>NC_077233.1:222345844-222655844 GCF_027887165.1 Monodelphis domestica | reverse complement strand
CCAAGCAAAAAGAGGAGGCAGAACTAGATGACCTCTAAGGTTGCTTCCAGTTCTGGCATTTTTGAAAGCCCTTTTCTCTGAAGGGGTTAAAGGCAGGCTGCAATGGAGAGTTGTTTTTTTCTGTCCTATCCCATTTCCTAGGTGACCCTGAAGCTGACACCTCAGTGGGAGGGTAGGGAAGGTCTCAGAGCCTATGCTCCCACTCCACCTCTGACTATGGTGATGGGAAGCTTGGAACTGGTGGTATCCCACAGCTCTTGTAGTCAATCAGTGAGGGCTGATTCCATTGTGAAGAGGAGTTGGCCTGGCGCCAAAACGGCTTATTACCTTTCACTACTATAACTTCCCATGGCTTCAGTTTTCAAAACCAGCATCTTCTTTCATTCCACTGTGCTGCCTTGGGTCATTAAACGAGGTACAGCCTCTCCCCCATCTCACTTCACACTGGGGCTGATCGGCTCCACTGTAGTAAGACGTTGTTGTTGTTGTTGTTGTTGTTGTTGTTGTTGTTGTTGTTGTTGTTGTTGTTGTTGTTGTTGTTGTTGTTGTTTGCTTGCTTGTTTTTGCTGTGGGATCCATGATTTAGTAAGTATAAGGAATCCCAGTGAGGAAACTCGATTCATGACAGCCTCAACTATCACGCAGTTTCCATTGTTAGTGTTGCCTAAAACCATTTTGAAGTTAAATGACTTGTTCAGGGTCAAAGAAGCAGGATGAGAAGTCCTGAATTCAGGGAAGTCCTAGGCAGGCTCTGCATCCTCTACCTGGAGTCACTAGTCTACTGCCTCAAAGCCTTCCAGAAGCTACAAAAGCCGGCGGAGGACCAGATCTGACTGAGGTTTGCCAACCCCTACTCTAAACCTTACTGCATGTGTGTGCTGGTAATTGCTTAAGCACTGGTTCTCTAAAATATGTATATATATTTGGATGTGGGTATTCCCTTTACTGATACAGATTGCACCTCATCGAATGGCTGAACAAATTGTGGTATCTGGTGGTGATGGAATACTATTGTGCTCAAAGGCATGATGAACTGGAGGAATTCCATGTAAACTGGAACAACCTCCAGGAAGTGATGCAGAGTGAAAGGAGCAGAACCAGGAGAACATTGTACACAGAGACAGATACACTGTGGTACAATTGGATGTAATGGACTTCTCTGCTAGCAGCAATGCAATGACCCAGTACAATTCTGAGGAACTTATGAGAAAGAACACTATCCACATCCAGAGAAAGAATTGTGAGAGCAGAAACACAGAAGAAAAACAACTGCTTGATCACATGATTGATGGGGATATGATTGGGGATGTAGACTCTAAATGATCTCTCTAGTGCAAATATTAATAATTTGGAAATAGGTCCATCAATGAAATATGTAAAACCCAGTAGAATTGTGCTTTGGCTATAGGAGGGAGGTGGGAGGAGAGGAGGGAAAGAACATGAATCATAGAACCATGAGAAAATATTCTAAATTAATTAATTAAATAAAATTTTAAAAAAGGTTGCAACCCATCCAGGTTTTCTTCTCTGGAAACATATTAACTAGGCCTTCTCTGATATGATTTACCAGTAGGTTGAAGGGCTGACCACTTCCTTTCAGAATCAGGAAAACAAACCAGCTAGAATTGCAAAGGAAATAAATTATACAGAAATACTATTATTGACATATTAAGAAAACAAGTTTCCAGACCCCAGATGAAAAAATCCTTGGAATAAGGGTTACTTCTATATATGTGAGTGAGTGTATGTGCACATGACATACTTTTGAGTCGAATCTACATTATTGACATTTTCTCCATCACTTTTTTCTTCAGTCTATTTAAAAACATTTTTATTTTTATTTTATTTTCCCCCAATTACATGTAACAACAGTTTCCAACTTTTTTTAAACCCTTACCTTCTGTCTTAGAATCAGTACTATGTATTGATTCCAAGGCAAAAGAATTGGAAGGGCTGGCAATGGGGGTTAAATGACTTGCCTGGGGTCACACAGCTAGGAAGCATCTAAGGTCAAATTTGAACCGAGGACCTCCCATCTCTAGGCCTGGCTCTCAATCCACTGAACCACCCAACTGCCCCTTTTCCAACGTTTTTCAAAGAATATTGAGTCTCAAATTCTCTCTCTCTCTCTCCCTCTCTCCTCCCCCACCACCTTATCCATGTTGAGACAGTAGAGAGTTTTACATGTACAATCATGTAAAACATTTTCTCATATAATTCCTATTGTGGAAAGAAACAAAAAAAAATTAAGAAAGTGAAAAACCTGCTTTGGTCTGAACTACAACTATATCAATTCTTTCTCTTTGGAAGCAGATGTCATTTTTTATCATGAGCCCTTTGGGATAGTTTTGGATCTTTGTATTGCTGAAAATAGCTGTCATTCACAGTTGTTCTTTATACAGTTTTCCTGCCACTGTGTTCAGCATTCTCCTGGTTCTGTTTATTTCACTCTTTTTCAGTCATGTAAGATTTTCCAGTTTTTTCTGAGCTCCTCCTGCAAGACATTTCTTATAGCACCATAGTATTCCATTATAACCATATACTATAACAGCCATTTCCTAATTGACGGGTATCCCCTCTCTTTCCAATTCTTTGGCCCCTCAAAAGAGTTGTTTTAAATATTTTTGTATATGTAGGTCCTTCCCCTTCTTATGGTATTGCTGAGTCAAAAGGTATGTATTGTTTTATAGCTCTTTGGGCATAGGTACAAATTGCTCTCCAGAAGGTCAAATCAGTTCACAACTTCCCCAAAAGAGCATTAATGTCTCAGCTTTCCCATATCTCCTCCAAGTTTTGTCATTTTCCCTTTCTCTCAAAATAACAATATGATAGGTGTGGATTGCATTTCTCACATAATGGCTTAGAATAGATTTTTTGCATGACTATAGAGAACTTTAATTATTTTGTCTGAAAACTTCTGGTTCATATCCTTTGACCATTTATCAGTTGGGGAATGACTTGTATTCTTATACATCCAATTCATTTTTCCATGTATTTGAGAAATAAGGTATTTATTAGAGAGAAAAAATATTTGCACCATTACAATTAGTACATATTACTCTATTGCCTTTTTACTCCTATTTAGGTTCTGACCTCCACCTGCCCTAATGTGCCCTTTTTTCTATCAGCCCCAACTGTTCTCTTTTCCCCTTCCCCTCCTATTTTCCAGTAGGATAACTTTCTCTATACCCAACTAATTATGTATATTCTTCCCTCATTGAACCAATTCCAATGAGTGTAAGGTTCATGTGCTCCCCTCCCCATGTCTTCTCTGCCCTTACCCTCCACTATAAAAGATCTTTCATGCCTAAATTTTATGTTATCCTGATTGTGGCTCAATGATATTTAGATTGTTTCTTTTTGGCTGCTTATAATATTTTCTCCTTGATCTTGTAAAAATGGAGATTTTCAACCCTAGATTCAATCCCCAGAAGTCCTTGGTATTTCCCAGAATTCCCTATAATCTCACCTGAGTCTCCACTTGGGCGAGATCACAATTAGTATTTAACTGGCAGTAACGCCTCCCACGCTCTCTCTGTCATTGCAATGATGTAGGAAATATAGTGGTAAACTAAGCTAAACTAAGCTCGGGGATTTTGAATGGGCTAATCAGCCATGGGCATGTGGTTTTTATTTGTATCTTCTTTATTCCTTTATTTCTAATAATCCTTAATAAACCTCATAAAATATACTATTTTTATTATAAGATATATAATTTAATTTTTACAATCTGGGAGTTCTGGAATTTGACTATAATGTTCCTGGAAGTTAGAATCTCTTTCAGGAGGTGCTCAGAGAATTATTTTCATTTCTATTTTGCCTTCAGGCTCTAGAATATCAAGGCAGTTTTCCTTGATAATGTCTTTAAAGATAATGTCTAAACTCCTTTTTTCCCCATGGCTTCTAGGTAGTCCAATAATCCTTAGATTATCTCTCCTGGATTTATTTTCCAGGTCAGTTATTTTACCAATGAGATATTTCACATTTTCTTCTATTTTTTCATTATTTTGACTTTGATTGTTTCTTAATGTCTCATGGAGTCATTAGCTTCCACTTGCCCAATTTTTAAGATATGATTTTATTAAATGAGCGTTTGTAATTCCTTTTCCATTTGGCCAGTTCTACTTTGTAAAAAAGTTCTTTTCTTCAGTTTTTTTTTACCTCTTTTTCAATAGGGCCCATTCTGCCTTTCAAGAAGTTCTTTTTAGTGCATTTTGGGTACCTTTTTTCCATTTGGCCAATTCTATTTTTTAAAGAGTTCTTCTCTTTATTGGGTTCATATAGTACCCAGTTGACCAGTTGACCTATTTTGTCTTTTTAAGTTATTGATTACTTCAGTATTTTCTGTGCCTCCTTTACTAAGATATTGACTCTTTTTAAACGATTTTCCTGTATCATTCTCATTTCTTTTCCCAATTTTTCTTTTACCTCTCTTAATTTGATCTTTTAAATTCTTCCTGAGCTCTTTCATTAACTCTCTTTGGCCTTGAGCACTATTCCTATTTTTCTGGAAGCTTTTGGATGTAGCAACATTGATTTTGCTGTCTTTCAGGTTTGTGTTCTGGTCTTTCCTGTCAGAAAAATAACTTTCTATGCTGAGTTTCTTTTTTCTCTTATTTGCTCATTTGCCAGTCTTTTCCTTTTCTTTAATTTTTTTAAACCCTTACCTTCTGTCTTAGAATCAATACTATGTATTGGGTTCTAAGGCAGAAAAGCAATAAAGACTAGGCAATGGGTGCTAAGTGACTGACTTGTCTAGGGCCACACAACTAGGAAGTGTCTGAGGCCAGATTTGAACCTAGGACCTCCTGTCTCTAGGCCTAGCCCTCAATCCAGCTGTCTCCCTTTTCTTTTAATTAAAAAAACTGTTAAACTTGGGCTCTGTGCCTATGGTGAAAGAAGCATTGTTCCAAGATTCAGGTTCTTTGTGCAGTTGCCTTCAGAGCTGGCACTGGGGATCTATGAGATTTCAGTTCTTCCAAGGTAGTATGATATAAGCAGAGGTGTGTTTAATACTCTCCTGACCTGTGTTTTGATCTGTGAATAACCACAAGCACTTTTCCACCCCTTGGAACTGTGACCAGGGTCTCCTGGACCCTCATGGTTATAAGTGCTCCTCCTCACCCTGAGATCACTCCCCCAGATTGTGACCTGGTTCTGTGTTTGGGCCATGCATCAAGAGTCTAGCACCTAGAGTCAGCAAAGGGACTCCTATAATCTCCTTTGGAGCAGCTGTCTGATACCTCCATCCCATCTGTGGCTAAGAGCTCCACAAGCCTTTGCTGCTGCTTCAGCTGTGCCAGAAGCCTCTTGCTCTGGTGCAGTCTGTCCTAGGGCTCTGTACTCTACCTCCACCCCAGTGCATCAGCTCAGCCTTCTAAGTTGTTTTGTGCTGGAAAATTATTTCATCTTATCTTTTTGTGGGTTCTGCTGCTCCAGAATTCATTCTAAGGCACTCAATCATTCTTCTTGGGGAGGGTAATTTGGTAGAGATCAATGAGGATCTATTCCTTCTCTGTCATCTTGGCTCCGTCCCATTTAGTTTTTTTCAGTCATACCCAACTCTTCATGACTCCAGTTGGGGTTTTTGTTGGCAAAGATACCAGAACCACTAGAGTGGTTTATTATTTCTTTCTCTGACTCAATTTACAGATGAGGAAACTAAGGCAAACAGGGTGAAGTGACTTGCCCAGGGTCATATAGCTAATATGTCTGAAGTCAGATTTGAATTCATGAAGATGAGTTTTCCTGATGCCCAGTGCGCTATCCCCACTGCTCAGCCTCCCATCCCTTTCTTAAGACTAGACAATATACACACAATGAATTCAAGCCCTGACTTGAAGCATCTGCAGATTTCTGAGGCATTCATTCACTAGCAAGTATTTTAAAAAAACAAAACCTTACCTTCTGTCTTTGAACCTATTCTAAGTACCAGTTCTAAAACAAAGAGCAATAAGGACTAGACAAATGAGATTAAGTGTCTTGCCTAGGGTCACACAGCCAGGGAGTATCTGAGGACACATTTGAACCCAGGTCAATTCAAACTCCAAACATGGTGCTCTAGTCGCTGTGCTACCTAGTTACCACTCCAATCACTTCCTTAAAGCTAGACGATTAAACACACAATGAATTGAAGCCCTGATTTCTGTATTCACAATCATTTGTTGATTTCTGAGATTTCATGAACATTCACACTGAGAATTTAACAAGCACTCTCCCCAAGCCAATTTGAGTTGGCTTTAGGCCACCATTGCCCCTCTGCCTTTCAGGAATTCAGTGATACTTGATAACTCCTATTTCCCCCTGCAATGCTTATATAAGGTTTCCCTGGAATCTCAGAACTGGAAGGAAACTTTAAAATGGCCTATTACTCCAATCCCTTCATTTAACAAAGAAATAAACTGAGACCCATGAAGGGGGAACAACTTTCCCAAGATCAAACTACTGACCAAGTTAAGACTTGAAGCCCTTGAATGTAAACTCCCGTTCAAAATATCAGAATGTTGCCCATAAGGATTTCTTATTTGCTGTATTTGTATATTTTGCATGATGTTTGGCACCCAGTAGATACTTAAACATTTTCTAGTTTGACTTTCCACTCTTCCCCTTACCTACAAAGTTTAAAAATAGTAACATTAATATGTTACACGAAAACCATATCGTAAACTTTTTTCTTTTTTTTTTAAACCCTTATCTTCCATCTTAGAATCAATACTGGGTATTGGTTCCAAGGCAGGAGAGTGGTAAGGACTAGGCAATAGGGGTTAAGTGACTTGCCCAGGGTCACACAGCTGGGAAGTGTCTGAGGCTAGATTTGAACCCAGGACCTCCTATCTCTGGACCTGGCTCTCTATTGGCTGAATCACCTAGCTGCTCCCCACATTGTAGTTTCAAAGCTTAGTTCTGACATCATCCAGAACTAGACTACATTGTTTCACTTGTTTCAGCACAATCTTAGAACTAATTAATCAGGGCATGCCTACAGACTGCTTTTGTAAGTAACAGATTACTTTCCTCACCACAAGCCCTCAGGGTAGGTACAAGTGCAAGTATTATGGGCATATTGCAAAGGAAGAAAAGGAGGCTGATGTAACTTGCCAAAGCCACATAGTCAGTGAATGGCATTCTGACTTGGAGTCAGAAAACCCAGACTCAGAAATAGTGCCCTTTCTACTATTTCTGTAGTGTAGTATTTAAGAGGGAGGGAGGGAGGGAGGCAGGAAGGTTGGGAAGGAGGTAGGGAGGGAAGGAAGGAAGGAAGGAAGGAAGGAAGGAAGGAAGGAAGGAAGGAAGGAAGGAAGGAAGGAAGGAAGGGTGGAAGGAAGGAAGGGTGGAAGGAAGGGTGGGTGGAAGGAAGGGTGGGTGGGAGGGAGGGAGGGAGGAAGGGTGGGAAGGAGGAAGGAAGGAAGGAAGGGTGGGAGGGAGGGAGGAAGGAAGGAAGGAAGGAAGAGTGGGAGGGAGGGAGGGAGGGGGGAGGGAGGGAGGAAGGGTGGGAGGGAGGAAGGGTGGGAGGGAGGAAGGGAGGAAGGAAGGGTGGGAGGGAGGGAGGAAGGGTGGGAAGGAGGAAGGAAGGAAGGAAGGGAGGGAGGAAGGAAGGAAGGAAGGAAGGAAGGAAGGAAGGAAGGGAGGGAGGAAGGAAGGAAGGAAGGAAGGAAGGAAGGAAGGAAGGAAGGAAGGAAGGAAGGAAGGAAGGAAGGAAGGAAGGAAGGAAGGAAGGAAGGAAGGAAGGAAGGAAGGGTGGGAGGGAAGGAAGGAAGGGTGGGAGGGAAGGAAGGGTGGGAGGGAAGGAGGGAGGGAGGGAGGGAAGAAAGGAGGGAGGCTTTTCTGATGGGTTAAGACAACAGACTTCTAACCCTAACCCTAACCCTTTTCTAGTTCAGCAAACAAAAGAAACAGGAAACCTGGGAGGCTGGTGCTAATCTAATAAGTCTGAACAGTAGTCTAGGCCATCAGCTAGATGATACAGAGTAGGATTCACTTTATTTGTCTGATTCCAGTTTTTTTACTTAAAATGTGGTGAACTGGACTAGCTAGTCTCCAAGACCTGGGTAGCTCTGAATGTGCTCTCCTCTTCATGCTTTCATTTAAAATGATCATCCTCACAGTAGCTACCTGCCACCAGAGTAATGATTCTCTTAAATATGTCTCTCTAACTCTAACTCTAAAGGCGTTTTAACCTTTTTGTGTTCCCTTTATGTGACCCTTTTGATAGTGTAGGGAAGCCTGTGGACACCTCAGAATAATGATTTTATTTAAATGCATTTAAACACCCCATGATTTAACTGGAGAGAACAGGGGCAATAAGGAAAAGCTTAACAAAGCAGCATCCACCCCCAAACTGGGACAACAGCTGACACCTCCAAAATTAGGGCAGCCCACCAACCCTGCCCCCCTCCCACATACTTTCTGAAATCAGGGCTGGCACTTTCAAAGAAGGATGGGGAAGACAGGATATAGTCAAGGATGTGCCAAGAAGCTTTGGGCATAATTTTCTTTAGGCAGGAACAGAAATGTCCAGGGTGGCCTTGTACTGGGGTTCCTGGGTTCATCTTCTCTCCAAACACAAGAACGTCTCAAGTGAAGTGGAAGTCCTCCTAAATGGGTCTGATTGGAACTGCCAATTGGCAGGGAAACTGGAAGTTATTTTATTTATTTATTTAGAATACTTTTCCATGGCTACATGTTTCATGTTCTCTCCCTCCCTGCTCCTGGAGCTGACAAGCAATTCCACTGGGTTATACATGTCTCATGGCTTAAAACTAAGGAAATTGGAAGTTATAAGATTGGAACAGAAGCTTTCCTATACAAGACTTCAGAGAAGGTAGCATGGCAAAATGGATGTGAGCAGAGAGCATGGATAAGCTTAGTCAGGTGGTCTGTGACAACCACTGAATATGGCTGGGCAACAAGCTTGCCTAACTTTCAGTGCTGGTCATTTTCATGCCACAGAGCCCTTCCAAAGCTAACTGGCAAAGATGTAGGGCTTCTACCCACACATTTGCCCAAGCTATCCCCAATTCCTGGAATATATACATTCAACAAACTCCTTGTCAGTATCCTTAACTTCAAGATTCTCCTCCTCCAAGCAGAATTTCCTTTTTTTACCAACTGAAAACATTTCCTACAAGTTCTTCTTTGCCTTACATCACTGCATATCTTGTGTTTGGATACAGTTCCTCCAGTAGAATGTAAGCTTGGGTAGGTAAGGATTGTTTGATTTTATCTATGTATCACCAATGCCTAACAGTGAATTATACATCATAGGTGCTTAATAAACGTTTGAATTGGTGTTGACCAATTAGCTACAGAAGCACTTTTTTGCACTGCATGATGGATGTCACTTTAATGTGTGATGTTAGTTTAATAACTCTCATTCTGATGGTTTCATATCATGAGAAAAGAAGAGATTAGATCTATCAGTATTTTTTTTTTCAATTTTATTGATGCTTTTTATTTTTCACATCACAATCATTTCCTGGTACATATCTCTGCCCCCTCCATAGAACCCTCCTTATTATAACAAAGAAAAACACTTAAGCAAAGTATAACTAACACAGTGAACACTTCTGACAAGCATATGCAACATTTCACATTGGTTTGAACCTATTAGTATCAAGTGACCTGGGGATGCCTGGGATAACCCAGTTATGAGACTCTCAACTTGATTCAGGGAAAGGAGACTCTCTGCAAGAGAAATCCAGGCTCTGGACCCAGAACCAGAGCTGGCCACAATACTGAATACTGCCCAAAAGCAAAAGATGATTCAACTAAGTGTCATCATCTTTGCTCAGAAGTAGATGCCAATTGTGTTTAAATTATCTGTATCTTAACTGTTTCTCATCATCCAATCAAATATGTATCACAGCTGATTTGAAAAGGCAACAAAATGTTAAAAGATCAAAGGATAGCCGGTTACATATGGCACTTTTACAATTTTTCCCCATCCAACAAGTTTTAATTTTTTTTTTTGCCTTTTTAGAAGGAATTTATGGTAAAGAATGGTTTTCACATTAAATTGACAGAGATGAACATTTAGGATTTGGCATTTTCATTCTGTGCACATTTCCTGTGCCAGATATGTATGTTAATATCGTCTTCAAGCCAACATCATCAAAATGCAATAGAGAGAAGGATGGGGATGTTTGAATACTAATCCGAATTATGTCAATTTTGAATTGCAATCCATCCATCCACCAAAACCCGAATAAGAAGTGAGAGTACCACAATCACAATGAAGCAAATGAATTTATACATAACATTTATATGCAAGGTTTTTGTCCATGTTAAGTTTCTGCCTTCAAATTGCAAGTTAGAGAGAATATCTCCAGCTGTTCATGTTTAATTGTGCATGCAAGTATTATGAACATCATTATCAATCAACATAGCTTACTAGACCACAGATTCATACATACAGAAATCATTTAGACACCTTGAGATGATTGAGATAATGTTTAGAAAGGACCAAGAAGAATACTGAAAAGTAAAGTCAAAATTTCCCTTTTTTATTTTGGAGGAGATTAATTGGACTAGAACTGAAATGACTTTTTTTTTTTCATTTTGGCTTATGAAAATAAAGTTCTTAGTTATTTGCCAGCCAGAATATAATCTAGTTAATTGCATTATTGCATCTGCATTTTCATGTTACCCAGATGACATTTTGAAAAGTTCCTCAGAACTTTTTCAGAATAGTGTCTATACAACAATCTAATATCTTCTCAGTTGGACAAATTTGCCGAAAACTCAATGTGAAAATCCAAACATACAATCAATAGTTGTATTGGGTTTCAAAATTTGTGGTTGAAAAGATGAAGCTTTAGAGGAAAAAAGGAAATACTTGTCATTCTCAAAACATTTTGTGTGTTTGTTTTGTTTTTTGGAGAGGGAAGGGATAGAGCTGGTCCTATGATTTCATCCTTGGAAGGAGCCTCTATTGTGAAAACCTCCTCCATTGATGCTAAACACAAATTTTCAATAAATGTTGTCTTTGGGGGCATGAATTTCTAGTTGAATTTTATTTCCCATAATCTTAGTTCTTGGGTGTTTCCAAAAGAATGGTACTAAAATTGCTTTTGCTAAAAATTCTAGATGTTTGAATCTTAGCCAAGATTCTAAACATCATGATTATTTGCTGTAGAAGCATTTACCTTTCCAATCAAATGAACGTGATCCAGCCACAAAATATTTTAATTGACTCCAATCCACTGGACTGGCAATTAATTGTTCTCATGGGCACTAAAAGAGAACTTAGTCATTAGGAAGGAAGTCAGAATGGATACCCTCTGAAATCTCTCCCAATCTCTGATTCCCTAGGAAAATCCAATTATTTAATTAAATATTCAAATATTTAACTCGGGCAGTTATCTAAAAGTATCTTGTCACCCACGAAAGGTAGGTAGGCAGGTTACATTACTGAGAGTTTTGAGTTATTTACTCTCTTTTTCTATTTCTTCAGGGCTGAGCAACACCTGGACCACCTTTTTGACTCTGGACACACACATAAATCTCCCCATTTCCATTTTCTGCTCCCCATCTCACCCCAGTTATTTAAACATTGACTGATTCTATAGAGGTCTATTACTATAACTATTTAATACCTCAACATTTATCAATGATTCCGTTAAGATGGGTATTCCTCTTAACCAACACAGATTGCATACGCTTGACTATAGATCACACACACACACACACACACACACACACACACACACACACACACACACACAAATTCCCATCACTTGTTTCCCAGCCCTCCGGTGATAAGCTTCTATGAAGCTAATTAGCCAGGCTGATCCTTAGATGACAGAGACCTCTGCCTGGGATCTGTACTTTCCAGTTTGGTAGGACTTACCAGAGTTTTGCTCTCTGCTCATATGGGCTGTGCAAGCCTAAGGTCACCTCTGTGCAGAAGAGGCATCAAAGAGGGTTAAAATCAACATTAAAATTAAGTATAAGTCTCCCTCATTAGAATGTAACTTTTTTGACTATTTTTTTGTCTTTCTTTGAATCCCCAGTGCCTAGCACAGTGCATGATGCAAATAAAGCACTTAAAAAATGTTTATTGATTTCATTTGACTACAAGTCAACATGGAGTTTGGGTTTAGATAGTGGGGGGATGCAGCTTCCAGATGATTCCCCGACCTTTAATAAGGAGCTGAGTCCCTGGGACCTAAATCTAGTAGAACTAAGGGGAGAGAGCAAGGAAAGAGGAAAAATTCATCTGTTATTTTTTTATTTGTATTAGTTTGTCAGGTCTTCCCAACTGGATGGTAAATTCTGGGAAAGAGAGACAAAGCCATCCCCTCTATGGATTATAATGCTATCTCAAGGAAAACTTGATAACCTAGCTCAAGGATTCTAACAATTGAGGTGGTGGAAGAATACATCTTGGTAGAGTTAAAAATAGAAAAGCTAAAACATCTGTTATTACTAGTATTCTCCCCCCCCCCCCACTTTTAATGTTAAAGAGGCCCATCCAACTCAGGCACTATTGCCTCTACAATTCTGTCCATAAAATAACAAACTCATCCTTTAAAGTCCTCAGTCGCAAACCAGTTAGAAAGCAGACTTCCAGTTCAAATAACAAGCAGAACGATCTAGGGTTCAACATTGGATAATTCTAGAATGCTATTGCTCTCTCCTTTTCTGATTAGACAAATACCAGCTCTTGATCAAATTAGCTAAAAGACAGGATAGTTCTTTTTTTGTCAGTCTGGTAGACTGGAAAAAGCAATGAATTATCAGTGAAAGACCTGGCTTTACGTTCATACTGACATTTCCTAGGTGTGCTCCCTTGGACAATTGTTTATTCTCATTGATTCCCCAGTCTTCTCACCTATAAAATGGGACAATGATCAATGCATTCCCTACCTCATGGGACTGTTGTAAAGACTGATTGGGATGAAGTATATCTATAAAAGAGTAAATGATTATTTGGGCTTGTACTTAAAACAAACAAACAAAATGTATAAGATGAGTATTTTATTTCCACTTATGTGAGTCCCAACTTAGAATTCATCCAAGGTGTCAAAACGCAAACCTCATCCAAATCTGTTTGTCTTCTCTGACATAAAAAATGGTCAGTTCTCTCAAGTGCATCAGACAGAAACAAAAAGTTACCAAAAACCACATGACTTGATAAAGCTATGAAATGGTTCAGGTCAAACCTGTGAGTCACAAGGTTAACATTTAAAAGGCAGGCAGATATTGGAGAGGGTTAGGAAGGAGGAAGGACTCCCTTAAACAGTAAGGGAGATGAAGCTATTGTATCTCTGAATGTTCCTCTTCAGGATTTCAGAGCAGGGACCAAGGACTCGCTCAAAACGAGGACGATCAAGTTTCACACACTTCAGTGGTCCCCGGGCCACCACAGTGGCAGCCCGAGGTCTGTTGAGCAACAGAGCTATCTCTCCTGCAAGGAGGAAGAAAAAGATAGTCATGGAATTTGAATTTCTGTCCTTTCAAATGCAAGCCACAAAAGGTCATTTATATTTCTTATGGGCTCAAAGAAGATTGAAGGATAGGTGTCTGCTGGGCACTAAGAATGCATATATTCTTGTAAGGTCTGTGCATGATAAAATCATTTAAAAGGACTCACATCACATTTTAAGAATCCCATTATTAAAAACTGAAGCAAGTATATTTAGAAGGTGGGAAGGAAAATAATGTCTTTAAATCAAGAAGGAAAATACAAAGTGCCAAGCATTTGTGTTACAAAAAGAGAATTTGGAAGTCTTACCGAAATAATCGGATGGCCCAAGCCTTCCAACCTCCACATACTCCTCATTATCAGACCGACGCTGAAGAACAGAAGCAGTGCCCTAGGAAATGATAAGAGGCAAAAGGGAAAAAAAAGAAAGTTAAATTTTCCTTTAAAAAAAAAACTATGTAATCATGGAGCCCCAGTGAATCAATTAATGCTAGATACTTCTTTCTCTTTAGAGGCACAAGTTTGAGAGAAATGGAAGTTCAGTGGCATGATCTAACTGGTTGAATGTAGTTTTCCATATGCTATTGTCTCTCCAAGAATCAAGCTTCCATTTTTGTTTCTGGGAACACATGGACAGTGTATTGCAACTGGAAACTTACAAAGTAACATATTTGCCAGGGCCCCCAGACTTGTGCAGCAAGTTGGAAAATTTTCAGAAAAAAATTATTTCTTTCCTTCTGAAGGGGAGTATATATATCTCGTCATTAAAACAGCCCTTTCTTTCAGTCGACCTTGTACTAACTCCCAAGGACTGGGAAACCTTCCAGTACCCTCTAAGTCCTCCCAGGATACAGTAGTAGTAGCATGTTTTCAGGGACATATCATCAACTCACTGATCTTACTTCCCCCCACCATGATCCCCTGAAAAGGGGGGAGGTAGGGGAGATATTTTTACTGTTAAATTATTAACACTAAGACCGTGGGCTGAATTGACATGGCAGAATAACAATTAAGAAATGCCTTATAAAGTCACCACAAAATACATTACACATTAAAAGGACAACCTTTAGACCCAGGCAACCTAGAAAATAGAGCTGATCAAGATATTTTTATTGCTCTCTGGCCCGTCTCTAAAATGGCGCCAACCTTAACACTAGTCCTAAAATAATATGTGTGGTCAGATGCAACTCTTCTAGGCTCACCATCCAGAATTTCTGGTACAAATTTCTACACTCATAAGCTGGAAGGGCCCTTAGAGATCATCTAGTGCAACCATTTCTTTTACAGAGGAGGAGACTGAAGCCCAGAGAAGTCAACCAACTATCGCTGGTAGGGTCACGATTAGAACCTAGTATAATATGATTGAAATTCACTCTCTTGTAAATCTAAAGATCATACTACATTCCCCACCCAGGAGCCAGGTCAAAAAAATTGGCCACTTGATGGTGGTAGGATAAATCTCCTTCTTTGCTCATGTGCCTGGGGAAGCAAAGAGGGGACAAGAGACTGGAATATTTGGATTGCCAAAAGAGTTAAAGTTGGATCATTCCAAGTAAAAAAATAATTAGGGGTCCCTATAGGGCACTCCAACTCCTCACAGCTATCAAAGAAGGAAGGAGAATATGCTAGAAAGAAAAACAGCTGAAATACTCAGAAGTTCATGGAAGACAAAATCTAATAAAAAGGGGTTGGTAGTAAAACCCATGGGCTCAAATATCTATATACAATTGCCTAATATTTAGGTAATAAACAAGAGGAACTGAGGGTCCTAAGGGCACAGAGGGAAATTTGACTTCATTTATATCACTGTGACTTGGCAGGATGAAATCCTGGACTGGACCATAGTTCTAGATGGGCATACCTTATTCAAAGGAAACATAGGCTAAAGGAAGAAGGGGCAGGGAGGGCAATACTGTATATTAAGAAGGTCTCCTCCTGGGGGGGGGGATGAAAGTATTGGGGGAAGAGTAAACATGATGAGGATAAATTGGGTAAAGGTCAATGGAGAGATAAATAGAAATTACTTTGTCATTAGAGTATATTATATGCCATCTGGACAGAAAGTGAA
This sequence comes from Monodelphis domestica, assembly GCF_027887165.1. NCBI lineage: Eukaryota > Metazoa > Chordata > Mammalia > Didelphimorphia > Didelphidae > Monodelphis > Monodelphis domestica. The sequence goes on along the minus strand of NC_077233.1, from coordinate 222,640,350 downwards.
AATAGATGAGGACTTTAAGAAACCAGTCACAAGCCAGGCAAGCACACAAAACTAGAATAATGTTGGTTAGTCAACTGGCATTCATTAAGTGCCTACTATTTTTCAGTTGCTGTAGTAAGTGCTAGAGATGGGGGGGGGGGGTGAGGGGGAGTGGGAGGAAGACTCAGATCTTGTTCTAAAGGAGCTTGAGCTTATAGTCTATAAGCAGTGAAAGAAGATTTCAATTATCAAATATCCAGATGTTTGCTGGAAATCTCTGCCAAAAACAGCAGCAGCTAGTAACTTTTTGCTCCGTCTTAGCAATGAATTTCATCCTTCGAAAGATGGAAGAACTTACAAGAGAAAATTATATTCTGAATCTGATTCTCACTAAAAGGGGGGGAATAGAGATGTTCAATCAAATCAAATAAACATTTATTAAGAGCCCATTCTGTGCCAGAAATGAACATCAGAGCATAACATTGTCCTATGGAAAGGAAAGAAATGTTTATTAAGAGCTTACTGTGTGTTAAGCACTCAAGATACATGTACAAAAGTAAAGGGAAAGACAGTTCCTTTCCTTTAGGAAAGATACATGTAAGACAATACACCAAAAGAAGCTAAACATTCTGGAAAGTGGGGAATGAAAATATTGAGTTTGGGGTATAGTTTGAAGTTCAGAAACCAGGAATAGGGCCAGGAGAGGAATGAAAGCAAACTTGGGGTCCTCCACAGAATGGAACTCCCAGGAGGAACTCACTAATAGGGAAAAGAGGGCAATTCTTAAAAAGAGATTATTTCTAGTTGAGAAGAATACAGAGAAAGTTGGATTTTCCAGGGCAAAGATTCAAGGCTTCTCTACAAATAGAGGGATGCACCCAGAAGGGATTAACCATCCAAGAATGCTAAAACTCAAGCTGAGCCAAAGGGGGCAAAAGGAGGTGAGACCAACAAAAGGATTAAAAAAAAAAGCTTTAGTGGAGAAAAGGAAGGATTCAAAGAAGGGAAATGACTTTGCTTGAAGGATTTTGATCATGGACAATAGAAAGAAGGCAGAGGTGCTCAATTTTATTTTCTCTTGTTTTCTCTGCTGAGGAGAACAACCCTTGTACTAGAGAATATATAACAGAAATTACTAATAGGGAATTGATATTCAAGATAAATAACGAGTTTAGCACAGTGCCTGGCACAAAGAAAGTGTTTAATAATATGACTATGACAACAAAGGGATTAAAAGTACCTAGCTTTCCTTGAAGAATTCAATATACCTTGCTCAGATGATTAACTACATCCTCAAGTAATGAAAGAACTGACAGATATATGATTTCTGAATTATTGTGAGCAAAATTTGATGGATAATGGAAAAAAGGAGCAGTATTGTGAAATTAGAGAAAAGCATGAAAAAATTTTTTTCAAAGGGAAGAGAATTGTCTTCAAACAATCAGCCAGTGAGCCTGACTTTGATTTCTGGGAAAATTCTGAAACAGATGACTAAAGTCAAATGATGGTTGGCAAGCATCTAGAAATTGAAGCAATGGTTATAAAGAACCAGAAAAGGTCATGCCAACAGTGTAAATGGAAAGAACAATCACACAGAGATACATACATGCAAAAAATCTTTCAAAAGTGAATTCTAGAAAATTATAAAGAACAAGTCTGGGGCAGCTAGCTGACTCTGTGAATTGAGCCAAGAAGTCTTGGGTTTAAATCTGGCCTCCGACACTTTCTAGCTGCCTGATCCTGGACAAGTCACTTAACCCCCATTACTGCTTTTCTACATTGGAATCACTACACAATATTAATTCTAAGATGGAAGGTAAGATCTTTTTTTTTTTCTAAAGGAAAATAATCTAGTTAGTTCGAAAGAGATTTCAGAAGGCACTACCAATCCATCCCTTTGTGGAAGTGAGAGGTACATGAGTGTACCTCTGTACACTCATGAGTGTTACACATGAGTGTAACACTGTACATGTTATTAGATTTTTCCAATAGTCTGGTTGCTTCTACTCATTTTTCCTCTTCTTTTTCCTTTTTCTTTTAATTTGTTATATGAGATGGCTTTTGAGAAGAGGGACAGGGAGATACTGCAGAAAATTATGACATTAAAAGAAAAAGACAGCAATACAGACATATTAAAAAAAAAACACCCAAGGTCATACCAAATGAATGTCCTGTCTATTTTGACAGTATCACCGAACTGATGAGGGAGTGCTGTGGATAATTCAATCTATATTTAACTATGCCTAAAGTATCTGATACTATTTTTCTGGAGAAAATAGAGAGATTATGGAATGAAAATGCAATTAAATGGATTTAGGCAGATGGTTAGACTCAGTAGTTTTTAATGGTTCAATATCAGTGTGGCAGAGGTACTCTTGTCAGGTTTCATCTGGAGTGTTATTTTCAGCTATTAGAAATGTGGTTTAAGGATAGAGGAAGTGGAGAATATCTTGGAGGACTACTAGGACAGGGACAAGATGTGAGTCCATCTTATATGAAGATGTATTGAAGAAACATGCTATTCTTAGTCTGTAGAAGAGGAGACACAGGAGAAGCATGATATCTGTCTTCAAGCATGTGAAGCACTTTTAGGGGAAGGAAGGATGAGACTCATTCCATTTGGCCCCAGAGGGTAGAACAAGGACAAATATTTGGAAGTTGTAAGGAAGCCAACTTGGGCTCCATGTCAGGAAAGGCTTCCTAACAATTATAATTGTACAAAAGTAGAATGGGCTGCCTCAAGAGGTGGGAAAGAGCTTCCCTTCCTTGGAGGTCATCAGACAGGGTCTGATCACTTTTCCAGGACACTATCATGGAGATTCTTATGGGGTTGATGATATCCCTTTCAGTTCTCAAATCCCATGCCTCAGTGATCAATCCCAATCATGTTAGGATGGTGTATAGACTCTAGAAGACCTCTATAACCCTTTCAGGGAATTGGACTTGTTAAATTGTCTTTAAAAAGAGCTTCTAAATGATACCCAGGTGCCCTTTAAGAGCTATTTGCTGAGCACTTTACTCTCAAGGTATATTTGGCTCACCCTAGCTCACCCAAGAATCAGACTTGTAAAATGCTAGGCTATTCCTGAAGTTAATTTATAATCCTAACCTCTAAACAGTCCAAAGCATACATAAGTCAGAAGACCCATCTGTTGCCAACCAGCTGAGGAATCTGCAAGTTATTGGTAAACGGTGGCATTTTCTTAATCCCTGTGTCCCCACTGTTTATCTGTTCTTGGTCATGTTTATAGAGGTAGCTTGACTGATGGTTGGGCACAGCTTCTCCTGGTAACTTCATGTGGAATCTATTTTATCTTCAGGGAATACTGTGCTTGCCTAAGGCCCTGGTAGGGTTGTCTAAGTAGCTAGCTGAAGATGTAAACTACTACAATAAACTATTCCTTAGAGATAGAAGATAAAATTGAAGGGGTGTGTATTTGGAGTCAGAAAATCTGGGTTTAAATCCTGGCTCTGCTCTTTACTACTACTTTTCAGTGACTGGACAAGTTACTTAATTTCTCTAGGTTTCATAGTTTCTATAAAAATGAGGAAATTATACTAAATATTCTTCCCATCTTTAAATTCATGATTTTGTGATTATTTGATTTAATGTCCTCCTTTTGCAGATGAAGACATTGAGGGTCAGGAAGGAAAAGGGGCTTGTTCAAGGTTACAAATAAGAAAAGATGGTTTTAAAATCTGGTTATGCCTCTAAATTCTTAGTACTAGCACTAGGAAGTATAATAATTCTCATTTAGTCCAATAGTCTCATGGGCTGAAAACATGCAAACAACTATACACAAACTATATACCAGATAAATTGGGGAAAATCTCAGAGGAAAGGCAACAAGATTAAGGAGGCCTGGAAAGTCTTCCTGTATAAAATAGGTCTTGAGCAGATACTTGAAGAAACCCAAGAGGGCTGGATGAGGAAAAGGAGAATCCCAAGCATGGGGGACAGTCACTAAAATGATTTGCATTTGGGAAATAGGATTCTGTGAGAGATACAGCAAGCAGGCTAGTGTCACTGGGTCATAGAAGGGAGTGAGGAGTAAGAAGATTGGAAAAGTAGCAAAGGGTCAGGTTATGAAAGGCTGTTAAAAACCCAGCAGAGGATTTCATATTTGATCCTGGAGGAAATAGGAGTGTACTAGAGTTTACGAGATAGGTCCACAGAATCTCAGAGATGGAAGGGACCTCGTCGTTCAAATTGTATTCAATAAAGAATTCCTCTTATGTCATTCTCTATCAGTGGCCAACCAACCTCTACCTGAAGATTTCCATGGAGGGGAACACCCCTGACTCCTAAGGCAGTCTATGTCACTTTTGGTCATGTCTAATTATTAGAAAATTTTTCCTTATATCTTGTCTAATCAAGTCTAATTATGTTTTTCTATATTCTCTCGAAATTACTCCTAATTTTTTGGGACCAATTACAATCCTTTTACCATATGACAACCACCCTTCAAATGCTTACAGACAACTACCCACTCCTCATAAATTTTTTCTGTTCTCCAAGTTAAACATATACAATTCCTTCAATCCATTTTTATATAAGATGATCTCTTTTTGTCTTACTACCCTGGTCACTATTTTTCAGATATACTCTAGTTTCATTATATCCTTCCTAAAAGGTGGTGTCCAGAAAGGAACACAATGCCCTAGTCCAGTCTGGACTGATTATAGAGGGCCATTATCTCTCTCATTTTGGGCTCTCTGCCTCTCTTAGGGAAGCATAGGATAGAATGAGCTTATAACACATTGTTACACATCCAGAGATAGGAACCATTATCTAGTGATAGCTACCCTATCCTATACTTGTAAAGTTGATTTTTTGAACCCAAGAGTAGAACTTTGCATTTATCCCTATACAAATTGATATTAATCTTATTCTAATCTAAGCATTCTATTATTCTAAGCATTCTGTTCAGTTAATTTTCTCTTATATTAAGATTCTCATTCATATGTTAACTATGTTTCCTAGCTTAATCATCTGAAAATTTGACAAGCACAAATTCTATTACTTTATTCAAGTTATTAATATATATACACACATATATATATACATATATATATGTTGAATAGCACATATACAGATCTTTGAGGTTATTCTATCCAGGACCTTTAGAGTGAAGGGTAGGAAATTTCCTACCTCTGAAATCATACCATCAAGGCAAGTCACCTACTCTATGTGCTCACAGTTGGGTTTTTCCCCCAACTGAATGAACTTGAATAATATGTGCATTCTGCATATACCTATTCACTAGCATAGAATTCTTTCTTTCTACTTATTTCTATTTATATCTTTTGTTTTCACAACATCTTTTTTGAATCTATTTTTTCTCCCTTCTCTTATATCAGTAACCATTCCTTGTAACAAAGAACTGGAAAGATAGAGGAGATAAAAAGAAGTTCAGGAAAACTAACAAACATATTAATCAAGATTAAAAGTATATGAAATGTTCCACATCTAGAATCTCACACTTCTGCAAAGAAAAGAAGGAAGTGCATTTTCTCCCTTCTTCAAGGATAAACTTGATTATTATATTATAATAACAGGCTGTTCAAGTTTGTTTTTGTTGTTATTTTTTGCATTTATATTGTAGTTGTATATTGTTTCGTTCATTTTCATGTTTTCAAGTATTGCTCTTTTGTTTCATTTTTATTTCACTAGCATTTCTCAAGAGATTCCTCATCCCAACCAGAGAACCATTCCTTGTGACATAGAATTGAGAGAGAGAAAAGAAGAAGGAGGAGGAGGAGGAGAAGAAGGAGAAGAAGGAGAAGGAGAAGGAGAAGGAGAAGGAGAAGGAGAAGGAGAAGGAGAAGGAGAAGGAGAAGGAGAAGGAGAAGGAGAAGGAGAAGGAGAAGGAGAAGGAGAAGGAGAAGGAGAAGGAGAAGGAGAAGGAGAAGGAGAAGGAGAAGGAGAAGGAGAAGGAGAAGGAGAAGAAGAAGAAGAAGAAGAAGAAGAAGAAGAAGAAGAAGAAGAAGAAGAAGAAGAAGAAGAAGAAGAAGAAGAAGAAGAGTTCAGTAAAATTAATTGGCACATTAATCAAGTTCAATGGTGTGGATATGCAATGATCCTCATCCATAGCCCCCTACCTGTAAAAAGCACAGGGTAGGAAGAACCCAATTTCACAAACTCATCTTCAGTTAGGACCTATTCTCATTCTTAAAACTCCCCATCAGACTCAGTTTGCAAATTACTCTTATTATTCATCCTGAATTTTATATAGATCTCAATGAAAATGAAAATCTATCCTGAAGACTTTATAACCATCACTTACTATCTATCTATCTATCTATCTATCTATCTATCTATCTATCTATCTATCTATCTATCTATCTATCTATCTATCTGGACAGGGAGCTAGCCCTGCAAAAAAGTCTGGTTTTTTTTGTTTTGTTTTGTTTTTTTCTGCAGGAAAGCAAATTGGCAGGACTTTCAAGTGCCAAGACAGATGAGTCTTTTGTGACAAGCAGGGTGCCTATTTTCTTACATCAAGGAGAGTTTTTAGGAGTCACAGAATTTAGCCACACAGTGGTATCTGACTTCATGTTCCATTCTGTTTTCAGAGAATGAGTGGATCTGAATATTGGTTCCCATTGGGAAAAAGAAAAGTCAAACAATTTCTTTGATACTGCTAGTGCAGTTAATCCTGAAAGCAACTGATAGTATAGGATTCTCAAGGCAGAGATGTCTGAGTTCCACAATAAACACTAATTTTGGCAGAAGTGATTGATATTTAATTCCAGATACATCTTTTTCCATTCTCCAGTTAAATGCTATAAACTCTTTCTGCCACTGAGTAAGACCAGAGCTACAATTAAGTCAACTACTCCTGACATCCAAACTCAACATTTAAATACACATGCCATAATTTTAATCTTCATCCCAAGTATGACATATTTCATGAGAAATTCACAGGATACTAGCAGACCAACCTCTCACAAAATACTTCTAGACCATGAGACATCTTTTAGACCATGACACATCAAAGACAATCAGTAATTGATCTCAATCAGTAATTGATCTCCCAGGACCACCTTTATGATAAGAAAATATTACTATTAGTCTGACAAACATTCCTTTATGAACAGATCAGACTAGCTGTCTTACTTATAGATGGCCACTCCATCATTCAACTTTTGCTATCTGAAATGTCTGGAATTAATTTCCTCGTTACCTCTTAGAATTCCAGATTCTCTTTAAAAAGGAGGTGTTTTCTCTTTCCCCTTAATTCCAGTTTTTGTCAACTTGCTCTTTATAAGATAGAGAACAACCTGGCAGAATTTTCAAGAACCAAAGCAAATCCATCTCAAACACTGCTTTCTACCTTTAGTCTTTCCTGATTACTGCCACTTTGTGGAAAATTTTTAATTTCCTTTGTAGAGATTATGTACAAACATACGTATATATGCTATCTCTATTGTTTTCATCTCTAGAGTATCTAAGACTCAATGTTCCTTGTATATAGTGGGCATTAACTAAATGTCAAATACTATCAAGGTTTCAAGAATGGGAGACTGGGTGAAGAGAGTAACCAGAGATGGAAAGAATCAAGTCAAAATGAGGATCAAGTATAGTAAGGAAGATCACTTTGGGGCATGTTGAGGCTGATGTGCTGATAAGAACCACAATGTAGACATAGTTGGGGATACAGGTCTCAAGGTTGAAAAAGAGGTCAGGGCATGAGAGTTTGGGAGTTATGTGTGTACAGAAATGGTAGTTGAAGAATGGGAATGATTAAGATTGCCAAGAAGATAGAATCTAGTGGGAGTAGAAAAGAAGATAAAGAAAAGAACTCTAGAAGTTGAGACGGGTAAAAAACCAAAACAATAACAATTAATATTGCAGAAATTGTTACCTGTATAGTAGGACAACTATAAGAGATGGGGCAAAGCATACAATCTGGGGGTATTTGGTAAACTTTTAGCAATCAGATTTCCAAAAAAAGTGTGCAAAAACATACTTTTAAGCATAATCTGCATTATTAACATTTTCTCTATCACTTTCTTAAATCTAGACAATCTAGAAAATAATAAATCAAATCCTGACTGTAGTGTTGCTGATTCTGGCAACATAAGTGTTCACATTGAAAATTTAACTATTAGCTCTCCCAAGCCAATATGTCATGTCCAATATATCATCTCCAATAATCCTCTTACCAAAGTTTCTTGTCTTGTCTAACTTTATAAATGCCATAATTCTTTTACTCTTTCTTTCTCTCCCATTTCCCATTAGCTTAGCTCCTGATTTCTTTCCAGATATTGTTGCTCAGGTATATCAGTGCAGTTTGCTAAAGTATCCTTGGATGGAAAAGAGATAAAGTGCTCAACTTTTGTTTGATCACGAGAGTTCATGTCTGCAAACCACCCAATGCTTCAAAAGAAACCACAAAATTAGGAGAACTTGCCTCTATTTACCATTCTGTTCCTAAAGAAAACTTCTCATAAAATTTAGCAGTTGGTTTTTGTTCTATTAGGGGCCATTGGAATATCAAGACATTTGCTTAACCTAGCAAAGTGCTAATCATTATTAGAAATAAACAAATAAACAAAATTATGGGTAAATAGTTAAGTAAAAATAGAGGAGCATCAGACAGAGTAGCCAGGGCAAGATGACAGTCCCAAGATGGCAATACAAAACTCTCATTTCTATAAATTATTAGTTGGCCAAATCTCTTACCTATTAGGGGCTTCAGTCACTCCCTCTATAAAATGAAGGGGCTGGACTTGATGACATCTAAGGTCCTTTGCAATTCTAAATCTAAGATCCTATGTGTTTTAAGACTAGGAAAGGCTGTTAACCAGTAATCCTCATAGGCAAGAAAGGGGTTGTAGATCCCATTGTTTGGATCAGGAAATGGAAACTGAGGTTAAATGACTAACAAGGAATCTATTGTCATTGGTAAATAGGATCCCAGTTTTCCAAGTTTGTGCCAATTAGCTTCACTGACACTCATATTATACTCATAGTTCATATTACTTTGATTCTCTTTTTCTGAATGGTGCCATAATTTTAAGTTAGTCCATTTGAGATCGAGAGTCATCAATAAATGTGACAAATTCAAACTCACTGAGTCTTCTTTATCTAGATTCCATTGCAAGCTGTGGACAAACAGGTCATAATAGATAAATCATTAACTAGGTCTGTTGGAGAGATATCACTTAAAGGCAATGAGAGAGTTCCTTGTTGGATACAGAAAAGCAGCTCCTCTTGCCAGAGGAAGTAAAAGAGGCAAACATTTAATCTTTAGTGGACTTGGGAATTTTCTCTCTCAAACCAAGGCAATGAAAGGTTCTATCTTCTCAGCCATTGATATCATTAACCTCTCCTCCCAGTAAATTTAGGTGTCACCTTACTAAAACAACAAATGCAAAGGCACTAAAAGCTGCATGCCCTGGCCACCTATTTATCATTCTTACCCCGCCCTCTTTCTTATTTCCTTTGGAGTAAGTATTCAGATTCTAGGGTGAAGATGGAACCTATAGTACTAGGGTCTTTGCTAAGCTTCCTGGCTCCCCGAAATACTCTTTAATGATCTCTAACTAGGTTGGGATTTATTTTTTGGTGGGTGGAGGAGGGGAGAGGATAAAACGACATTTCAACTTTCCTTTTTGTATCTTAAGACTTTTATTAAGACTTAAATCTTAAGACTTAAGACTTCAAATCTTAAGACTTTAAAGGGTCTTCATTCAATAAGCATTTAAATTTTTTATTTATTTTAAAACCCCTACCTCCTGTCTTAAAATCAATGCGAAGTTTTGGTTCTAAGGCAGAAGAGTGGTAAGGGATAGGTAATTGGGGTTAAGTGACTTGTCCAGGGTCACCCAGCTAGGACATGTCTGAGGCCAGATTTGAACCTAGAATCTCCTGTTTCCAGGCCTGGCTCTCTCTCTCTATTGAGACACCTATGCTGCCTCAGTCAACAAGCATTTATTAAGTACCAACTATGTGACAGGTATTGGGGGCACAAAGACAAAAATGAAAAGAATCTCAGACCTCAATTATCACTAGCATTTATATGGTGCTTTGCAAATTGCTTTATATTTATATTCTCTCATTTTATCAGAGAGGACCAAATATAATATGATGACTCCATGAGACAAGAAGAAATAGTGAAACAAAAAAATTTTTAAAGAAAAAGACGTAAGGTTATCACAATAAAAACTAGTTATTAGGAAAAAAATTAGGAGAAATAATTTAAGCATTTTGTTGACTGAAAGCTGTGATGAGATAAAGAGGCTAGATATCATATTTCAAGAAATTATATAAGAAAACTGCCATGTTTCTTGAAACTAGAAGGTAAAGTAGAAACAGAAATAATCTATCAGTTGACTCCTGAAAGTCCAAAAACAAAATTCCCAAGAATATTATAGTCAAAATTCAGAACTTCCATGATAAAAAAGCCAGCAGAAATCATTCAGATATCAAGAGAAGCACAGTAAGAATCATACAAGATTTAGCAATCATCACTTATAAAAGCAGGGAGCTTGGAATATAATATTCCTTTAAGCAAAAGATATACAGTGCTTTGCCATCACAAAAGAGATACTATAAAAGTTTTTGTACATGTGGGTCCTTTTTCCTTTTTCTTTGATTTCTTTGGAATTCATGAACTCTTGTATATTAAAGGATTATGGATCAATCAATCCATAAATATGTATAAAACAATACATATTAAGCATTGTCTTGTTACATAGCACTGTAGTGATAACTACAACTGATACAAAGAGGACTAATGATGAGAGTCAGAATCATGTAGTGGAAAGAGCACTAGACTATCCATAAATATAACTGGGTATGTCCCAGCTATTCTAGCTTTGCTTTTTTAAACCTCAGTTCCTTTTTCTGTAAAAACTTTTGGGATAATAAGCCTTGCATTCCCTAACCTCCCTGTCAACTGTGAGGAAAGTATATAGTTTTTTTAAACATACTATAGAAATATAATATTCCTAAAGCCCAAGGACCATGCCCTAAGGAACAATAAGGACGAGGAAATGAGAGGTAGAAGGTGAGTCTCAAGTGAAACACATATGTTTTTCATCCACTTGAAACATTTGTTGACTCATTTTTTTTCCTGAGATTTTTAGGTTCATTTCATAATATAAATAGCACATTAAATAATTCAATTTTATTATTTTCATTCAGTTGGACTGATATTTCTAATTAGAATGTCTTAATAAACTTTTAGGTCCTAGATTATATGATTTAGGTATGATCCTTTTGCCCTTTCAAGTTCTTAGTTTCTTATCTCAAACATAATAATAGCTAGCACATTTATACAGCACCTACTGTGTGCCAGGAATTGGTGTAAACACTTTAAAAATATTATCTCATTTGATCTTCACAACAACCCTGGAATGTAGGTGCTATTATGACCCCCATTTTAGAGTTGAGGAAACTGAGGCAAATATCTTTTAAGTGACTTTCCCAACGTCACACAACTACTAAGCTTCTGAGGGTTAGTCTGAACTCAGGTCTTCTTAATCCCAGGCCCAGTGCTCTATCCACTGCACCTAGCTGCCTATCCTAGACATAATTTAATGTGAGAAATAAAAACACACACCAAAAGTATGGACTTTTTATGGAAGGAAAAAGAAAACTAAAATGGTTTTCCTGTAATAATAGGAGGACTCTGTTGCTTGTCTCAACAACATTATATCTCTGAGGGCACCATATGGTTATTGGTACAATTACATTGCTATTATGGCAATGCTATAATATTAATGCATGGCAAGCAGAGGACAAACTGTGGGAGTGCAAACACCGAGGAAAAGCAACTGCCCAACTACAGCGGTTGAGGGGACATGACAGAGGAGAGACTCTAAACGAACACTCTAATGCAAATATTAACAACATGGCAATGGGTTCGAATCAAGAACACATGTGATACCCAGTGGAATCACGAGTCAGCTATGGGGGGTGGGGGGGAGGAAAAGAAAATGATCTTTGTCTTTAATGAATAATGCATGGAAACGATCAAATAAAATACTATAAAATTTTTAAAAAATTCACAACTACTTGAAAAATTATCCAAATCATTAACAATAAAGAGAAATTTAATTAAAAAAAATTAATGTATGGCATTCTTACTATGCATAATCCAGATACTCTCTGCTAGACAATATTTATTTGCTTTCCAGCATTCTTTTGGGCTTGGAACATGTGTCAATGCTTAAATGATGAATGCAGGTGACTTTTGTCTTCCAAGGGTGACATATGTGAGGTCAATGTCTATATTAATGACATTATAGCAAGAGGGACAGTGTCGTCTAAATTGGTCATTGGCTACCTCAGTTTTACCTTATTTCAGGTAACCCATTTTTCAATATGGAAAATGGGCTTAACTATATTTGTTACTTGCACATGCCACAAAATAGGAAACAACTAACAGCTAGGCAGAAGAGTGGATAGAATGTTAGGCCTAGAGTCAAGAAGTTCTAAGTTCAAATCCTGCCTAAGACACTTAAATTGTGTGGCCTTGGGCAAGTCACTTAATCCTTTTCAGCCTCAGTCTTTACATCTGGAAAAAGATAAAGAGCAATAATGGATAATAGTAATTAATAATAACAGTTAAATCTCAAGGTTTTTTTAAAGGATAAATTATATAATATTTGTAAAGTATTTTGTAATCCATAAAGTATCATTTAAGTGCTAGCTATTACCATCATCATGTATCATTATTAGACTTACAGAACAAAATGGTGCATGTAGCTATTAAACTAACCCAATCTGCTTACTCAATACTTGTCTCATATTGTATTTAATTGCTTCATGACCCTGGGAAATAACAGTATTTAAATGGTACTTTAAGGTATTAAAAATGCTTTACATATCATTTCAACCTCTGTCATTGCAGGAATGTGCTAGCAAAAGTTTAACAATCAGCTCCCGAGGGAAAAAAAACCAGATGTCTGCATTACTAACATTTGCTCTATCATTTTCTTATATTTAAATAATCAACAAAACATTAAATTAAGTCCTGGTTAGCAGCATTTGCTGATTTCTGGTGTGTAAACATGAACACTGAAAATTTAACAATTAGCTCTCACAAACCAGTTCAAGCTGGCTTCAGTACTCTGCACATTCGTTTCCTAATTTCTTAAATGAAGGGGTTGGCCTCCAAGACCTCTCCCACCTATGAATCTAAATCTATGATCCACTGACTTCTGTGAAAATGGTTGACTGGCTTGCATTAAGATAATCAAAAAGTCTGCCCACTCAAGTTCTTAGCTACAAGCCTACCCAATGGACTGGTTAGAACTTAGCTATGAAGCCCTTCCATCCAACAGGTGACAGCCATAGCAAATGCCTGCTTCTTAACATCTCCTAGCATTTAGCTTCTAATCACACATATGTCAAGTCCAGCCTACTGTCTACCCTCTCAATTGTTGCCTGCTATATGGGATCGCCTCTTGCCTTTTAGTTCCCAATTCAATCCAGCTACTTCCAAAATCTCTATGGCAGATGTTGTTGCCCACTCTAGTTTGTGGGAGTTTCTAAAAAAGAAATATTCTTGACTTAATTTAAAGGCTATACTATTCTCCAATGAATATTCATTTCCAGGATCAAATAGATAAACATAGAAATTCCACCTGTAAATTCTCTTAATTTTAGGGAATTTAATTATCTTAACTTTATGCCAAAAACAGTTGCCTATTTTGTTTCTATATAGAAGCACAAATATTTATACATATGTGTGTGTATGCACATGTAGATATAGTGTTCAAATTCACATGAATGAATTAAAATAATTCAACTTATTGACAGACAATAGACCTTATAACTTCTTAGAGCTTAAAAAAAAAAAAGTTTAAATATCTATTATGTTCCCCCTGGGCTATAATGATTTATTTTACATAAGTTGGCATAGTATCCACAAGATTTCAAGATATATTCTGGAATTCTTCGTCATGGAATTTTAATCAAAATGAATATTAAACATATCTTCAATAATCAGTCTTTTTCTAAATTTAGAATTGAACATGTTTTTAGAGTTTTTAACTCAGGCAAGTAACCAGATAATTGATGCATGCTTATCTCTTGGATAGATTTCTTCCATTATGGATTAGCATGGTATAAGGCCTTATGCCATATTACATGTTGATTTTGGAATTTTTGTAATTCTAGAACAATTTTGCTTCTTATTATATCAATATATTTACTAGAGGGGCAGCTGGGTAGCTGCTAGGTTCCAATCTGCTCTCAGACACTTCCCAGCTGTGTGACCCTGGGCAAGTCACTTAATCCCCATGGCCTAGCCCTTATCACTCTTCTGCCTTGGAACAAATACACAATATTGATTCCAAGACAGAAGGTAAGGGTTTTTATAAAAAAATTAATTAATTAATTAGAAAATATATTTACTAGAGTTCATGGATATGATTTCCAAGAGTATCAACATGAAACATCCCCAAAGCATTTTTGGGGTGGATATTGTGTTGTCTGAGGAGGGTACTCAAATTTTAGGGGCAGCTATGTCACACAGTGGATACCTTTTCAACAGAAGATAAGGGTTTTTTTTTTTTTAAAGATGCCCAGATTTTATGGATTCACCCAAACATAAAAAACAATATGGCCTTTGCCTTAAGTGAAAAAAGTAAGTTTCATCAGTAAAAATGACCTTTTTCAAATCTTTATATTTTGTATTATCATTCATGATACGTGTTTTTCTTCTTAGCAATGAATAGCAGCTTTTAAAAATTAGTCTATTTTTCCAAATTCAAGAAACTTATATAGCATTCTAAAGGAATCATTAATAACCCTTCCAATTTTCAAAGTCCTACTGAATATCTTTGCTTGTTTTCTGAAGATTAAATCCTTGATCTTGCCAAACTAAGGTCATAGGTTCTAAATCATTCTTGGTCAGCAAAATACATAAATGACCACTGATGTCACAAAATGAAACACTATCAAAAGTATTGCCCATCCCAAGGAATTCACACATGTGTGTGTGTGTGTGTGTGTGTGTGTGTGTGTGTGTGTGTGAGAGAGAGAGAGAGACAGACAGACAGACAGAGACAGAGAGAGAAGAAAAAGAAAGAGGCAGCAAACATCATCTATAAAGTCTTATTCCAATGTCTAACTATGATTCAGGGGTAATGCTAGATTCTCTAACTACATACCGGTAAAGCACAAGCTCTAACAGGTTCTACAGAATTAAAAAGGATTCAAATGTAGTTCTAGCAACAAACCATATCTGCTACCTGAGGACTGTAAGGAGAAGTTATTAGAAGGCTTGCCACTTGATGAATTCTTTGAGTATAGGAATGCATGAAACAAATGCATTCCTCTTTCAACTCCTGTAGTGATGGGGTAGACTGGCAGGAAAGGGTGCTAAAACAAATATAGTTTTTATATTATCAATAAATATTAACTTGGCTGCTGGTACTCAAAAGATGATATTTTCATCCAATGATCAATAAGTTGATATACCACTAAAGGAACTGACCTCTAGCAACCTTGACATTCTCACTATAAATGAAACCAGAAGACCAAAGGAAATTGCAGATAAAATAGAGGATGACTCACACATTCTCCTTGTGGAAGTAAATATAGGCACTGTCAAAGTAAATGTTCTGCAACCAAAGTCATCTCATATTATAGCACGTACAAATATTTGCAAAAAGATTATCAAGTAAAAAACCTTGGAAGTCTCATATGAACTGGTATAAAGTGAAGTGAACAGAACCAGAAGAATATTATACACAATAACAGCAATATTATAAGGATGATCAACTGTGAAAGACTTAGTCAATCAAGTCAATGATCTAAGATAATTCCTTAGGGTAATGAAAAATACTACCTACCTTCAGAGAGAGAACTGATGAATTCTGAATGCAAATTGAAGCCTACTCTTAAATTTTTCTTTATCTTTCTTATTTTTTAATGTATGCCTCCTTTTAAAATGTGACCAATAAAGAAATATGTTTTGCGTGACTTCACAGATATAGTCAATATCAAATAATAATAAGTACTGGCACCAATCTCATTAACTCCCAGGGAGACTGTTAAAGTCTTCATTCACATCTATGTTGGGGGCAGGGAGAGAATTTAGGGAGCCATTCGTTATGGCTGACAATTAAAAAAAAAAAGGAACAAGTATTAAGGCGGAAGATACAAAAAGTTTTTTTTTTTAAGGATTACATAATTTACACATAAAGCAATACTACTGCCACCCCCCACCCCCTCCCCCTGATCTGGATTTATGTTAAGTCGCTCTGCTCCTGTGGGAATAGAGCAAGACAGCCTTCATAGAAGCAAGTAACTCTCTGTAACAATGCATTATACAATATTTGGAATGACTTATTAAAAAAATGTACAATCAGAGTCCTGAAGAACTTTGGGGATGTTTGCCTCCAACATTACTTTAGACTGCTCATCACCTTCACCATTCCAGTTTTTAAATCCTGAGTCAAGTGCCAAAAAAAAACAAAAAAAAAAAAAACAAATAAAGCCATGCCAATCTCATCTCTCTTTTTGGGCAATTATCATGTCACACTCTTTGACAAAAAAAAAACAACAACCAAGAAAAAAACACCAACAGTCCATTTAGAAGCATTTGCAGTGGACAATGGAAGGCCCAGACTTATCATACTCCTGCTTACTGATCCACATCTGTTGGAAGGTGGAGAGGGAGGCCAGGATGGAGCCTCCAATCCAGACAGTATTTGCGCTCAGGTGGGGCAATAATCTTGATTTTCATTGTGCTGGGGACTAGGGCTGTAATCTCCTTCTGCATCCTGTCAGCAATGCCTGGGTACATGGTGGTACCACCAGACAACACGGTTTTGGCATGCAAATCCTTACGGATGTCAACATCACACTTCATGATTGAGTTGAAAGTAGTTTCATGGATTCCACAGGACTCCATGCCTAAGAAAGATGGCTGGAAGAGAGCCTCTGGGCACCGGAACCTCTCATGACCATCAGGGAGCTCGTAGCTCTTCTCCAGAGAAGAGCTGGATGCAGCAGTGGCCATCTCCTGCTCAAAGTCGAGGGCTTCTCCTTGATGTCACGCACGATTTCCCTCTCAGCTGTGGTGGTGAAACTGTACCCTCTCTCGGTCAGGATCTTCATGAGGTAATCCGTCAGATCACGGCCAGCCAGATCCAGACGGAGAATGGCATGGGGAAGGGCATAACCTTCATAGATGGGCACAGTGTGGGTCACACCATCACCGGAGTCCATCACGATACCAGTGGTACGACCAGAGGCATACAGGGACAGCACAGCCTGGATGGCAACGTACATAGCTGGGGTGTTGAAGGTCTCAAACATGATCTGTGTCATCTTTTCTCTGTTGGCTTTGGGGTTCAGGGGGGCTTCTGTGAGCAGTACAGGGTGCTCTTCAGGGGCCACACGGAGCTCATTGTAGAAAGTATGATGCCAGATCTTCTCCATGTCATCCCAGCTGGTGACAATACCGTGTTCAATGGGGTACTTCAGGGTCAGAATACCTCTCTTGCTCTGGGCCTCATCCCCCACATAGCTGTCTTTCTGGCCCATACCCACCATCACACCTTGATGTCTGGGGTGCCCCACAATGGAAGGGAAGACAGCCCAAGGGGCATCATCTCCTGCAAAGCCAGCTTTGCACATACGGGATCCATTGTCAACAACGAGCGCAGCAATATCATCATCCATGGTGAACTTTGAAGTGGCAAGTTTAAACCTTTAAGAGAGAGGAGGTGGTGCCGCACCTGGAGGCAGGGGGGAGGCAAGTGCACGCTGGGTGAAAGAGCTCACAGCTCTTAAAAAAACTATTACATATAGTTGAGAAATATTTAATGAAATAAAATTTAAAATACAATTTAAAAAGGACTATCATGTAAATAGTTGTAATTTATTCACTAACATCCATTTCAAAGAACAAAAAAAGAGAAATTCTGCCCCAGAACTCAATTTAGATCCTCCAAATCAAAACAATCTATACTTTGATATATAATGATCTCGGTGCAAATGTGGACAAAAGTAAAAGCAGCACCACCAACAACATATTAGAAGACTCGGTTTAGAAGAATGAAAGAGGCTAAAGACTTGTAGATTAAACAGAGATCTCATATTTTTACATCATTAATATGCTGTTTTAGAAAAGAATAAGAAAGCTCTGAATATGGTAAGCACCAAATATATTTTTAAAAATGAAACTGATTTCATTTTAACAAAGAAGAAATGACTGACTATTCATTTAAGACACATTCCAAATTAGCTTCTATGTACAAGCAGAAGACTGCTTGTTTGAGCAAAGATAAAAATTAATATGAAACTGGGAGAATAAAAATTAGAAAAAGATGTGGTTTATAATTAGCACAGCTTCAAGTGGGTCTATTTAAACAAGCTGACACCAAAAAAAAAGAGAGAGAGAGAGAGAGAGATGGAGAACAGGACACTGGTATTGATTAAAATTATTTCATAGTTGTATTAATGAAAATCAATTGTCACAATGGCAAGACCTAATCACTACCTTCATCAGAAAATACAAGATGATATGGCAGTCCAGGGAAACACCAGTTTAGAGAGTAAATTAATTTGCAAAAACCTATTGGAGAAAGATGAAGGAATTATGAGAACTATGGTGAGAAAGGGAAAACAAGGAAAGTATGGTAAAAGAACTGAATAAGTAAAATAATTCTGAAGGCATTTAAGAATCAAACCTGAGAAGGGCAGCTGGGTGGCTCAGTGGATTGAGAGCCAGGCCTAGAGATGGGAGATCTTGGATTCCCCATTGCCTAGCCCTTACCACTCTTCTGACTTAGAACCAATGTACAGTATTGATTCTAAGATGGAAGGTAAGGGTTAAAAAAAAAATCAGTGACAAAAAAAGAATCAAATTGGAAGGAGGACAGTAAACAAAAGAAAGAAAAAATGTGCACAGATTTTCATGAACTCTTTTTACCATCATGGGTAATGGAGTCCCATTTTTGCATTCTAATATTATTACCCTGAATGTGCTCCTTAAGGTAGTAAAAATGGCACAAAAGATGGGAAAAGTGGCTAAACTGGACCAAAAACAGAGGTCCATGTTGTAGGAGATAGTTTGGGGGGGCACTGAGGGATCAATTCTTTAAGAATATTTGAAGGGAAGATGGTAAAAATGTGTAAAATCAGTAACTATTTACTCATTTGCCTTTTTCATTTTTATAAGAAATTTATATTTAATCTCTACATACATGGATTTCTAGTGAAAGTCTACTTCTTTATTTTCAAATAGCATTAATGATATCACAGGGTGACATTTTGTGCATGAATTGAACTTATGGGAGGCAGAGTTGCCCAAATCCAACAGCATCACTTTCTTCCAGAGCCATCAAAGTCCAGGAGCAAAACAGGATGACTGGTGATGGCCAATGTTGCAGAAGATGCATCTTAGCACCTTTGATGTCTGACTAAGCTCTAAGAAATGTAAAGGAAAAGGTAGGTTTTCCCAAGCCATATTTGAGAGTAGACTATTTCTTTTTCAACACAGAAGTGATTGAAGGATGTAGAGAATATGAGATAAAATTGTGCACCTTATTGTTAACTTTAAAAAGCAATCAGTAGAGCAAAACACTGCTCTTAAAGAGTCTTCCTCAACAAGGTGTTTCCTATATCTATGCCAAAATTACATAAGATTCCTTGAAAGATGTAACAGGACAGGAGTATATATATATATTTTTTGTAAATCCTTGCCTTCCATCTTAGAATCAAATACTATATATTAGTTTCAAGGCAGAAAAATGTTAAGGGACACGCAATGTGAGGTAGGTGACACAGTTAGGAAATGTCTGAGGCCAGATTTGAATGCAGAAACTCCCATCTCAAGGCTGGGCTCTCAATCCACTGAACCACTTAGCTGCCCCCCAGGAGTATCTTAATTTGACAAGCTTACAAGTTTATTAATCATGACTATCAAGTGAAGCATAAAATAGGGAGAGGTATTCTCACCAAAAGTGCTTACCACTTTTTTTTTCATTGAAGAAATCTAGCCTAGAATGAAAGCCAATGAATGATTTCCTATAGATAAAGAGGTCTTTCAGATGCCAATTGTATTCTGCTAGTGGCATTAAGTTTGGGAACACTGAAGAGCCTCCTAGATGAGATTCATAATCATTCAAAGGAGTTTGGCCTCTCAAAGCCAGAAAAATCAACTGGATGATGAGTCTAAACTATGATATGCTGTTGGAGAACTTGATAGAGCTTGCCCATAAATAAATATATTTTGATCTAATACACATATATGCATATATATATTTGGAGAAGAGGAGAGAGAGAGATTCTAATTCATATGAAATCTAGCCCTAGGTAACAATATAACATAGCTTCTAAATAAATACATGGCACATGAAGACATTTTTTTATAAAGTGATTCCACATTTTGGCCACAATTATCCCTATATGGAACATATTTCCATACACTCTATTAAACTTTTCTTAATTCAAATCTATTTTTTGCCCCCTCATGCATATAACTTGCACAAGAGCTCCATAATTAGCTGCATGTTCTAGATTAAAAAAAAAAAACCATTTTTTCTGTCTCCAAAAACATTTGGGATAAATGTGTCTATACCAGTTATCAATAAAAATTCATATCTCTGTCTCTGTCTCTCTCTCTCCCTCCCTCCCACCTTTATGACACACACCAATACACAGATATATTTTCTTCATCAAAATTTCAAGCCAGACCCCTTGAATTTTGAGTTGTCTTTCTAACAATATAAAAACCTGTTTCAGTAGGTAACCTCCATAGGTTGGTTTCTTTTGTGCCAACTCTTAATGAATCATCTTAGAGATACTTGGCCTTGGCTAAGGAACAAATCAGTAGCTTCTGTGGGAAAACAACTGAATTAACATTCATTCTGATGCCAGATTTTCAAGAAAGTCTGTGCCAAGCACTGTGGATTATTGCCAACAATGTACTGTTTTCCTCCTTCATACATATCAATGTACAAGGCAATAAAAATCACAAAGGAGGGAAAATTATTGCATTTTAAGAGTTCTTATTTCTACAAAGCCAGTCATTATCTTAGTTCTCTCCGAAGCCAGGAAATGTCCATTGGCTCAACTTAAAAGTGACTGTCTAATGGATTAGTCATCAACTGCTCATATTTGTGATTGACCTTAATAGTTATCATGTCTCAAGACAAGATAGTGTATAGAATGGGACCACCTACAGAAGCTGGAATATTGAATGCAAAGGAGAGAAAACAAGTGGGAAAAGGTGGGGCAGGAAGAAGGAACACTTTTCTGGCGACAACCAGTTTTCGTTATAAATGTCGTTTTCACAGCCCAATTACTCCTACTACCATCTGTTACTTTGTGAAAACATTCTGCAGATACGAAAGTAACCAGACCAAGCAAAAGTCTGAGACAGACATCGTGATTAAAGTCTCATAACTAATGTTGCAGTGGGAAAGAGGTAAAGCATGCATCCTCATAATGAGAGAGTCAAGTTTTTCATTAATGAACTCTCAGGTACTCCACAATGCTGTTATCAGCAGAGAAAGTTGTAGGCCACTCATCTATTTTGTTTTGAGAATATGTGGGTTGACTTTTTTTTTTAATAGTACCTTAATTTATTCTCTTTAGGGTTGACTTCTCAAACACAAATAAGCCGAGTGAGGGGAAAGTGATGTCATAAGCTATAAAACAAAGCCATGCAGTGAAAATGCATACCTAAAGTGGTCAATATTCAGGTGAGCTGAAGAACACAGTTGTGCTAACCCAGAGAATGAACAAGGGTAAACAAATGTGCTTTCAGCTTCAAACCCACTAGAATTCCTAATGCTGTTGACTAAATAGTTCGGCTCATGGCATGTAAGAAGTAGCTTTAATCCCTTAAAGGTTCCTGGGAACTTAAAAGAAAACCTCAGAGACTGGTCAGATTTTTTGTGTGTGATATTGCACTTTAGGGGAGCTGTGGTTTGTGTCTGCTAAGTTCCTGAGCAACATAGTAAACAGAGAAGAGACTTGAATAGTGGGTATTTAAAATCTCTTTAAGGGGGGGGGGGGGAGAAAGAGCCTAGGCAAGCTAGAAATGATGGCAGGTGCAGGAATGAAATCAGTGCTAACTGACGGACTGAGATCTAAGTTTCCCATACATTCCTCCCAGAATTTAAAGTAGGGGAGGCACCTGGTAGAACCAGCATGGTTGAGGGTGGGTACCACTCCCAGGATAAACCCCAATTTTCAGGGGGTTTATAAATCAGCTGTTTCAAATTACATCTGAATGAGACTGAAAAATCATATACAAGCTGTCATTCCAGATGTGAACTATTTTACCAAAAGGAAAAAGGAAATGAGAAACTCTCACAATGAAGCCACTTTGTTGTGTGCTTATAGACCACCCAGGACCCCAAAGATATTTTAAAAAACACTTTAAAGCAAACTATTGTTTGTCATGTGCTTCATCAAGAAAATGTCTTTTATTAAAAAAAGAGGTTTCCTGACAGTTGGTTAAATCTTTATTTGACTCTATTTTTTATCTTTATTTATTTATTTATTTTTAGAAACCCTTACCTTCTGTTTTGGAGTCAATACTGTGTATTGGCTCCAAGGCAGAAGAGTGGTAAGGGCTAGGCAATGGGGGTCAATGTGCCCAGGGTCACACAGCTGGGAAGTGTCTGAGGCCAGATTTGAATCTAGGACCTCCCATTTCTAGGCCTAGCTCTCAATCCACTGAGCTATCCAGCTTCCCCCTTATATTTTGATCTTTAAAAAATAATATAAAATACAAAGGTCTAGCTTATAATACTTCTGCATGGTTGATAGAGTTAAACTTGGAGTCCAAAAGACCAGAGTTCAAATGTGAGCTTGTACAATCATTAGCTGAATTCGGTGGGCAATTTCTCTAACTGTTTTAAGCTTCAGTTTCCTTTTTTACAAAGTGAGGGTAATAATAGCACCCACCCAATAGGACTATTGTTAAGCTCAAATGAGATGACTTGGTTTGAAAACCAAAACCTTAAAGAGCAAGACAGATATCATCATCATCATAGCACCTAGATGGCATAGTGCAGTGATGGCAAACCTTTTAGAGTCTGAGTGCCCAAACTGGTACCCTCACACCACCTGTGAGCTGCCTGCCTTACCCCAGATAGGGGAGGGAAGAAGCTCCCATTGAGCTTCTGGGCAGAGGGGTGAGTGATATGAGAAATGTCCTCAGGCTTGTTGGAGAGGGGTAGGGGAGTAGCCCCCTATGGCATGCCCGCCATAGGTTCACCAATACAGGTAGAGTGCATAGTGCACTGACCTTGCAGACAGGAGGACCTGAGTTCAAATCTTGATCACTCTGTCCCTAAACAAGACACTAACCTGGTGGTCTTAGTTTCTTTATCTGTAAACTGAAAGTGGCCACTAAGTTGTGACTCTAATAGATCTTCATATTGTAATTCTGATGTCCACATAAAAGTGTTTGGTTGGGCTTTTATCCATACTTTCATTCCTTTATAATGTTTATTGATGTTTATTAACATTAATAGCACCTTGCATTTATATAGTGCTTTAAGATTTGCAGAGTGCTTACATATATCTCATTTGATCCTCACAACAATTCTGAGATAGATACCTTATTAATCCCACTTTACAGATGAGAAAACTGAGGCAGACAGATTGCTAATAAGTGTGTAAAGTCCTATTTGGATTCATGTTTCCCTGACTCCAGGTCCTGGATTCTATCTACTATGGCACCTCGATGCTTCATGATGAAGATAAAGCTAGCTGCTGCTGCTGCTGAAGATATTGAAAATAGATAATATGTAGGGACACATTCTACTATGCCCTAAGAGCCTGAAGTTTAATCTCTCCAGTCTGATCCAATAAATATTTATCAAGCATCTACTAGGTGTAAGGCAGGGTGCTAGGCAATGAAAACGCTGAGACAGAGGGGAGGGAGGGGCAGTTCCTGCAAAGAGTTTATATTGAATGACAAACAAGTAAATATAAAATAATTTCAAACAAGAGTGCTAATAAATGAAGGTTGGGGGGCAGGGAGGATTAACATTAAATTACTCCTCCTCTCCAAAAAAAAAGGCGAAAATGAGTTTTCAGATTTTTCAGTTTCTACTGTGACTGGCAGCATCTGTGAAATGGACTAGTCTATCTATGCTGAGAAATATTTCCCCTGGGTGCTTTGAGTCTGACTGGTCTCCTAAGAGTATGGCCAATTCTTGGATCCTTACAGGTGAGATGAGGGCACAATTGGACTCCTGGTCCTCATCTTCCCATCACTTGAACATCAGAGGGTAGCAGAGATTTTCCCAGTTTCAGCTTGGGCTTCTTCTGGGAGTCACAGAAACCCAGACACACAAACACACACAAAGGAGCGAAGATAGCTGCCTTTGAAACTCCACCCCTAGACAACATTTGTCTTTCTAATTAATAATTAATCATGTGCTGTTTTTAAAAAGAGATTATCCCCGGTGATAGCAGAGTGTGCCTAGGGCAGGGACTTCATTCAAACAGGCTGAAAAGGTTTACTTTGTAGTTCTTCTGCTCTTGTAGGGGGAGACGAAAGGGGATCTTTTTTCAGGTTAAAGTCAAAATGTAACCATTTGATGTAGGGAAAGGAGCAGCATATTCCCATTCCCACCCCCAAAGGCTGCTTTACAAATCATTCATCTTCAGAGGCAGGCTTTATCTTGGCCTCAGGTCCAGTCCACCTTTTACTGCAAAGCCAGAAAAGGATTAATAAGAGCATGATAACAAGCTTCAGGATAACAAGCCCAGATTTCAATGATTCCTTCATTAAAGACTGAGATGAACATTTGGGTAATTAGTACTTCACACCCAAGGGGCCAAGTCAAGGATTTCAATATACTGCCCCCCCCCCCCCCGGCTGGTTTAATAAGAATTTATTTGTAAAGGAATCATTCACAGTCCTTCAAATATCTATCTATCTATATAATATATATTATATATAGATATTATAACATAATATCTATATATAAAATATATATATTTTTTGTTTTTTGTTTTTAATCAGTCATTAGCCTAATAGATAGCATCTGACTGATGTGGAAAGTCAACCTAGACATAGAGATAAAGGAAAATGAAAATCAGGGGATTAAGAGTCAGATCTAGAGACTTAAAGGTCCTGGGTTCAAATCTAAACTCAATTACTTCTTAGCTGTGAGACCCTACGCAAGTCATCTAACCCCCATTGCCTATCCCATAATGCTCTTCTGCTCTGAAACCAATACACAGCATTGATTTTCTAAGATGTGTCCACTTCTGCTTTGGCACAGAAGGCAGAGCATCAGTCTCGCAAGCTGAAGGTCCATTCTTGGAAGGAAGGTTTCTGGAGACAAAAGAGTTACTTGACTTTGGATGGGGTCTACCTCCCACCTGAGTGGATATCTATTGTCCTATGAAGTAGGACCTTCCCTCAGGGGGAAACCTCTCCTGTGACAAGGTCAAAACCTGGGGTTTCTACCTCCCAACTAAATAAACTGGGGATCTTTAGATTTCCACGTTGACACATGGAAGGTAGGATTTTTTTTTTTAAATAAAGGAAAATGACAAGACTGGAGGCCAAGGACCTAGTTTCAAAATCCCTGTAGTTTAAATTCAAAAGGCTTCATTTTCCTCATCAGCAAAATGAGAGGATTGGTTTAGGTGAAATCTGAGGACCCTTCTGGATCTAAAACTATGATTCTATGCCTGGGGAGGAGGAGAGAAGGGAGTTTCTAGTTAGAATTCATTTCATCATTTTAGAATTTCCCCCAAGGCTATACATATTTAGGACTAAGGCTAAACCTCAGTAAAGGGAAAATGTCAAAGGACAGTTTCCTAGAGGCTTGTGATAAGACCTGTCTTTTGTACTCTTATTTGGAGGTGAGGAGAGGAGGGCAGAAGGATGGGGAAAGGGAGGGATCAAATAACAATGGATGGCCTGAACCTGTGGAAATTCTGTCTAGTGGTCTAACATTCATCCAGGGGATTTCCTCAGTCTCCAGTGCAGGGGGTCATTTCTTTGATCCCAATAGGGGCATAAAGCAGTGGCTTGAAATCTGTGCATTTGGAAGCCAAAAGAAAATTCCCCCTGCCTTAACACTCACACAGACAGGTTTTTCCCCTTTGTCAGACAATCTTTTCACAATTGGTTAGGTCACAGGGTGAGATTCCGTGGAAATATGTCCTAGCCTTTCCAATCCATTTCCCCTTTTCAAACTCGACTACACCCTGGCCCCAGAGGTTTGAGAGATGGGCAGAAAACAGAGAGATGTTCCCATACATGGCTCCAGTCTGGCATGACTCAAGCTGCTTTTTTGGATCAGGTCGTCTTTTGTCTCCGGTGGGGTGTACTTGAGTTCAGACAATCTCTACCCCCAAGAGTCCAGGGTTGGAGTCCTACTACCAATGGGTCCCTGAGACACCTCTGATATACCTGCCATCAGAGGAGACACTGGCTGGGATGAAGAAACTCAGCCTGACTCCAAGCCATATATGGAACTAGTCTTAACAAGTAGATGCAAAAAAGGCTCTGATACAGAGAACGTTGGCACCCTTCTCCCCAGCTGTGGGCTCTCTCGATTCCTGGCAGCTGAATCAGATAGACACCTTGTGGCCAAGACTTAGGCTCAATTTAGAATACATGAGAACAACTTCCTCTCTTAGTACTATTGTTTGTGAGCTGTGTCATCACCCTGATTTGTATTAGCGGACATCCATAATAGTACTTTTCCCTTGATAGCAATTGAATAACACGATTCATGTTATTATGTTGGTGTATGGGGATTGGGGGGGGAGAGTTTCCTCGACTTAACAAGCCACCCCAACAAGGAGTCTATCAGTCAAAGAATGGGGCCAAAAAAACCCAAAACAAAAACAAAAACAAAAAAACAACCCTCAAACCCTCCTTCGTGGCTTCTAAAATCAGACCAATCCAAGTTCTTTGTTGTGGGGGCTACTCAGTGGAGAAGTTTAACACCATTGCAAATGTATTTGTTAAAAATTGTACATCTGTTATGATTTTCCCTGGCCAAAATATCATTCTTTATGGCAACAATCATTGCATGGTGCTTAAAGCTTTTCACCTCGGTGCCAGGAATCTCATATGGGATAATCCCATGACCTTGGAATCCAGCAGATACATTCCACATCTGTCTCGTCTGGGAAAGCCTGCACTATTGGTTAATTTTCAGACATTTCCAGATCTTGTTTCCCACTCAGCTTCTCAAACAACAACAAAACAAAGCAAAACGCCTAGAATTCTTTTCTTTTGGTCAGATGATGTATTTTTTTTTAATGTTTTTATTTTGAAAAGTAACTCTATGAGAGGAAGGAAAAAAACCCCTCTAGATCAGGACTCAGGAGATCTGGGTTCAAATTCTGACTCTACTTTTAACTAGCTATATGACCTTGAGAGAGAGAAAAAAAGCCTTAATTGCTTGGTGCCTCAGTTTACCCATTGGTAAAAAATAAGGATTATCATGCCCGATTTAACAAATTCCAAGCGTTGTAAGGATTAAATAAGATTGAAGATGCAAAAATGCTTTGAAAAAGTCTTTAGAAGTTATAATACTATACAATCATATATAAATCCTTTTAATGTTCATAATGTTCACTAGTCTTATAATAGCAAGCAAGTCATTTAGCTTCCTTAAACCTGTTTCCTCAATGGCAATAATGCAAGGATCTATTTCATTGTGTTATTGTAAAGAAAGGAATTTGTGAATGGGAAAGTGTTCTTTAAGTGAATTATGAGTCTTCTATTACTCAGTGAGGCTTATTTCCGAGTAATCTGAATGACTAGATTTACATTTCTTTCTCTTTTTTTGAACTTTTAAAAAATTGTGAACTTAACAAAAACCAAATGAAATGAGAAACACCTTAAGCAGAAAGAGGTCTGTACATGAAATAGCAAATTTTTATTATGCACAGCTTGCTTTTCTTTTTAAGTATATACTAAATTTCATATGTTTCAAAGCTGTCTTGCTTTTCTGTGATTCCTTCTGGCCTTTCCTCTGTCTTTTTCTGTGCCTTTAAAACTTCTTCAATGACCTTTTTTGAGAGGGAGGAAGTGAAACAACCTTACCTCTAACTCCCCTCTTCACATATCTTCCCCCATTTATATTTATTTGTATACAATCATTTCTCAAGTGATAAGATAAAATTAGCAATAATTTTAAAAAATTGAAAAAAACCAAAATTTTTTATTAAAATAATTTTTTTAACTCAGTTAACACTGAAGTTATTCTAGTTTAAACACCAAGAATAACATCATTCTTCATGTATAATTCATTCAACAAACATTTAAGTGCTTAGGTGTTAGAAGAAATATGACACTGAGATAGTTCCTGCCTTTGTGGAGTATAATGTAGGAGGATAAAAGACAGAAACCAAGAGAACTGTAATCCCCAACATTATAGATCTGCAAAAGTATGTATAATGTGAGATACAAAGAACCTGGATTTTGGAACATTTGAAGTTAACATTTGAGTCAGATTTTAAATATTGAGTCACACACAGGAGTTGAAAGGACCTGGGTTCAAATCTGACCTTAGACACTTTCTAGCTGTGTGACCCTGGCAAGTCTCTTAACCCTGTTTGCCTAGCCCTTGCCCTTATGTCTTAGAATTGTTACAAGACAGAAAGTAGGGGTTTTAAAAAAAGAATACATAGGAATTTGTATTTCTATTAAATTCTTGTGAAAGGAAAGAAAGGGAAGACAGTTTGAACACAGGAACAGTAGAAAGAGAGGAAGATAGTTGAAAGAGCATCCCATACAACAGAGTGCCAAGAGAATAAACCAGTTTACATCCAAAGAATGAAGGGGAATAATATGAAATAAAGCTGATGATAGAAGTACTAATTCATTATTATCAATAGGATTTTGCATTATTTTTCCCATGGAGGTAATGTGGTTTTGAACTCTCTCAAGGATCCCACTTATAACATGCAATTTTAGAATGGCAGTACTATGGGCACACAGGGGTGCTCCATAGACATTTGAAGAGTAGAAGACAATGAGCAAGCCCCATTGGTTAGAACCATGCAGCTAATTGTTACATGGTAATGAGTTCAGTTAAATGAATATTCCTAATAGCTACTGATAACACCAAGAAACAAAAGAAGGCAATGTTCACGAGAGTTCTAATAGATTTTTAGCTCATCAGTTTGAGTTATAGGTTCCAAAATCTTCAAGTCCAAAAAAAAGATCACAAGACCACTCAGGCTAGATGGTCTTATATGTGTGTAATCCCTGCTACTGGGAAAGGCTGAGGTTGATGGATCCTCTGGGGTCTGGAGATCTAAAGTACAGTACCCCAAGCCAACTGGCTATCTACATTAAGTCTGTACCAATATGGTGAGTTATTGACTGGGGGAGTTGGGGAGGAGGAAGGACCACAAGGCTACCTGAGGCTCTATATCAGTACCAGTTGGAAATGGAATAGGTCAAATCTCCCATGCTGATAAGTGGGCTATTGCACTTCTAGCCTCAGCTAAAATAAATAAACAAAATATTCAAAAGGTTCTTGGGATGATTCCAAAAGGTATATTATATGCTCCCCTTGGGAAAAAAAGTTTAAAATCATCAATGCCTAGAATTTTATAGCTAGAAGGACTCTTAGATATCATCTAGTCTAACTTGTCATTTTACAGAAGAGATAACTGAGGCTCAAAGATGTCATTGTAATGTACCCTAGAAGACCACTAACACTTATTACCTTAATGATGTACTTATAGTCAGATTAGCCAAAAGAGCTGGCCAGCCCATCCTAATATGGTAGCTATCAGTATAAGTAGTTCCAATAGAAGGGAGGAAAATTAGACTGTGACTATATTAATTCTAATAGAAGATTATCTTGTTTTTGTTTGGGAGAGAGTTTGAGGTACAAGGAGGTATTGGATACAAAAGAAAAATAGTAGTGGAATCCTGAGCATAGATTTTTTTTTTTAAACCATAAGAGAAGGGAAGGAAAGTAAAAAGTCACTCACAGAGTTTACAAGTAGGAGATTTTTATTCCCTTCCAACTGAGAAGGCATAGGCGGAATATTAACAATGAATATGGTTCTCAAATGTGTCTGAGTTCTCCCTCCCTCCCCCTCCCCTAAAGTTTCCTACATATACATTTGGCTTTTGAAATCTTATACTTCCCATTATACGAAAAAGTCCAAAGGCCACTTTTATCAGCAACATTTATAAACACAACACCACTTACTATACAGAGAAGAGTAAAGGAAGATCTCAAGTCAAAAAGCAGCTTTGAACTGAGTTGTTTCGGCTGTCACTTTGGAATATGGACATTCATAAAATTAATTTGCAAGGAGAGGAGATAAATCCAATCTAGTATCTCCAAGGCAATGCAGTGCTTAGCTGTGGTATGTGGAAGCTATCAATGTGGGAATGGACTTGAAAATTTCACTCCAGATCCATGGGAAAACGTCTCAATTTTATGGATAACCTGCTTTCAGTGATCCAGCTGCCACCAGTCCTGACTGGAGATTTCTCATAAAGAAGGAAAAGCAGAGCCTGAATGGAGCCTTGTAGACACTGCTGAGGCCAATCAAGGGATAGGATGTAGATGAATAGGAGATTTGTTATAGAAACCTTAGCACTGGGCAACAGACTTCCCTCAACTCTGATACTCCTCTCCACTATCCACTACTCCAAATCCTTTATTCCTTTCCTGGAGAGGACAATCAACGAAGATATAAAGTCTGACAAGGTTATATAACATCTGGACAGTGAACATTGCTTACAGGAATTGACTCAGTGGGCTTGGCAGATTCCTTCTGTCCTGCCCCCCCCCCCCTCAAATAGCTAAGACATAATCCACCCCCTGAACTAAGTAAGAGGAGTTTTCTTCTTACCCAGATGCCATGTCATGCCCTTTATCTGTCTGATCAAGCCTTGGAACTTAGTGGACCTTTCTCCTCACTCTTAAGAGCTACACTGAAATGATATGAGATGATAAGAATATAGCCTCACAGATCTAGAATAGAAGAGAACTTAGGGAGAGGCAAAGACATTTCTTTAGGAAACAATAAAGAAACCAATAAATTTGTTGTTCAGTCATATCCAATTCTTTGTGACCTTATTTAGAGTTTTTTGGTTGTTTTTTTTTTTGCAATAATGCTTTGTCATTTCCTTCTCCAACTCGTTTTACAGATGAAGAATTGGAGGCAACTGAGGTTAAGTGACTTGCCCAGGGTCACATGAACCTCTCCTTTACTATACTCCTTCACTCTGTAGTCCCAAGTGTGTATTAAAGTGTCATATATCAACACCCCCCCTGCTCCCCAAAAAGAGCTACACCAAGATGTAGCAAGTGAAGTCAGTTAACTAGCCTTATAAGCAATGAAGTTACTAAGATTAAGGAAGAATAGGAAAGGCTTCTTCTGGGAGATTTAATGTAGCCAGGGAGGAGATGGAGATGAGGAGGAAGAGAGCTTGGAGGACAATTAGTGAAAATGCTTGGTAGGGAGATAGAATATCATATCAGAAGAGCAGCAAGGAGGCCAGTGTCATTGGATTTCACAGTGGAGTGAAATAAGGTATAAAAAGACTAAAAAAGTAGAAAGAAGTCATGTTATGAAGAAAGAACATCAGACTTGAGAGCAAGAAAGAGTTCAAACCCAGGCTCCAAAGCTTCCTAGCTAAGAAACCATGGGAAAATATCTTTACCTTTCCACTCCTCAGTTTTCACAGTTGTGAAATGGTCATACAACTATCTCTCACAATTGGTTCTTGCAAGAAGAGTGATTTTAAAACCTTAAAGCACAATAGAAATGGATTGTTGTTTTTTAAAAAAACATTTTCTTACCAAACAATTATAAATTCCACAGTTATTGATCCAAATACCTTCAAAACATATGTGTCTCACAAGTCAGGGGAAAAGACCTTTGACAAAGACACTGTCCAACTCTCTCTACATAGGGTAGGGTATTGCTGGAGGTAGATATCATGCAAAGAGAAAAAATACTAACTCTTATGAGACAGCACAGCTGTTATGGACATCACTGACTTTCTAACCATGTGGTATTTCTATTCCTCTTTTTCCTTGGACTCCTAATAACAAGCATCAGGCCAGGAAAAGGGGTGCTTCTGCTCTGGCCTGCCAAGCATACTTTCCAAGACCTTTGGGGATCAGGTTTCAGAGGGGTTGGCAAATCATGAACAGTTTCAAAGACAGCTGCTGTGAGCCAACAGAAAGAGGCTCACTCTACAGCTTCCTTCCCTAGGAGGGAATGAGTCCTATAGGAAGAATCTCAGAAGAGCGTGGTATTGGAACTCCAAAGCAGAGCATGCATCTAGCTTGTACCCTCCCTTCTTTGGATGAACATTTCCTTTTAAGGTGCTCCTTATGGGACCTCCTTTTTCATGTCTTCCCTTCTGAATTACTCAAAAAGAGGACTCAGACATAGAGACAAAAGCATAAATTCTGTCCCTTATGCTTTGATACATGGTACTAATGACTTGGTAAATTTCTGATGCTTCCCACATTTGTTCCCTATAGGTAGGGAAACTGAATTATTGTGATATTTTTAATACTTATTTGAGAGGCAACTAAGTGGCTCTCTCTAGGAGAGCCATGCCTAGAGATGAGAGGTTCTCTGTTCAAATCTATCCTCAGATACTTCCTACCTTATGACCCTCAGGCAAGTCACACAACCCCCATTGCCTCACCCTTATCATTCTTCTGCCTTGGAATCAATACAAAGTATTGATTCTAAGATGAAAGATAAGGATTTAAAAAAAAAAACTTATTCGAAAGCCAAACCAAACATTGGGGAAAATCAAATCTGTTAAGTAGTAGGAATAAAAAGATAGGATCTATTTTTTTAACCCTTATTTTCTAACCTAGTAACAACTCTATGACAGAAGGGCAAGGGTTAGGGAAACAAGATTTGAATTCTGGTCCTTGGGACTCCAGGCCTGGCATTCTATCCACTGGGTTACCTAGCTATCCCAAGTCGACAAATAAGCCTTGTTTCATGCTTGAGAGACAGGGTGGCATCATGGATAAAGCACTGGTCTTGAAACTGAGAAGATTTGAGTTCAAGCCTGCCCTGACCCACATTGGTTATAGGATCCTGGGCATGTCACTGAAACTCTTGGTTTCACCAAGCAATTCCAGAAGATTAGATGCTACCAGGCAGTTGTTGATCTGATTTAGTAGCAGAGGTTTCCTCACCAATTAGTTTCTTTAAACCAATGAAATCACAGGTCTGGATCAAAAAATATCAAAATCCATGCTTACCATCTTAATTCTGGAGTTTAACTCTGAAGCCAATTAATCATCAACCCAGAAGGGATGAAGGATATAATTAAAAGGGCATAAAGGTAGCA
Source organism: Monodelphis domestica (assembly GCF_027887165.1). Classification (NCBI taxonomy): domain Eukaryota; kingdom Metazoa; phylum Chordata; class Mammalia; order Didelphimorphia; family Didelphidae; genus Monodelphis; species Monodelphis domestica. The sequence continues at coordinate 222,607,090 of NC_077233.1, read as the reverse complement.
GTGGATAGAGCACCAAGCCTATAGTCAGGAAGACCTGGGTTCAAATCTAGCCTCAGATATTTTCTAATTCTGTGATCCTAGGCAAGTCACTTAACTCCAATTTCCTAGCCCTTGCCACTCTTCAGTCTTAAGAGCTGTTACTATGACAGAAGGTAAGAGTTTAAAAGAAAGAGAATTTTTTAAAATATATTTTATTTGATCATTTCCAAGCATTATTCGTTAAAGACATAGATCATTTTCTTTTCCTCCCCCCTACCCCCCCACCCCCCATAGCCGATACGTAAGTCCACTGGGCATTAGATGAAAGAGAATTTTTTAAAGAGCATAAATAGCAGCTTCTTTTGTAGTGGCAAAGAACTGGAAACTAATGGGCCCATCATACCCATCAAATGGGGTATGGACAAACAAATTATGGCATATAAATATAATGAAGTGTTATTATATTGTGAGAGATGATGAAAAGGGAATTTCAGAGAAAACTGGGCAGACTTATTTGAACTGATGCAGAATGGTAAGTAGAACCAGGAGAAAAATTTATATAATAACAGCATAGTATAATGATTTAAATTTTCTTGGAGACTATATTAAATTATAATTATTTGTTTGTAAAAGTTGGAGAGAGAGAAAATTCACCAGGTTGCCCTAATTAAAAAAAATAAATAAAAAACAAAAACTCTTCCACACTTCCCCAGATCCAGTATCCAGCTGAGGTTAAGTATTAAGCACTACAGAGAAGGGAGAGAGCTAGGGCTCCAGCCCCTGTTCAGGAAGAGTTCCTCCCCTTAGAGAGTACTACTACTTGGTCCCCTCTCTTTAGAAGGCCAGTGATGTCCCTCTTACTAAGTCTCTCTGATTGGACAGTCTGAATCCCAAGACCTGACTTTCAGACATGTCAACTACCACTTGGGGACTTCTGCCAACCCCTTCTGGAAGTCAAGACTCCAGGTACCCAACTGGCTCTTTAGTCATATGGCTTGCTGACTGGCATCCTGACTTAATGCACATGTGTGGGTAAAGGGCTAAATTTTTATATTAATTTCACACAATAGTAAAAATAAATAATTTTGAAGGGCTACGCATCTATGATGAATGATATTCCTTGATTCCAGAGGACCAGGTTACCCATCTCCTGTCAGAGATGTTGTGAAGATTGGATTTGGCTTTTTTCTGATTGTAACAATGAAGGTACTTAGCTCTTCCTTGATAGTGAAGATAAAATTGTAATCCCCAGTCTATTTTTGGATTTTAATCCCCAAAAGTGTTAATTCAGTATTTAAAGTAGATCTACCCATTTTAACCACAAGAAGGTGTGAACTAACCACAAAAAGGTGTGAACACCCATTTCATTTACTGGGTGGGAGGTCTGTGACCCACGTGTGAAAGAATGGGCAGTCCTGGGGAGGATCATCTGCTGTGATTTGTAGATGTAAAAATTTAGGGGAGGTGACACAAGAGAAAAAGGTCTTTAAATAGAGGAAACAGAGGCACACAAGAGGAATCAATTCATTCAGTCACTCAGAGTTGGGTTGGAGTGAAGAAGAGTCACTCGGAGTTGGACTGGAAGCAGACACTTGAGGAGAGACTGGAAGACAGACACTCAGACTTGGAGTGAAGACACTTGGCTGTTTAACTGGACCCCAGGAGAAGCTCATGTAGGAGACCTCAGACTGCTTTCCTGTTAGATGATCACCATGGTGAATGAAAGGCTGACTTAGTTTCCTTGCCCTTTCTGGAGGTGTGAACCTCTGAGAACGGCCCATAGTCTTGAGACTCCTTTCCCCTGGCTGGGGCTTAGAATTTCTACTTGGCTCAGAGGAAATCAGAGCTCTGCCTCTCTCTCTCCCCTTTTTTCTCTTCCTTAAACTTCCCTCTACTGTAAAAATAGACTACCATAAATTCCATTTTACTTTAGTAATTTATTTTGGGATTTAGAAATTAAATCCCTGGTGACCACAAATTTAATAATTCAGCCCAACCATAAAAAAATCTAACAATGTAGAGTTAAGATGAAGACTAAAACATATGTTTTTTGGACACTGTGGGTGTTTTGTTTTACGAATGCATATTTACTGAAAAGATTTTGTTTTCTCTTTTCCCCCTGTGGGGAAAGGTAGGAGAAAGAAAATAAATTTTAGTTCATTAAAAAAATTAATTAAAAAAGGACATAAACGGAAAAGGAGCAGAAGAACAATAAAGAGATAAGGAATGAGATGATATTTTATAAGGTTTATCTTCATTAGCTGAACCTGTGAAGTTTTTTTCTGACAGAAAAAGACAGGAATAGTTGACAAAACAATATTTACTTTAAAAATTAAATGCAGAACACTATATTCAAAACTAAGCCAGCATACAACTTCTGACCAAAAACCAGGACAAGGGCTTGCCAAGCCATCAACATGAGAAAGACATAAAATGGAAATATAGCAATGAATGCTGTAGATATACTTTGCAACAACAACAACAAAAATTTAAGTATTAGTTAGAATGGAACTAGACCAATTGGTCAGTCAAAAGAAGCTCCTATAAATTCTGTCACTTTGAAGGCTTGCATTCTACAAGTGAGATATCAGCACAATAAGATATTTGCATGATATTGGACACACCAGCACTTCCCCAGAATCCTGGACCACAGATACTACAAAAGAATCAGATAATGGGATCATGGATATGGACCTAGAAAGAGATTGTAGAAGCTACCAAGCCCATCATTTTACAAATGAAGAAACTAAGGTTGGGAGAAGTGAATGCTTTACTCAGAGTCACACATTAAGTGTCTGAAGCAAGATTCAAACTCAGGTGACTCCAAGGATTTAGTATGTTAGCCACTAAGCCACTTCTTAAAATTGCTCCTAGAACTATGAAGAATTCAGCTCTCCACATGTACTTTCCCCCAAGGAATGGATCTGAAGATGCATCAGAATCCCAATGGCCTGTATTCCAATGCATATCAACTCCAGACATCAACAGTCCTATCAAGTAGGGTTAGTCAACCACATTCCAGCACAACCAGAAGACATTTGAATGTGTGGAATATGGTCATTTTATACTTTAGAAGGCTAGTCATAAAGGCTAGTCAAATCTATTTTAAAATCATAATATATATTTAACTGGAAGCTAAATAGCAGCTTAAAAAATTCCAAATGCATAGAACATCTAAAGTAATATGAAGGTATGGGGCTATTGAGGAGGGGGAATAAGCATGTGACTCAATGGATTAAGAGCCAGGCCTAGACATGGGAGGTCCTGGGTTCAAATTTTGCCCCAAAGGCTTCCTAGCTTTGTGATCCTAGGAAAGTCACCTAACTCCCATTGCCTATCCTTTAAAACTCTTCTGCCTTGAAACTAATGCACAGTGTTGATTCTAAGATGGAAGGTAAGGATTTTTAATCATTAAAAGATAATAATAATAATAAAGTAATACATTCAGGTTATCATCATACCACAATGCGGGCTTCTGGAGGGTTGTTGTTTTTTTGTTTGTTTCTATTTTTTTGTTAAAGAGATGGCATAAAATGAATAAAGACAAAAATACCATCATTTATTAAACTATAGATTCACAGAAATTGTCTCCAGATTCATTAGGGTCTTATAGATGAAATGTCACAAACCTGCCTGTCTTAACACTGATGGTCCCTTATGCCTAGAATGATCTCCCTTCTCACCATTGAACCTCTGGAAATCCATGGTTTCCTTCAAAATTTAGCCCAAAATCTCCTTTCTACATGTCTTTCCTCATCTTATCTTCTAGTCCCTCACTATCAAAATTTACCTTGTTTCTCATTTGAATATAGTTTACATGCTCATGTATCTATATCTATCTATCTATTTATCTATATGGATGTACATCTCTATATGTCTCCTGTGATCCTTGAGGGCAGAGATTGCTTCATTTTTGTCTTTGTATGCCCAGTACCTAAAAGAGTGCAAATATTCATTTATTTTTCAACTTTTACTTTTCATTTTAGGATCAGTACTGTGTTTTGGTTCCAAGGCAGAGGAATAGTAAGGGCTAGGCAATGGGGATTAACTGACTTGCCCAGGGTCATATAGCTTAGAAGAGTCTGAGGCCAGATTTGAACCTAGGACCTCCCATCTCTGGGCCTGGATCTCTATCCACTGAGCAACCCAACTGCTGCCATGAGTATCAGTATTTAATAAATGCTTGTAGACTGATTGGTAGAATGAAGGAATGATAATTCACCAAATTAGATTAATTAAAAGGATAATTCATTAAATAGATTAATTAAAAAAGGATAATTCTAGTGTCACGAGTCAGATTTTTCACCTTTATCTAACGCTATGCTTTAGTGAACACTGGCCTCCCTTAACCCTGGTTACATCATAATCCCATCTAGAGGAAACCTGTCTCTTATGCAGGAGACCTTCGCCAGCCTCCTGGTGGCAGTTACCTGAATTGCAGGCATAGTTCTTGCTCACTGAGAAATGTCACAAACCTATCGAGTTATAAAAATATCTATGATCAAAACACCTGTCTGAAACCCAGTAATGAGCTTAGAATCCTATTTGCTTTCAAATAGTCAATAGAGTTTTTAATAGCTACCAATAAAACAGTGACTCTGAACACTGAAATTCTATTAGAGATGCTTTAACAACTGAAAACCTTCAAGGAAACTAACCTAATTCCTGTGATCCTGTGATTCTCTGGTGTGACCGTGACTTACAAAATCTGGTTGATCATAGAGTAAAGGGGGGAAATATACATTTTCAAGGGAACTAAACTGTATTTGAAGTAAAGGTATAGCCTTTTGCTATGCCATAAAATAGATTAGGTTACATTCCGACAGTAGAAATAATATGTGTGAACCATTTGCCATTTCAGGGGTTACCAGGTTTATATGCACACACACATACCAGTAGTGAGTAGACATTTAAGCTAAAAATTAAAAAGAATTTTCAAAAAACATTGCATGTAGGACTATTTTTGCTTAGAGGTCTTTCATAATTATGATAATAACTTTTATTAGGAACTCAATAACTTTTCTGGTTTCACCCTTACCCCCAGAAGAATCTCTTTTAGTATCCCCCATTTTAAATTAGAAGGCTGGAAGAACTTGGAGAGTTAAGTCTCAAACCTGGGTTTTCTGACTCAACCATTTAATAACCACGCTGCCTTGGGCAACTAGTTTTAACCTCTCTAACCCTCAGTTTACTTATCTGCAATATGGAATTGATAATAGCACTACTCTGTCTATCTCCTTGGGTTGCTAGGAGGAGCAAATAAGAGCTAATGTTTGTGAATTGCCCTTTGAAAACCAGAAAGCATCATATAAGTGTGAGAAAGTATTGGAATTATCAGTTTGAATTAGAGAGATAGAATGGTATAGTGGATGGGAAGTTAGGTAGTGTAGCATATAGAGAGCTGGGTCTGGAATTCAGAAGGCCTGAGTTCAAACACAACTATTTAGTTGTGTGATCCTGGACAAGTCACTTAACCCTGTTTGCCTCAGTTTCCTCATCTGTAAAATGAGATGGAGAAAAAAAATGGCAAACTACTCTAATATCTTTGCCAAGAAAACCCCAAATGGGATCATGAAGAATTGGACAGGACTACACCAAAAGGGATTTAGATTGATCAGCCCTGCACAGGCAAGGCAAATTTAGGGAAGGCTAAAAGTCCGAAAGAAATGCCTTCATTCTGCTACTGATGTAGATGAGACAAAGTATTGTTTAACTTTTTAATCACTTTGAGAATAGTATATTTCACAAACTAGGCCCTTGACCTAGCCGGGAGAAGGCCTTGGGTCTCAATAACAGGTGACTGGAGAGTTTTTTATATTGTCCAAATAGAGTTATTTATTTCCTGTTCTTGAGACTATAGAATTTTGAGTAGCCTCATGTCATTTGATTTTAAGTTTCATTAAAAGAAGTCTATGCCTTTCATTATAATTTTTTTATTTTCTGGGTAATATTCCATGAAAAGAGGGATGGCTTTATTCTTTGTAATTGTATTCTGAGCTCTCCAGTACACTGCCTGGAACATGATAGGTGTTTAATTAATGCTTGTTAATTGATGGATTAATACAACTAGAGCTGACATTTATTTGGCCCCTGAATGAATTACGAAGCATTTTAACATACTATCTCATGTGATCTTCACAACCAGCCTTGATCACGGCCCTTTTTCACTGTTGTCCGTGAGGGGCTGGAGTGGGGAATCTTTAATATGAGCCATAATAGGGCCAAGAAGTTCACTTTGGCAAAGGTGATGGCGACCACCAAGAAAGTAGCTGAGTTGGAATGGTATCAATTCTAAGTCAGGGTCCTTCTCTGAGATTCAATTTATACATGGAGAGAGAAGCATCTTGGAATTATTTATCAATTTGCAAGGCTCTAGTTAGAGAACTAAGGGAAATGTAATATAGTGAGGAGCAATCTGCAGAGAGGTAACAGAAATATTTAAAAATTGATTGCCCAAGGATGGCTGGGGTCAGTGTTTCCTAAATTTGCCTTGCCTGTGCAGGGCTGATCATTCTAATTCACTACTAATGTCTAGCTAATATCAGAAAAGCAAATATTATCATTCTCATTTTCCAAGTGAGAGAGCCAGGTATTGGGAAACCTAAGATACTTGTCCAAAATCACATAGAAAAAAGATGGCAAACTTTGCACGGTTTTCAGAATTGTCTTATCCTCTCCATTATACCACACTATGTGGATACACAAAAGAGTATAGATAATAATTAGGTGAATTTGCTAAATTCTAAATGATAATAGCTAAGTGACTAAAGTTACTCAATTTGCAAATTTGTTGCTGGTCTAGAGCCTTACACTGTTTTCTTTTTTGGGGGAACAGACATGATTTCATTGGCATACATATATATAGACATATGTATCTATATTCACATGTATAACTTTCTATGTGTATCTGTTATGTGTAAATAGGTAGCTAGCTATCTATCTATCTATTTAGAAATCCCAGTTAAAAAACTCTACCAATGACTGTCACTTATTTTTTAATTTATGAACTTCAAAAAGTTGCCTGGGGCACTGAGAGACTGAGACCTGTGGTGAGTCCCCCAATCTGTATTAAAGGTGAGACCTGAGTCTAGGTCTTCCTGATTTCAAGGCTGGCATCTATCCACTCTTCCACTCTCTATTCAAGGCAATCTATTCACTATGCCACACTGTATTCTAGGACCTCATTCACAGTAAATGTTTAAATGCTCATTAAGTTGAACAAAATTTACCAAATATCTACTAATTGTTGGGTTTTTTCTTTTTAGTATTCTGCACAATTCATTCATCTGTTCCTCCTCTTGTTGATGAAAGCATTTAGCAATAGAAATATTCCCTTAAGGACTGCTTTGGCTGCATGCATCCCCCATAGTATTGGAACTGATTGCCTATATGGCAAAAACTGTCCTAGGAGCCAGAGGAGACATAAAGAATAATAAAACATAGGCTCTGCCCTTACAGAACTTATAGTCTGGTGGAGGAGATAGTATACACAAATAATTATAGCACAAGGTAGAATGAAAGAATGCTAAAAGAAATATGGAGGGAGCAGTTAGGTAGCTCAGTGGATAGACATCCAAGTCTGGAAACAGGAGGTCCTAGGTTCAAATTTGATCTCAAACATTTATTAGCTTTGCAACTTAACCCCAGTTGCCCAGCCCTTATCATTCTTCTGCTTTGGAACTGATACTTAGTATTGCTTCTAAGATGGAAAGTAAGGGTTTTTTTTTTTTTAAGGAAAAAAATGTGGGCAATGTATTCTGATTATTGTCAAATACTGGGGCAGTGTCAACAAACAGCAAGGGATCATATTTGGCTAAATCTGCCATTTGAAGAAAGGAGTCCATGCTTTGTAGTTTCTAAAGGGCAAAGAAAATGGTTTCCTTGGGGAATGTCTTCAAAAGGCTGTGTAGACACACCCATCAAGAAACTATTTCCTAACTTTATAAAAATATTTTGCAAGATAAAAATACAGGTTCCTTAAAATTCTAGAATAAAAACTCCAGAAATATTTAAAGTTAAATCATGGCCTTCGCCCTAAGTAGCAATTACAAAAACCCTGCCTTTCCCATAGTCTGTCCACAGGATGGATTATTATATTTTTGGAGGAAATTCAAGGCATCAGTTTTCTGAGTTAACTCATTTCATGTCATAGCTGAAAGTTGAGAAAAAGTCAAACAAATTTTTCTCTTCTCCAAATTTTACTTCTCCCCTTGAAGAGAGGGGTGAATTTTCCATTTTGGACATAACTAAATTCTGACCAGAATTGTAATATGCCTAAGGCTAATTTTTTTTTCTTTCTTCCCTCTCCTAGACTAGATTTTCCCACCAATAATAGTAATTTTAAATTTATTTGTGTTGAATGAATATCCAACTCTAGGGATGTATAACATTTCTCAAGATTTTTCACCCTATATTGTCCACACCATCTCCAATTAAATTTAAGTTCCTTGTGGGCAGGAACATGCAATACTTCATCCTTGCAACTACTTTGTCTCACATCTTGTGGGTACTTACTGAATGCTTATGGAATCTTCCCTTCTCGTCTTCTCTCCTCTTTCCCTTTGTCTTCCTCTTTTCAGAATTCCTTTAATCTTTTTTTTTTTAAGTGGCTATGTATGGGCTCTTGTGAGTTTAAGTTAATATATTCTCCATGACTCCACACTTCCCTCTCACTCACAGATAATTCTATTCCATACAATTGCCATTTCAAAATGTCAGCATACATTTAGTCAAGTAGTAAAAACAGCTTGATTATTCAGGAACTAATGATCTAGTTTGAGAATTATCCAAATCCATTGCCCCCTTTTTCCTTCTCTTTCCTTTCATCCTTTTAGGTATTTCACTCCTCATTAACACCACCAACTAGAAGAGAAGCAGTGGAAGAAAAAGGGCAAGAAAGTTCAAATCTCTTCATAGTGGCATACATTAGCATCCAATGGGGAAAGTATAGTAGAAGATAAAACAAATAAGATTTTTTCATCAGTGGAATTTCATGATTCGTAAAATGTATACACAAGTATATATTATAATGATTTTAGTCAGTGTTTTCAAATGAAACTAAAAAGGTTAGCTATGTTGGATTCTTTAAAGGTCTCAGTCATTTTTTTCTTCTCCAAGAATATTGGTGCTGAATTTGGTTGTATTAGCCAAATCTCTTGGTAGAATGACTAATGATTTATACTTTCATCCATTTGATCTATTAGATACTAAACCATCACTTTCTAAGTGCCTATTATGTGTAGAGTCCTTTGCTAAGCTGAAGAAGCTTGATCTTTTGTTCTTACAAATGAACTTTATGTTTTTTTCTAATTCAGTGAAAAAGTTTTTTGGAAGTTCGATGGGTATGGCACAAAATTAATAGACAATTTTGGTAGGATGGTCATTTTTATTATGTTAGCTCATCCTATTCATGAGCAGTTAATGTTTTTCCAATTGTTCAGATCTAGTTTTAGTTGTGTGGAAAGTGTTTTGTAGTTGTGTTCACATAGTTTCTGTGTTTGTCTCAGCAGATAGATGCCTAAGTATTTTATATTGTCTAAGGTGATTTTATGGGATTTCGCTTTCTAATTCCTGCTGCTGTGCTGTATTGGAGATCTATAGAAATGCTGATGACTTATGTGGGTTATTTTGTATCCTGCAACTTTGTTAAAGTTGTTGATTATTTCCACTAGCTTTTTAGTTGATTCTCTAGGATTCTTTAAGCAGACCATCATATCATCCACAAAGAGTGTCTCCTCATTGCCAATTTTAATACCTTCAATTTCTTTTTCGTCACTAGTTGCTACTGCTAGTGTTTCTAGTACAATGTTAAATAATAGAGGTGATAATGGGCATCCTTGTTTCACTCCTGATCTTATTGGGAATGCATCTAGTTTATCCCCATTGCAGATGATGTTGGCTGATGGTTTTAGATAGATACTGTTGATTATTTTTAGGAAAGACCCTTCTATTCCTATGCTTTCTAGTGTTTTCAATAGGAATGGGTGTTGTATTCTATCAAAGGCTTTTTCTGCATCTATTGAGATAATCATGTGGTTTTTGTTGGTTTGCATGTTGATACAGTCAATTATGTGGATGGTTTTCCTAATATTGAACCATCCTTACATTCCTGGTATAAATCCTACCTGATCATAGTGAATAACCCTCCTGATCACTTGCTGGAATCTTTTTGCTAGTATCCTATTTAAGATTTTTGCATTTATGTTCATTAGGGAGATTGGTCTATAGTTTTCTTTCTCTATTTTTGACCTGCCTGTCTTTGGAATCAATACCATATTTGTGTCATAAAAAGAATTTGGTAGAACTGCCTCTTGACTTATTATGTCAAATAGTTTGTATAGTATTGGGATTAGCTGTTCTTTGAATGTTTTATAGAATTCACTTGTGAATTCATTAGGCCCTGGGGATTTTTTCTAAGGGAGTTCTTTGATGGCCTGTTTGATTTCTTTTTTCTGATATGGGATTATTTAAAAATTCTATTTCTTCTTCTGTTAGTCTAGGCAATTTATATTTTTGTAAATATTCATCTATGTTGCCTACACTGGCATATTTAATGCCATATAATTGGGCAAAATAGTTTTTAATGATTGTCTTAATTTCCTCTTCATTGGAGGTGAGGTCCCCCTTTTCATCTGATACTGCTAATTTGCTTTTCTTCTTTCCTTTTTTTAAAATTAGATTGACCAGTACTTTGTCTATTTTGTTTTTTCAAAATACTAGCTTCTAGACTTATTTATTAGTTCAATAGTTCTATCACTTTCAATTTTATTAATTTCTCCCTTAATTTTTAGGATCTCTAATTTGGTTTTCTTCTGGGGCTTTTTAATTTGTTCTCTTTCAAGTTTTTTGATTTGCATGTACAATTCATTGATCTCTGCCCTCCCTAATTTGTTAATATATGAACTCAAGGATATAAGTTTTCCTCTGAGTACTGCTTTGGCTGCATCCCATAGGTTTGAAAGAATGTCTCACCATTATCATTTTCTTCAATGAAATTATTAATTGTTTCTATGATTTGTTCTCTGATTTTGGAGAATCATATTATTTAATTTCCAATTGATTTTTGATTTGGCTCTCCACGTACCCTTACTGATCATTATTTTTATTGCCTCATGATCTGAAAAGTTTACGTTTATTATTTCTGCTTTTCTGCAGTTGTATGCCATGTTTTTATGACCTAGTATATGGCCAATCTTTGTGAATGTACCATGTGCTGCTGAAAAGAAAGTGTATTCCTTTTTGTCCCTATTTATTTTTCTCCATATATCTATTAACTATAATTTTTCTAAGATTTCATTCACCTCTTTTACCTCTTTCTTATTTATTTTTTGATTTGACTTATCTAAATTTGATAGTGGTCGATTCAGGTGAGACTACTATTTTTTTTTTAAACCCTTACCTTCTGTCTTGGAGTCAATACTGTGTATTGGCTCCAAGGCAGAAGAGCGGTAAGGGCTAGGCAATGGGGGTCAAGTGACTTGCCCAGGGTCACATAGCTAGGAAGTGGCTGAGGCCAGATTTGAACCTAGGACATCCTGTCTCTAGGCCTGGTTCTCAATCCACTAAGCTACCCAGCTGCCCCCTAGACTACTATTTTAAAAGAGAACCTAGTCATACTTTATTTCACTCATTACTTGACTCTCTAGATGACCTCTTTTATTCCTTCACAACTACTTTCCCTACTTCCTTTAATTTGCTGGCTTCTCCAATCAGAGTACAAACTCTTTGATTTATATCTTACTTGTTTGTATTGGTATCCTCAATGCTTAGCACAGTGTCTGGCACAGAATATGGCTATTAATAAATGCTCTCTCTCTCCTTTCTTTTCTTGCCTTCTCCCTTTCACCTCTCAAAAAAATACACAAGAAACTGAATCATAAACATTAAGAATAACAGGAGTTTGTTCTAAATGCCTACCACTCTAGACTTAGCTTATTCCTTCACTTACTGAATACAAAGTTACTAGTTACTAGAGGATTTTAATTCTTTTCTCCAAAAAGGATCAGGCACCTCCTAAAGAAAAAAAAAAGATTTTCTTATCCATCAGATCATGTGTGGAAAATTAGTAAGATGCATAAAGTTACCAAAAGTTTCTTTTCCTTCCCCTGCCCCCTTCTCAGGGCAGCTGCTTTAGATTGAGGGCAAGATATGGAGAGAGAGAGAGAGAGAGAGAGAGAGAGACAGAGAGAGAGAGAGAGAGAGAGAGAGAGAGAGAGAGAGAGAGAGAGAGAGAGAGAGAGAGAGAGACAGACAGAGACAGAGAGAGACAGAGACAGAGACAGAGAGACAGAGACAGAGAGACAGAGACAGAGACAGAGGCAGAGACAGAGGCAGAGACAGAGAGAGAGAGAGACAGAGAGAAGGCAAGGAAAGGGAGAAGAGAGGAGGAAGGAAGGAAGATTCCCCCCAAAACCACACCAAACCCCACTTTTCTTGTATCTTTGTCAAGTGACATGTGAGTGTCAGTGTGGTATAGAGAATAAATAGAAAAGATCTAGATTCATATTTCAGGTCTGCTATTTACTATCTATCCGACCTTAGGTTAAGTCTTTTTTCTTCTTTAGATGTCGGTTTCCTCATCTGTAAAATGATCAATAATATCCCTTACATTTCTAGAACCTATAAGCTGCCATTTTCATAGTTTTGCAGAGAGGGAAGATCTAGGTTCAGACCCATGATTTCATTGGTATAGAGAACTCCCAGGAATGAAATACTTCTCCAGCAGTGCATCATATAAGTTAGATGAGAGGATCTAACAAGAGGTTGGATGACTTATTCAAGATCACACAAAGGCAGGACTTAAGCGAAGGTGTTTGTAGCTTGAGGCTAGCTCTCTATCCACTATGCTACACTGCCTCTCTCTTTTTTTCCCCAGAAGATATTTTAGTTTGTCTAAGAATTAAAGATATTTCCCTGGGGCAGTTAGGTGACTCAGGGGATAAAGAGCCAGGTAAAATCTGGCCTTAGAGACTTCCTAGCTGTGTGACCTTAGCAAGTCACTTAATACCACTGGCCCAACCTGTATTGCTCTTCTGCCTTTGAACCAGTTCTTCATATTGAATCCAAGACACACGGTAAGGGCTTAAAATTTTTTTTGGAAAAAAAAAAAAAAAGACATTTCTCCTTCTGCACATACTTACATATAGCTTTTTATCATTTCTATTTGAGTCTACTAGTGGCATCCATAAATGCCTATTCTCCCTTCCATATCAAGCACATAGAAGGAATATATGACAAGATTTGTTTGATCATTCTATTGTTTGTAAGAACACCACCTAAATGCAACCAACATACACAGGACTCACCTCCGTAATGATGAAAAAGTCATCCCCTGGTTGTCCCTGAACCACAATTTTTTCTCCATCTTCAAACTGGGCAGTTTCCAGTGCATCAGCCACTGTCAGTCGTTCCCACTTATCCAGTGATTCTGAAGATTTAGAGACAATAAAACTTTCACGATGGAAATATCTGATTTGCTATGGAATTCAGTCACAAGGGATAATGGCAAAATGCTTCTTTTATAACTTTTAGCAGTTGCAAAACCCAAAGGCAGGCTTTTTTTCCACCTTTTTTTTCCCCTTAGAACATTCTCGGAAAACATGAAGAACACTAGCTCTGCAATGATTAATCTTTGCAGGGAGGAAAGAATGAATAATATACAAGGACACAAAAGTCACAAAAAATGAATTTTCCAATTCTTTTGTACTTGTAAGGCCCAGATAGGTTTTAATTGACTTGGATGCTTAGAGCAAAGGATTAGAATTTAGTCTTTAGCAGGTAGATATAGTTTAAAAGCAGCCGAATGTTCTCAAAAAAGAAATTAACTTTACACAAATATTAAAAATGAAGATGGAGTCTATGGAACAGTAAGTCAGTTTCCGAAACAAGTTACTTTCCTTATCTTCAAAAGAAAAGGGTAGCATAAACATTTGCATGCAATGAAATTATATCCAAGTACAGTAAAATTCATTTGATTTCATTATTGAAGCAACAATTCATTAAGAAATGCCATTAAAGGGGGCAGCTGGATAGCTGGATAGTGGATTGAGAACCAGGCCTAGAGACGGGAGGTCCTAGGTTCAAATCTGGCCTCAGCCACGTCCTAGCTGTGTGACCCTGGGCAAGTCACTTGACCCCCATTGCCTAGCCCTTACCATGCTTCTGCCTTGGAGCCAATACACAGTATTGACTCCAAGACAGAAGGTAAGGGTTTTAAAAAATATATAAAAATAAATGCCATTAACCATCACAGAATATGTAATTGTATTTCTGTAGCAGTTATATACTGTTGTTTGGTTTTATTTGGTCCTGAGCTATGATTTAATGAGTGTGGCGCATTCTTTCCTAAGGTAGAAACTCCCTCCACCATGTGAGATGGACAGAACATCTGTAATTTATAATCTTAGAGTTAGGTTCAAGTGACTGGCTCATAGTTACACAACTAATATGTGCTAAAGGCAGATTTTGAACCCAGAGCTTCCTGACTTCAAAGCTGGCCCTCAAGGCACAGTGGATAGAGTACCAGGCCTGGAACTCAGAGGACAAGGGTTCAAATGTGACCTCAGATACTTCCTAGCTATGTGACCCTGGGTGAGTCACTTAACCCAATTACCTAGTTCTTGCTGTTCTAAGACAGAAGTTAAGGGTTTAAAAAAAAGAAGTTTGCTCTGTATTCATTACTGCTCAGACTACATGTCTTGAATATTAACCATTGTAAAACCCTTTAAGATAAAAAAAATGAATGTGCTCATTTTTATCTTGTAGCAATGTTTTAAAAAATTCAAGATTCCTTTACTCTGCTTCTCAACAAACTACCTCTCCCAGCACTCTACTCCCTCCTTCTCCTCCTCCATCATCCCTACCCCTATTGAATAAACACAATCTCCTCTTTTATAAGAAAAGAATAAATGCTTGATTAATTATCCAGCTTCCCTTTGGGGGCAAAGACATTTTTATTCAACTCTGGCCTGTATTTATCTGATGTTACTTATTTAGGGCAGCTGCTAAAAAGAAAAGGTAAAGCAATGTATTTAGAATTGGGTTAATGGGGTAATCTCTTTTTGCAATATTGAGGGCTGGTAAAGAGCTTTCAAAAGCCATACCATGGCACAAACAAGGAAAAGATGAACAGCTGGTTTCTATTCAAGAACCTAAACAATTTTGTAGTTGTTGTGCAAATGAGCAATGTCATTTCAATCAAGATTATTTTTTTAATGGGGGGAGGGGGAAGCTACTTAACCAATTTGCTTCTGTTGTGTACAACAGTACTCAGTAATTCTGAATGCCAAAGTACTCAATCATGCCCAAATTATGCAAGAACACCTTGAGAAAGATGTTCATTCAAAAGACACTTGAATTATTTAATTGCAAACTACAGTCTGTGCTTTTTGGGAAAAGACTTAAGAGAAAATGAACAAATCTGGTATTTTGGTGCAAAAATGTCTTATTTACTCTTAAAATTAAATAGCCATTTCCATGTTTGTAAAGAACCAAGTAGCTTCACAGTTATGATGTTTATTTTCCAGTGTCAGAAGTAACAGGTTTCAATTGTCATGGAAAAGTGGAGTAGAACATAAATATGGAAACAGAGAGCTTTATTCCTTCCCAAATAAATCACTGTATCATTGAACTGGTGTGATGAAATTATAAGAAAAGGAGAATGTCTCACCAAATTTATTCATGTGAATTTCTCAAATACCAAATGAATTTAAGGCTATTCTTTAAATACACTGCTGTCATGTTGGGCATTTTTTCTTTCTTTCCTTTTTTCTTTCTTTCCTTCTTTCCTTCTTTCCTTCTTTCTTTCTTTCTTTCTTTCTTTCTTTCTTTCTTTCTTTCTTTCTTTCTTTCTTTCTTTCTTTCTTTCTTTCTTTCTTTCTTTCTTTCTTTCTTTCTTTCTTTCTTTCTTTCTTTCTTCCTTTCTTTTCTTTTCTTTTCTTTCCACTTTCAACCTAAATCTAGAAGAACATTTCCAAATAACCAAGGCCCTAAAGGCTGACAATCTGCTATATTTAGGAATCTCAGGACGAGACCACATCAACAATCTGAGACTGAAAAAAACTCAGTTTTGTTTTTTAAACCTTCTTAGATTCAATACTGTGTATTGGTTCCAAGGCAGAAGAGCAGTAAGGGGTGGGCAGTGGGGGCTTGTGACTTGTGCAGGGTCACACAGCCAGAAATTATCTAAGTTCAGATTTGAACCTAGAATTTCTCATCACTAGATCTGGCTCTCAATTCACTGAGACACCCAGCTGCCCTGAAAATTCAGTTTTTAATGCATTTTTTAACACACTTTCAACATTTCAGCGATGAGGTAATACATGATAAAGGCAGGTACCCCTTAGTTTAGAAAAGTTCCTTGGCATAATTTGGCATAATTGGCATCCTGAGTTTTGGAAGTTAAATCATGTTCAAGTTTAAAGGAAACCAAGGATGGGGAGAAGGGGAAAAAACACTTATATTTGGCTCAAAACTAAGCATTGTTAAATTATTAATTTAATATGAAGCTCATCACATTCAGAATTTACATAATTGCTGATTACCCAAAGAGGGGTGGACAGGATTTCAATTACATTTCCAAGAGCCTTCTCTTCTCTGGCATAGGAATGAATGGATGCAACAATAACAAAAGGCAAATTTTCTTTTCACGAAAGTGCTACTCCAACTTTCAAAGCAAAATAAATAAAATTCACCATTTTGAGTAGAACTTGAGCATATAGTCTGAGAGGGAGACTTGCCAATCAAAATATTAGCAGAATGCTCCTTACACAGGAGAGCTTTTCCCTCTATTGTCCAACACTGTCCATTTAATGATCAGGCTTTTGTTCTCTCAAAGGTGATTGATCAGAGAAGGATTAGGAGTTGGTTGTTTTTCCTACTAAAGGCCATCAAGAGACATGTCCATATTTTGTGGCTATCACATTAATCAAAGAAAAAACAAAATCCCAAGACATGAAGTTGACCAGATGTTTCAAGAATGTCTGACATGAGTATAAAAGCTAAAAGATTTTACAAAGAAATAAAAAGGAGGGCCTCTGCCCATTTGGCACTTGGGTGTTCATTACTTTATTGCACCTTTGTGTTCAGAGTAGTTATAATAGGCAGTTAGGATAGGAGAAAAAGGCTTTGGAGTCAAGAATATCTGGGTTCAAATCCCAGCTTTCCTACTTATTAGCTTTTGTTATTTAAGCAATCTGAGCCTAAATTTCCCCATTTTTAAAATGAAGGGGTTGGATTGGATGGCCTCCGAGGTCTCTTCCAGCCCCAGACTTAGGACCCTCAAATCTTCTCTGCTAGAAGGAGACTTTCACATTTCACTTGGAAGAATCCAGGGAGCTGGAAATTTCATAATTTACAGTTAGCCACCTTTCTAAATGTTTTTTACTGCAAAGTAATTTGCTGTGACAAAGTCTCAGTTAATCAAAATGGAAAAATTTACAGTTAAAGTAAGAAGAAAAGCTCACTTTTGGTCTAAGGAGCTATCTCAAAAGCAGATGGGACATTGGAATAACAATAGAGACTAGGCAATAGTCTGGTTGTACAAAACATCTGTTTATTGCCGAAATGCAGGACTAACTTGGTAGGCTGGATTTCCAATTTGCATGGATTTTCACTTGGAATTTTAAAATTGGAAGCCTTTTTGCAGATTGTCTAAACCAGTGGTATCAAACCCAAATAAAAATGGAGTGGTATGCTGATGCAGAAAAGCACAAATGAACATTATCTAGGTTGTATTATATTTTAATTTTGTTTAACATTTTCAAATTACTTTTTAATTTGCTTCTTTTTCCTAGCTGCTTGTGAGTTTGATATCTCTGATCTAGATAGCAACAAACTACTCATAATTAGAGTCTGGCTTAATTCTCCGCATCCGCCCCCCCCCCACCCCCCAACTCTCATAAACAAAAATTTTGACATCCCTGGAGTTAAATTGATGCATAAGAAGATATCAACTATATTAGATCTTTAATGCTAATATACTTAGACATATAGGTAGTTACTGGATAACACTATATGAAAAGGATTAGAATCTCACCTGAGAAGTCATTTAGCCTTGCTTTCTGATTTTACAATTAGAGAAATTGAGTCCCAGAGAATATGTAACTTTCTGAGGTCACATAGCTAATAAGAGGGGAGAGAAGATTTGATCCTACATCCTCTCACTCCATTCAATGATCTTTCCCATTATGCTACATCAAGGGAAGGAAAAAGGGGTGGATTTGAGAGAACAAATTAAGAACAATGAAAATAACTGAAAACCTATCATCAGAGGAAATCAAAAACCCTTGGGAGTGGAGGGAAATGATCTCCCATTTGAAAACCAAAAATAAAATTACTTTCAAATTATGACACCCAGGTTCATTATCAAATAATTTTCAGACAGAATCAAGTATATAAACTGTTAAGACATTTAGAAGTTACAAGGCATCAATGAGAGAGTCATCTAATAATTCAAGTGACCATGCATGTCAGAGATTGCAATAAAAAAAAGGCAACTCACCTAAGATGGAGACTTTGCTCAGGAATTCCTCATACATCTTCCGTTTTCTCAGAGTGCTGCCCTGTTTAAGAGAAAGGGAAATATAGAGGTGTAAAGAGATAGGGCATCATTTCTAATATTTTGTAACTTATTAAAGCATGTTTTGATTTTTTGCTCTACAGCATAGATAGCCAAAGGAGCCAGGACTCGACTGTCCCCTGATCAAATCAAAACCATCTCTTTTGTGGTGAATTTTAAGCACTGTTTAAAAGAATATCACAAGGAGCAACTGGGTGGCTCAGTTCCAGACTCAGGCCTGGAAACAGGAGGTGCTGGGTTCAGATTTTACCTGACACTTCCTAGATCCTGTGCAGTTGCCTAGAAATTACCTCTATTCTGTCTTAGAATCAATACATAGCATTCATTCTAAGAGAAAAGGTAAGGGTTTAAGAAAAAAAGCATTACAGTTTTTAGTATACAGAGTTAAATATAACTTGCCCCTTGAGGGTAGAGGTTATTTCATTTTTGTTTTTGAAATCCCAGAACCTAGCACAGTGCCACCTAGTACACATTTAACAAATCTCCGTTGCATCAAATATCTAGTTTTGTTAAAAATTTTCAAGTATCATCATTCCCAAAACTTCAACAAAGGCAAAATATTCTAGTGAACAAATCAGGAAATTTGGGTTTTAGACTCCATTCCACCCAATGAGTATGACTTTGGAAAAATCTTTTAGCATGTTTTTTCTTTCTGTAACAGAAAGAACAAAGGACTTATATCCCCAGAGGCATGAAATATTGTCCATCATATGACATAGTCTTATATCAGTAGTGCTCAACTAACACCAGCCTTTTTTTAACATTGAAAAAATTTCACTGACCTTCCCATAATTGCAGTTTATTACAAATATCTTCATTTGAGAAAAATCCATTATTTGATAAAATACCCAACGACAATTTGACTCTAAGTTCAAGAATGCTTTTAAAGCAATTTGTATTTTCTTCATCATAATAGCATCCACATACATTTTAAAACTAGTCATACATATATGTGCGAGACATATTTATTCCATCTGCAGAAGGTGTGTTTCCTTATTTATTATCTGGAGTCACACTACATATTTTGTTAGCACTAAATAAAGAACAAAATAACAAAATGACAATGTTTGGTTTACAAATGGGTTTAAGGACTGATAGCATAATTCAGCCCATATTTGCAACAACTGCCTTACATAAATATTATTTTCTTGCACAAAAGTGCTTCCTTTAGTCTTTCCTGATACCCTCAACTGCTAGTAACCCATTCCTTAAGTTACCTCATTTATTTTGGGTTCATTGTGTATATGATTATGTATGTGCATGGTCTTCCCAGAAAGAATGTAAGCTCTTTAATGGCAAGGAATGTTTCATTTTTGTCTTTGTATCTCTAGTGCCTGTCACACAATAGCCATTAAATCAAACAAACAAACAAACAAACAAACAAAATAGCCCTTGCCTTCTGCCTTAGAATTGGTACTAAGTATCAAAGCCAAGGCAGAAGAGCAATAAGGGCTAGGCAATTAGGGTCTTGCCAAGGATCATACAGCTAGGTCACATTTGAACCCAGGATACCTCCTGTTTCTAGGCATAGCTCTCTATCCACTGAGCCACCTTGCTGCTCCACATAATAAGTATTTAATAAAAGCTTGTTCATGGATTTATTAACAAAGGAAAGCACTTTGCAGATCTTCCTATCCTGTCCCAGACCTCTCTGCTGACTTCCAATCTCACATCTCCAACTTCATTTCAGGCATCTAGAAGTAGATATCCAATAGACATCTTAAATTCAATGTGTCCCAAACAGAGCATGTTATCTTTCCCTCTAAATCCTTCTCACCCCTTATCTTCTCTATTACTATAGAGAGCAATAGCATCCTCCTAATCTCTCAGGTTTACAACATAGGAGTAATTCTGGATTCCTCACTATCTCTCCTCCCCCATATCTGATCTGTTGCCAAGGTAAGCCAATTTTACCTTTGTGACATCTCTCAAAAACACTCCCTCCTCTCCTTTGACACTGCTACCTCTCTACTGTAGGTCCTCATCACCTCAAGTCTTGATTATTACAGTTCCCTGCTGGTGAATCTGCCTTCCTTATATTTCTCCCCACTCCAACACATCCTCCATTCAGTCACCAAGGTGATTTTCCTAAAACAAAGGCATAACTATATCATGCCTATTCAATAAATTCCAATGGCTCCCTATTACCTCCAGGATCAAAGTTTTTTTGTTGTTGTTTTTTAAACCTTACCTTCTGCCTTAGAATCAATACTGTGTATTGATCCCAAGGCAGAAAAGTGGTAAAGGCTAGGCAATGGGGGTAAAGTGACTTGCCCAGGGTCACACAACTTAGGAAGTGTCTAGGGTCAGATGTGAACCCAGGACCTGCCATCTCTATGCCTGGCTCTCAATCCACTGAACCACCCAGCTGCCCCCTATCTCCAGTTTTCTTGTACCTTACCTCCTGCTACAACTTCTCAATCCAGTGACATTGGTCTCCAGGGTGTCCTACAAATAATACTCCATCTCTTGGCTTTGGGAATTTTCTCTGGCTGACTCCCATGCCTAAACTACTCTCTCTTCTCATCTCTACTCATCAGTTTCCTTAAATCCCTTTAAGTCTTAACTACAATTTATTCTATAAGAAGCCCTTCCCAACTCTTATTCATTCTATGCCTTCCCTCTCTTCTTATTTTTATTATTAATTAATTATTATTATATAGGGAATATTCCTTTTTCCTATAAATGCTTCCTATTTATCCCAAATATAGTTTTTTTGTGCATTTTGCTGTCTTCCCTATTAGACTGTGAATTAAACTGACATTTAGATAAAGCAAAAGTGATGGTTGGAGAAGGCTTCATGGAGGAGATGAGACTTAAATTGGGTCTTAAAGGATAGATAGGATTTGGATAAGCAAAAAAAAAAAGGAAAAAGGGTCTAGGTAAGAGGAGTTTTAAATGCCCTTCAAAACTTAAGATTTTTTTAACCTTAATTACATATATAATGTATTAGAAAATTACATGACCCCCAGAGGAGGCCAAGAACAGCTACAAAATAATTCTTGTAACTCTTATATTATATTCACTTATGAGTTTAGAATTGCGAAGTAGAAATTCAAGAAATGTTTACATCATCTCCTACCATTATGTGATTTCTCTTAGAATATGGTGCCAGGAGGTGAATGAGTAGTTCCTGATTAATCTTATAATCCCTAGCTCTAAACTTCCCATAGATGGAATTAATTGGAGAAAAGAAACTAAGCAAACTTTTCCACATAATTAGGTTTTTATTAAATAAAAGAATTCCTTAGTGATACAAGTTAATGATTGCATATATCTCATTAATAATCAAACATTTCCTTTAAATCTTTAATTATGTATTTTTAAAACTCTCGGTTACAATTTGGTATCTTTCTCATTAATCCTTAACATTACCTATTCTGACTCCTGATTTCCCTTGGCTATATAACTCACTCACCATGGTTATTCAATACATTTTTTTCTATACTTTTCATTGAGATGTCAGGCCAATTCGGTCCCAGAAATCTCTGTATTGCTTTCCCTGACAGTTACACCTTCTCTGAGGGAGCCAGGTGGAAAAATGAAGAGTTTACTTTTAGATACAGAGTCAGAAAGGCTTGACTTTAAAATCTTGCTTCAGGCATTTACTAGCTATGTAACCTTTAATAAGATTCTAAACTTCTTTGATGATGTTTCCTCAGCCTATGAAATAAGGATAACATTAGCTGGACTTTATATAGCAAATTTCATCTATATTCTCTCATTTGATCTTCATTAACACTTAGGGGCTATTATCCTCACTACAGACAAGGAAACTGAGAACTGAGAGGAGTTAAAATGACTTGCCCAGAGCCAGCTGGGTAGCTCAGCAAATAAAGAACCAAGCCTAGATATGAGAGGTCCAGGGTTCAAATATGACCTCAGATACTTCCTAACTGGGTGATTCTGGGCAAGTCACTTAACCGCCATTGCCTAGCCCTTACCACTCACACTTAGTATTGATTCTAAGACAGAAGGTAAATTTTTTTTTTTTAATGACATTCCCAAAGTCACATAACTGGTACCTTTCAGATGTCAAAATCCAAAAAGTCTTACAGGTTCCACTGTATCCACTATACCACCTAACCGCCTCAAAAATAATAGCATGTGTCTTATGGGGTTGTAAGAGCAAAAATGAGACTTCTATAAAGTGCTAAAAACCTAAATGCTGAATTACTCTCAGCTATTATTATGATGAGGCAGTTAGGCAGTACAGTGCATAGAGTGATGGGCTTGGAGTAAAGAAGACTTCATAAGTTCAAATCAGACACTCATTAGTTGTATGACCCTGGGCAAGTCACTTCATCCTTTTTGCCTTGATTTCCTCATCTGTAAAATGAGCTGGAGAAGGAAATGGCCAACTACTCCAGTCTCTCTGCCAAGAATCACAAAGAGTCAGACACAAAACCGAAACCACAATCATGATTCTTTCCATTATAGCTAAGAGTGGTCTGTTCACCACTTTTTCTAATTAACAAATGACTTACTATTTCTCATGGATCCTCTGTACTTCTCTATCCATAGTCAAAGAAAGAAAAATATTAGTCACATGATCTCCTCCTTAGAGGCATGATCTCTTTTTTTATCCTATCAGAAAAAAAACTCTTAAATTCTTGAACCCTTTTCTTACCACCCCACACCCTTTTTTTAAGGGAAGCTTCAGCAAATTTCTCCCACTACTTCATTTTATACACTTTCCAGCTAAGCTATTGATTAGATTTACAGTCTGTTGTTCCCATAGCAACCATCACACCCAGGATGCACTATAAAACATCCTTCTGAAAGACCTTGAAGTTACAAAACTGAGTTTCTAACAGAATAAGATCCTCTTTTTATTTCCTGGCTCCTTATCCTTTTCCTGACCCTTTACTGTAGGTATTTGTTAAATGTCAGTTCTGACCTTGGTTCTTTCTTTTCTCTCTAGATTTTCTTTCTCTGAGATCTCATTTGACTCCCCATATTCAATTAACTGCTGACAGGCTGTCACCACCTGGATGTCCCTCCAGCACCTCAAACTCAACATGGTCAAACTGGCAAGAAGGAAATAAGAACCTATTAAGTCTCTACTATGTGCCAAGCACTTTAAAAAATATCACATTTGATTCTGGTAGGTGCTATTATGATTTCCATTTTATAACTAAAGAAACTGAGGCAGACAGAAGTTAAGTGATGTGCCCAGGATCACATACCTAGTAAATGGCTAAGGCCAGATTTTCACTCACATCTTCCCAATTCTGGACTCAGTACATTTACTTCACAACCTATCTGCCTGGGTTCATTGGTTTTTTCCTCTTAAAACTTTCCCAGGACCACCCAGATAAGAAGTGTCTGAGGCCAGATTTGAACCCAGGACCTTTCATCTCTGAGTTGCTCTCCATCTACTGAGCCACTGAATCTATCTTCTGCAATATCTCTTGTATCTATGCCCTTTCCTCCCTTCTCACTGTTACCTACCTTAGCAGAAGCCCTTATCTGAGCTCCAGTGCAATAGACTTTGTAGTTACTCTCTCCCCATCTGTACTCTTCCCCCCAGCTCTAATTTGACCTTCCTAATACTGCCAAGATATTCTTCATTATTCATAAATCTGATTATGTAGGACACTCCTCTGCTCAAAAATATTCAGTGCCAAAGATTTATGATGAAAAATGCTATCCACCTCCAGAGAGAGAACTGATAAATCTTGAATGTAGATTGAAATATATTTTTTCCTCTTTCTTTTTCTTGCTTTTTATCTCAACATGGCTACGGTTGAAATATGTTTTGCATAACTTATATAGAATGAGTTTCTTGCTTTCTCAATCGGTAGGGATGGAAGGAGAGAATTTAAAATGGAAAATAATTTATTTAAATTAAAAATATTCAATGACTACTGAATGCCTTCCAAATAAAATTTACCCTTCTCTGACTGACATTCAAGGTCTTTAACAATATGGTATTGCCATATCTTTCTAGCCTTTTCTTATATTTTTCTCTTTGTGCGCTCTATGCTTCAGCTAGATTAGACAACTCTCTGTTCTCTTACTATGTGACTTTTTTTTTTGGTAGTTTAAGCCTATCATTTAATATTTGGATAAACCAAGGATCAAAGTCTTGCATATAGTACACAGCTTTATAGGATAATGCATAAATCTTCATACATTTAGAGCAGGAAAGTATCACAGGCATCATCAATTCTAGATCCCTATTTTTTTTTAACAGATAGAGCAACCGAGACAAAGGAGTTTAAGTGTCTTGACTACCCAGGTAAAGCAGATGGTAAAATAGATACTTAAATCCTCTCTGTGACATATTCTCAAGCCTCTGGTGCCTTTGTTCAGGTTGATCCTTCTACTTGAATGTGCTGCTTTCCCGTCCTTTAAAGCCCAATGAACATAATACTCCTTCCAGGAAACCTTCTTGATCTATGCTCTCAACTCTCACCTCCCTTCTCAGATTTTACAAAGCACTTTGTTTTGCACCTCTGGTGCATTTATTATCATTTTTTGGTGAGTTCCTTGAAGGCAAGGACAGGTTTTTTTTTCTTTTCTTTATATCCCCATGGTTAAGCACACAGCCTGGCACATAGTATGTGCTTAATAAGTGCTTATTGACTATTAAATTGTTGTGCATTGAGCTCTAGGTCTAATCTGAATATTATCTTTCTAAACATATCCCCTCTTGCCTCTCTTCTCCCCTAGCAAAGATGCTTATTAAATATTTGTTGTTATTAAATGAGGCTTAGAGTCAAGAAGACCTCCTGTGCTGCATAATAACTGAATTGCCAGCAAGTCAGTTGACTCCTTCATACCACAAGCAACTTCTAAGACTAAGTTGCATCAAAGGTACCAACCTTCACTGGAGAGGAAGTTCTCTCACCTGGGAATTTTATATACCATTGAAATTCTAGGTCTGTTGCAAACATATTCTTATCTGTCATATGACTGGGTTGGATCTGATGACCTCTTAGGTCCCTTTGAGTATCCTGTGATTCAATGATCTCAATTTCTTAAAAATTCATTATTAAATAGCCTATGAAATTTATAACAGTAGTCCTTTTGGGATATGGATGAGAAGACCCACCTAGTTTTGCTGAGTTGTAAGGACAGACTAAGTAAGCCACATGAAAACAACATGTTGAACATTTTGAGGAATGGGAAGTACAGACTGCATCTCGCACAGTTTGACTAGCTATTTGTAGAAGGGGGGGAAAGTGTATTTGGTACAAAACTCCCTTTGTCTTGTTCTTCTCAGCAAGGGAATGCCAATGGGTGTGGAAAGGATAAAGTAAGGGAGAGAAACCAGAGGCAAAAAAGGAAAAAAAGGTCTGGAAGACTAATGCCATAGGCTTTTGGTGGGGGGTTTTAAATGCCTGTCTCTAGAAAACTATGACAAAAATTTGAAAAGAAATAAAGTGGATGATGGAATGACTTTGAGAAACCCAGAAAGCAATAACTCACATGGGGGCAAAATGCAAGATTTTTACATAGTTATTTGCTCTGGTATTCATAGTAGTATTGCTGACCTTTCTCAAGCCCAACATTGTACAAGAGGCAAATCAGTACCTCCTGATTTTTCTTTTCATCTCCCTTTTCTTCAGCCCCACCCAAGCTTCAGGATCAACATTAGCCCATACCTTGGTTTACCCAGGCTTTTATGCTCAATCAAAGGTTCATACAAATACCAGACATTTCCATCTTTTTCCAGCATTTTGGAAAGAACACTGGACTTAATTTGAGAGGCCTGGGTTCTAGTCCTAGTTCCACCACTAAGTATTTTCATGACCTTGGACAAATCACTTTTCTTCTCTGAATATCCAATTCTTCACCAATGAAATGAGAGTTAGGGACAGCTAGGTGGCAAGGTGGATAGAAACAAGAACTGGAAAGAGGAAGGAAGGAGGGAAGAAAGAAGGAAACAGTTGGTCCAATATAATCTTTACCAACTCTGACATTCTATAATTCTAAGATCTTTGTTTCTCTTTCCAATTTCCCAGTCTTCTATGGCTTTCTTTTCTTCTCAGTATCAATATTTCTACCTATTCTTGAAGAATCATTACTCTCCTTCCAGTGAAGAAGTAGGAGGCAAAGCAAGCTTAGAATGACAACTTCATCCTCCAAAGTGGTTTAGAAGTAGGTTTGCAAACATGTTCTAAAAACTAAATAGCCCACGATGTTTTTCCCCATTGCCAGATTTTCACCCCCCCTACCCCCCACGAGTTGGGGGTGACACTGTGATTGAAAAATAAAATCGTAAGTCACTTCTATTCACCCGACATATTTTTATTCACTCGGAGGAGTAGGCAAGTAGTTAATTGTAAGGTTAGCTTGAAGATTTCTAAATTTAAAGGGTTCGGTGTTTAACAGACTCTGCAGCTGACAAAATATAAAAACTGTGCCCACGTGATGCCAGTCACCTGGATTTGTAGAAATGTTTGGAAGATTGAGTGGATTTTTCACTTTTCATTTGGATGTTTGGCATCAAATAGATGTTGCTTAAATGTAACTCTACCCTACCCGTCTGTCTCACTTTGAAAATCTGAACTTAAAAATTTGTGTAGATTCAGAGTTCTTGAAGATAGGGGGAAGGATGGAATTTTCTTCGCAAATGATTTTTTTTTTAATTTTACAGAATGTCGCTTTAAATAGTAAGCTGCCTTTAGTACATTCTTTTTAGAAATAGAACTTCACAAGTACACATCTATTACATAAATTAAGACAAAATAAGGCTTTTAGTTTTCCAAAACAATGGTCAGTTTTCTCTGGAATTATTAGTAAGGTACCCTGATGGAAATTTTACAGTCCATTCTTCTCTGCATACATTTAAACCAATAGCACATTCAAATATGCAATCACTGGCACCACTGCTGAGGCTCATTTTTGTACCAGAAATTTATATTCTTTGGCCTTTTGTCTTTTTGGGAAGAGAATCTTATATATTTGTATCAACTGTATATGGCATTTAGATGTCAAACTTTGATCATAAATGTTTAATACAAAATATTTTTCCTAGTCCCTATATTTTCTTCTAACTCTAGTTGCTTTGATTTTATTTGTGCAAAAGTTTTTAAATTTTGCACAACTGAAATTATCTTTCTTGTTTTGTATAACCTCATTTATCTCATGGCTAATTAAGAATTTTTATCCTATCCACATTTGTAAAAGATGCTGCCTTTCATTTTTTAATTTTTTAATGTATCATTTTGCATATTTTGATCACTTGATCAATCAGAATTTATCATGACAAATGATAAAAAGATTCTGTTCTAAATCTTTTTTTCTGCCAAACTGCTTTGCAGTTTTGCTTCAGTTATTGACAATTAAAGAGTCTCTTTCCCAGTATTCTGTGTTCTTGGATTTAGCAAACATCATACTTTTCACTCAGGGAAAAAAGAAAAAGATTTGTTATATATTTAAAAGTCTCTTATTTATATGTCTAAAACTGCTTGGGAACCACTAACTCTATTAACTGATATGTTAATATGTTAAAAATTACTATATTAATTGCAAATAATTCTTATTTAACATTTCATAAGCATAAATCTTAAGACCTTGTTTTAGTTAACCTACCTCAAGATCCTATGAATAACCAAAAGTAATAAAACTGATATATTTTTTAAAAATAATTCATAGATAGAGAGCTGGAAGGAACCTTAGAGGCCAACTAATTCAATTGTTCCTTTTCCATAAAGAAAATGAGGCCCACAGAAGTTAAATAACTTGTTCCAGGTCACAAAAGTAATAATTGACCAAAGCATAATTCAAACAAAGATCCTCTGATTCAAATCCAGTTCATTTTTATAGTTCCATGATGCCTATGGATTGACCTCTTTTTCTGGACATGGAGAATTGGTAAGAAAAAAAATGTATCTTCAATTTTTCAAAAGATCATTATAATTTTTGCTATAGAAAAGAGATTTTCATGGGGAGGAGCAGGGCAAACTATTAGGTTCTTTATTCCCAAATGAACCCCTGAATTTAATGCTATTCCTACCACAGAATTTAAAATTTGGGGAGGTAGTAGCCAGTAAAAGTTGTTAGCAATGTTCATATAGAAATCATATTTCCCAAATATACATTTGAAGGGTCTTTGGGTTTTGTTGGTGTGGATGCTTCCAATATCATTTGTGCTTATTAAGTCATGTCCAACTTTTCATGACCCCTTATAACAGGCCACATGTTAGGGAACACCTAGTAGGAACCCTCCATCCCCAGCTGCCTGTGGTTGACTATTAGTGCTTTTAGTAGGGTCCCACTCTTTGTGACCCTATTTGGGGTTTTCTTGACAGAAATTCTGGAGTGGTTTGCTATTTCCTTCTCCAGTTCACTTTACAGATGAGGAAACTGAGGCAAGCAAACAAGGGGTAAGAGATTTGCCCAGGGTCATACAGCAAGGAAGTATCTGAGGCCAGATTTGAACTCAGGAAGAGGAGCCTTCCTTACTTCAGGTCTGACACTGAGCCACCTAGCTGCCCACTATCATAGCAGATCACAAATTCTTTGTTCTTTAGTCAGTGGTTTTGTTAAGACAATCAAATATATTTCAACTCCAACGAGTCAAACTTCTGGTGATGAGCCTCTTCAAATTTAGCTAACCTGATTCTCTGATAAGGCAGGAGAAAGGTCACCTTTATTAACCCCACTTTATAAATGAGAAAATAATCAATTTCTCTAATATTAACTGGCTTCTAAAGTCCTACAACAAGTAGTAGGCAAAGTGCAGACTGAAACTCAGGTCTTTGGACTTCCTACCCAGTGCTCTTTCCAGTGTTAACAACCAAAATAGTTTTATTAGTGACTAGAAGACCTCCTCCACATGTCTTTCCTTCCCTTCCTGCCAGTCTTCCATATGCATTTCTTCGTTTTCCTTTTGAACCTTCCCTCCCGTCTTCTTTCTTCTTTGCTCACTTTGGAGGAAAAAGAATGGCCCTGCCCCCTTGGTTTCATGTTCAAGGCTGGGCCTTCTGCAGTCTAATTTACTCAAACAAATTGCAAGAGGTCTCACATTACTAATATGAGCTAAGCTGGCAAGACCTCCCCGGCAATGGAGCTCAGACTGTTCCAGCTCGCTCACTCCCTGTGTAAACCCAACACCAAATTATGCTTAGAATGTAAATTCTCAGGTATTATTTTATTTTAGGAATACCCCCCCAAACAAAGTTTCTGCCCAAGAAAACATTACTCTGTGGACTGGGGGTCTCCGATCTTTTTGTCATTTTCATTTAATGGAAGCTGCAAAATCATGAATGGGCTAGAAACAGGGAAAACTTGCTGAAAGTGAAGTCCAGGAACAGGATGGAGGAAAGGGATGGGTGCTGACAATAAAAGTCCCTGAGAAAAACGGAGAGGGGAGGAGAGAGGGGAAATACTGCCAGCTATGCTAGCCTCCCTTCTGGGAATCTTGGCAACCTGAACTGAAAAGAGAATGATGTGTCACCAAGGGGAGATTAGGTGTAGAGGGGGTGGGAGGTCATGGGCAAGGCAGCAGCCGTAGTTAGCTTAGACACCTACCATATAAGGCTTCAAATCCTACTGCTAGGTATCCATCCACCTGCTAGAAACTCTTGCATTTTTGTAAGTGAGGAATCTTATAAAACCAAAACCCCAAAACATAAACCCAAATAAACAAGGGGAAAATTGTATGCTTTCATCAGCATTCTAACTCTAACAGCTCTTCTCTGGAGGTAGAGAGCATTTTTCTTTATAAGTCCCTCCCAAATCAGTGTATGTTTGATGACTCTATTTTTTTTAAATCCTGGAGCTAAGTAGAGATAGATCTTTTTCTGCCTTCCATCTTTTTTTAAAATTACTTTATTTTTTTTAACAATTACATGTAATAACCTTTTTCCATACAAGTTTTTCAAAGTTATATGATCAAACTTATCTTTCTTCCTCCTTTCCCTTCCCCCTCCCACTGCTGGCAGGCAATTCAATCTGGGTTATACATGTATTATTATGCAAATCTTATTTCCATATTATTCATTTTTGTAAGTGAGAAATCTTTTAAAACCCAAACCCCAAAGCATAAACCCAAATAAACAAGTGAAAAATTGCATGCTTTTGTCTGCATTCTAATACCAACAGTTCTTTCTCTGGAGGTGGAGAGCATTCTTATACATAAGTCCCTCATAATTATCCTGGATTGTATTGTATTGCTGATAAGTCTAAGTCTATCACAGTTGATCATCCCATGATATTGCTGTTACTGTGTACTATATTTTCCTGATTCTGCTTATTTCACTCTGTATCAGTTGATGTTGGTCTTTCTAGTAGACACAAGATCTTTGATGTGTGCCAACTTGACACAGTAGAAACAGTACCAGGGCTGGAGCCAGGAAGACTCATCTTCCTGAGTTAAAATCTGACCTCAGACTTTTACTAGCTGGGTGACCTTGGACAAGTCACAACCGTGTTTGCCTCAGGTCCTTATCTGTAAAACTAGCTGGAGAAGAAAAGGGCAAACCATGCCGGTATCTCTGCCAAGAAAACCCCAAATGGGGTTGGACAGGTTAGACACTACTGAAAACTACTAATGGTGAACAACAGATAGCCTGGGAGAGGCAAGTTCCTTAGTAGGTGTTCACTAACATGGGTCCTAGTCTGAGAAGCTTACAATGTGGAGGAATAAAAGATATGGATTTGGCTCGAGGAGGGACAATCAATGAGGAGAATGAGGTGGTATTAATTATGGAAATGTAAGAAACATGAAGGCTTTGGTTTAGCAAGCAAAAATGCTTCAATTAAAGAAGAGCAAGAGAAAGCAAGCAAGGAAGAAAGAATTATAAGGAAGGTAAAAATTCCCAGTGTGTAATTAAAAACTTAAAAAGGCCATTTTAGGAGCTTTGGGGAAGAAAGAAAAAAAAACATTTATTAAGTAATTACTATATGTCACGTACTGTGCTAATGAAGCACTTTACAAATATTAGCACATTGGATCCTGACAACAATCCTAGGAGCCAGGTGAAATGCTTTTATGATCCTCATTTTATAGTAGAAGAAATTGAAGTAGACAGAGGATGTTAAGTGACTTCCCTAGGGTCTCACAGATAGTAGGTGTCTGAGGCTGTATTTGAACTTGGATCTTCCTTAGTCCAGGCCCAAAGTTCTATCCACTGTACCATCTAGTTACCTTTTGTTCTGAAAAAAGTCATTGTCAAAAGCCACAAGAAATTTGGGATAGAACAGTCTAAAACAAAAACATATTCACCTTCAATGAGCATAAAATTCACATTTTGTAGAGTTGCCTGATGAAATGGATTTTATTCTGGAGTTTTAATAGTCTTGTTCTTTAACAATGCAATTGTATTTTTAAGAAATATGTGGTTATAAATGAAAGCTCACTAGTTCTCACTTTTTTATTTGGGTTTTTGTTTTGGGGTTTGGGTTTTATATGGTAATTCACTTATAAAAATGAACACTATGGAAATATATTTTGCATGATAATACATGTTTTGCTTGCCAATTCCAGGAAGGGGGAGGGAAGGGAGAGAGGGAGACAATAGAAGTTTTGAAATTTATATGTGAAAATTTCTTATATGTAATTGATAAATAATAATAAAATGAGGGAGAAAAGAAATATGTGTTTAAGAATATATGAGTGAAGTGGCAAAAACAATGTAGAGAATAGAGCATAAGATAGATCCATCGTATATGTTTGGGGCTTTCTGATGTCCATAATTTTTAACCTTCCTACTCAACCGTTATTTCTTTCCAGGATGTTACCCAAACACATAACTTTTCAAACAGAGACTATAATATGCATTCATTTTCCGATACTAGTGGAAAGGAATAAATAGTACAATATCTCTGGGACTCAAATATATATATATATATATATAAACCTTTTAAATATATATAACCTTTTAAATATATATAACCTAGTAAATATATATTAAATATATAATCTATTAACTTTTAATATATATAAATATATTAAATATAAAACCTATTAAATAACCTTGGAGGTTCAATCCCTTCATTTCTGAGGTCTGAAGAGATTTAGTGACTTGTCCATAATCACAGAGACAAAAAACATCAGAGGTAGGATTAGAACCTGACTCTTCTGACCCCAGTCATTACTCTTTCTATAATATCATACTTCTTTCTGCACAGTTTTTGCTGTATAATATAGTGATCCAGGACTATACTGCAAAATGAATTCCTAGTCTGTGGAAAAGGATAAAAAATTCTAATAGCAGAGCTAGTTTTTGTGAGCCACATGCCTCATGCTCTAGTTTGCCTGATTAAAAAAAACAAAACAAAACAAAAAACCCTGTAAGCCAAGTTGTATCCCAAACTAAAATTTTATGATCAGTTAAATATGATCTGGAAAAATAAATAATGATAATGGAAATACCAACAGACCATTAACCATAACAGCTCTAAAGGGTTTCACTAGTGTGATAGATCATAAAGAAGACTACATTAAAAATGACCAGTTTTAAGATTAATTTGTTATGGTATAAAAGAAACATAACTTTAATCCTTAAAAATACAGCTATCTTTCTTGTAATCGCCTAAAAGAAATGTACTTTCATTAAAGGCACTTTCGAAAGCAGACTTCATAAAAAAGATGGAATTAATTCTAGGCACTTAAGGTTTGAAGTACTAAAGCAAAGTGTTGGGAAATAAAAGTGGTCCTGTTTTGAAACAAGTATCATTTTCATGCTCTTTTAAATTTTATTTCAGTGGGTTGACAAATTACATTTATGGCCATCTATTATCAATGGTTGGTGGAAGCACAGAAAAATGGATGTGGCCATAAGGAAGTAGGACCAATCAGAAGAAGGGGGCAGTACCAGCTAGGAGATTCCCTTAGAGAATGGAAATGTAAGAAAAATTAAGGTTTTGGTTTAGCAAGTAAATGTGTCTAAATAGAAGGGGGGAAAGCAAAGAAGAAAAATAGATGGAAGGAAATCTGTCCCAAAAACTGGGACAGAGATTCTAAGGCTAAATGAAGTTGAAACCCAGAAACTTTAAGAGAGTCACCGAAGGACACAAAGGTAGTAAAATGCAGATTCAAGCCTAGAGACTCTGACAGCAAAGGGCCTAAGTGGTTTCCCCTTTCCTTCATTATAAGAAAGATTATATATAGGGACCATTTTTTATTCTATTGTAAACCCTAGATTGCCTAATACAGGATTAGGCACCCAGAGTAAGTGTGTGCTTAAAAAAGATGAATGTGTCTAAGAATTCCTCTATGGTAGACTGGCTATCACCAAAAAAGATGAGCCCTAACAACAGGGCCATTTGCTTTCCTAGTGTTTACAAAACCAAGTATCTTTACAGTCATGCCCACAAGTATTCATAGTACAAAAGATCCTAAATTAAAGAAAGGAAACATAAACTCTCTTTGTGGTTTTGAAACTAACTTAGATGTAAGGATCCAGCCATATAAAAACCCATATCCAGGAACTATGCAGTTGCTGAAAGATGAAAGAAAAGGGAGACAAGGGGGAGGGAAGAGAGAGAGACAGAGGGACAGAGAGATAGAGAGACAAAGAAAGGGAAGAAGGAAGGGGAGAAATAAAAGGAAAGAGAGGAAAGGGAAGGAGAGGAATGGAAGCTGAAGAAGAAAGAAGAGAGAGGAAAGAAGAGAAGTAAAGGGAGAAGCAGAAGGAGGGAAGGGGAAAGGAGGGAAGGGGACATTGAAAGGAGCAAGACAATGGTGGGGGAAAGAAGACAGGAAAGGGAGGGGCAGGAATAAGAAGGGAGAGGAGGAAAAGGGAAGGGAGAAGAAGAGAGAAAGGGGGAAGAAGGAATGGAAGGGGGAGAGAGAGGGAAAAGGAAAGAGGGATAAGAGAAATAAGGGAACCTAGAGAGGATAGAGAAGGAATGATGGAGAGAAGGAAGATAGAGAAAGGAGAGAAATGAAGAGGGAGGAAAAGAGGAGAGGAGGGAAGTAGAGAGTGAAGGGAAGAGAGAAAAAAAGGAGAAAGAATTGGAGAGAAGAATGGGGAAGGGAGGGAGGGACAAAGAAACAAAGACTTGGGTAACAAAACAGAGCCCAGAAAATGCCTTTTCCTCTCAGCCATCCCAGAATCACTTTTGTGTTCATCCTGAATAAGGTCTTATAGAAACTCCTCTTATAATGAAGGATCTCTCAATGAAGAAATAGCCAGGATAACTGGAACCAGTGAAGAAATACTTCATGAGACATGTGGTTAGCCTCTGTAAATAAAGACTCCTTAAAAAAACACTCTGTGTTCCTCTGAGATTCCTGGAGGCTGCTGGCCTTACTTGTACTCTTTGAATCTTGACTGAGGTTGGGCTTACACAGATATGATAGCCTGATTGCATAACATCAATGGTACCAGGAAGGCTTTTTGCATCTCTCAAAACTTCCTTGGGATGGGTTAATCAACACTGGCAAATGCAAGGAAAGCAGTATTTGAACCTAGGCTTTTGATCTCCAAATACAGTCCTTTTTTCCCACTGCCATGCAAAATTTGTAAAATATCATATCCTGATTTTCTTTGATTCTCTCAACAATCCCAATAATCATGTGCATAATAGGGGGCAGCTGGGTAGCTCAGTGGATTGAGAGCCAGGCCTAGAGATGGGAGGTCCTAGGTTCAAATCTGGCCTCAGCCACTTCCTGGCTGTGTGACCCTGGGCAAGTCACTTGACCCCCATTGCCTAGCCCTTACCATGCTTCTGCCTTGGAGCCAATACACAGTATTGGCTCCAAGACAGAAAGTAAGGGTTTAAAAAAAAAAAATCATGTGCATAATGAAGTAAGTAAGGCTCTGATGAGCAGATTTCAGAAAAACCTGGAAAACCTTACATGAATTTATGCTGAATGAAGCAAGCAGAACCAAGAGAATAATGTACACACTGTAAGAGCAACACTGTATGGTCATCAATTGGGAACAAATTAGCTGTTCTCATCAATGCAAGGATCTAAGACAATTCCATAGGACTCATGATGCAAAATGCTGTCCATCTTCAGAGAAAGAACTGATGGAGTCTGAATGCAAATTGAAGCATATTATTTTTCACCTTTTAAATATATTTTATAGGTTTGGGTTTTTTTGGTCTGTATTTTTTTCATAACATGACTAATATAGAAAAATGTTTTTCATGATTACACGTGTATAATCTATATCATATTGTTTACCATCTCAGAGAAAAGGGAGGGGAGGGATGAAGAAAAAAATAGAGAAAATTTGGAACTCAAAATCTAAAAAAAATTAATGTTCTGGGGAAAAAATAATATTTTTAACCAATTACAAGTAAGATCAAATTTTCACATTAAATTTTCTGAAGTTATATGATCCAAATTATCTTCCTCCCTTCATTGCCCTCCTTCCTCCTTACCCAACCCCTCCTCCCCAAGTGGGCAAGCAATTCAATCTGGGTTATATATGTATTATCATGCAACACATATTTCTATATTGTTCATTTTTGTAAGTGAATAATCTTATAAAATCAAACCCCCAAACATATACTCAAACAAACAAGTGACAACTCATATGCTTTCATCTGCATTTCTACTCTAACAGTTCTTTCTCTGGAGGTGGATAGCATTCTTTGCCATAAGTCCCTCAAAATTGTCCCAGATCATTGCATTGCTGAGAATAGTTAAGTCTTTCACAGTTAATCATTCCACAATATTGCTATTACTGTAGACAATGTTTTCCTGGTTCTGCTTATTTCACTCTGCATCAGTTCTTTTAGGTCTTTCCAACTCTTTCTGAAATCATCTTGTTCATCAGTCCTTACAGCTCAATAGTATTCCATCACCAAAGTGTACTACAATTTGTTCACCATTCCCTAATTGACGAACATCCCCTCAGTTTCCAATTCTTTGTCACCACAAAAAGAGCAGCTATAAATGTTTTTTTCACAAGTATGTCCTTTCCAATTTTTCCCCCTCTCTTTGGGATACATATCTAGTAGTTGTATTACTGGATCAAAGGGTATGCATTGTTTAATAGCCCCTTTTGGGGGCATAATTCCAAGTTGCCCTTCTAAAATAATATTTCTAAATACTCCTTAAATTTTAGAATATAACAGCCTGATAGGCTTCTAGATATAAAACTAGAAGGGACTTTAACGCTTTCATTTTACAGATTAGAAAAACAAGGTCCACAGAGTAAAGTGATTTATCCAAAGTCACAAAGGTAGTAGAGAGTAAAACTGGGGTTGGAAACTTGGATCTGGTAACAAGTCTAATCAGCACTCCAGGTTCAGAGATCTATTCATTGCACCATACTGCCTGTTGGAGCAAAATAATGAATTCAGAAAAAAATAATTCCTCTAAAGCATCTAATTGGGCTTTTAGATAAATCACCACAACTAGACACCTCCTTCAAAATATAAGGATAAAGGTCTTAATGAAGACTGTTGCACAACATAATTCGTCATAAAAATTTCAAACAGAATCAGGTGTCTGTTGAGTTCATAATCACACATTTCCTCAGAGAAGCAGTTCCCTAAAATGTGGTTTGGCATGAGAGCCACAGACAGCCCTTACAGTTTCCTAACTGAACCCAACCTGCTGGTTTTGTCTTAATCCCTAGAAACCAAAAGGGCTTCTCATTGGTCTATGAAGGTCACTAGGAAATTAGAATAAGGTAAAGTAGAAGCCAATGGTATTCAAGTTATGCTGTTATCAATCTCCTTCCAGAACAAAGAAGAATTCTTGAAATTATGTTCCTCTTTAGAGGAATTGCTGCCGGCAAGAGAGATATTCATCAAAAGACTAGCTCCGGCAGGCTATCAAATAGAGTTGGACATCTGTTCCTCAGTTCTGGGTAATCAAGTCTGACCAGTTCCTACAGTTTGATATGAGTCCTTACAATAAAGGTAATCCTTTTTTTTTTTAAGTTGCATTGAGGCTACTAAAATTTCTGAAATGTATTAATGTGCTGATGCCTGATGACTTGGAGGGGAAAAAAGGGCAGGATATATGCAAGAAATCACATTTTCTGCCAAAGATCAATCTCAGGCATAGTAGTCTCACGGCAAATCAGACCTGCTTTATTTTTGACCAGGAATTGAATGTCCTCATTGAGATTGGCTTGTGTACTAGGCTATATTCCCTGCCTGTTGCAAGCTGAAGGATGTTTGATGGAATTATTCTTGCTGCCAAGGAGGTGCCCTTCTTGGAACCAAATATTTATTAAGCATCTACTATGCACAGAAGCTGTTGTTTCAAGAACTGAGACCTTGGAGTTGAGAAGAAGACATGAGCTCAAGTCTCATCTCTGGCAAATGTTGGTTGTGTGTCCCTGGGAAGCTTAACTTCTCTGTGCTCCCCAAGCAACTCAAAAAGCTTCAGTTGTCATTCAATCATTTTTCATTTATGTGCAACTCTTCATTACCCCATTTGGGATTTTCTTGGCAGAGATACTGGAAAGGTTTGCCTTTTCCTTCTACAGCTCATTTTACAGTTTAGGAAACTGAGCCCAGCAGGGTTAAATATCTTGCCCAAGATCACAAAGGTAATAAGTATCTGAGGCTAGATTTGAACCCAAGAAGATGAGTCTTCCTGATTCCAGGCCAGGCATTCTATGCATTTTGCACTTTGCTGCTCAATAAACTTTAGGTAAAAGCTATCCATTTGCAAAGTAGCTGCTGATCTACATTAGTAGAGGGATTTTTCCTCATCAGGAGCTTTCCATATTTAGGAAATCATATATTTAGTTTCTCCAAAAATATACAGAAGCAATGTGGCAAAACGACAGGGTGCTAGACCCTGAGTTGGGAGGACTTGGGTTCAAATCCCACCTCTTGACATTTATTATAGCCATGTTATCACAGGCACATCATTAAAGCTCTCTGAGCCTAACACTGAGTTAAGACCAAAAACTGCAGACCTATTTTGATTTGTATCAATGGAGGAAGTTTCAACACTGATAATATCATAGCTGTTTGACCCAATGATCAACTAGGGAAGAGTTAAGATTCTGGGATAGATTTGACCTCAAAAATTGAGAGACATCAAAAAGAAAGATGTGTATTCACCAAAAGGGTTCATCAATGGCCTCTGGAAGAACCCAAATAGAAGGGTTCCCTACTGAAGGATAAAGTTCTCTGGATGTTTCTATTTGTAGAAACTAATGTGTTTAGATTCCTAAAATAATACTTTTTAATCCTTACCCCAAACAATTAAGACACAAAGAACTGTGCAAAGTCTGTGGGGTGAGATATACTTAGAGATTTATATTAAACTGTGTAAATAGGGCCATTTCTATGGACCCAGAGATGATATACTCGTTTTTCCAACATATCTATGGATAATCACTACTGTCTCAAAGAAAAAAAAAAAAGAAGAAATATGAACAGGAAGCTTCCAGGATAGTGTCCCAAACCCAGGCCTCCATTATTCCCATTACTGACTTGTTGCCTTCCAGATTCAAGGGAAGAGAAAAAAAAGCCACTGATGTCACTTGTCCAACCACATTTCTTCCCTTCTCCTGGAAAGATTAGGTCTTGTTCCACTGCTGTAAAATTTCTCATCTCCACCCTCCTCCCAACCCCATAACATGTGTTTGATGCTAAAGGACAAAGGAATCTTAAAGTCTCAGGGATTTGCAGGATGTGTCAAGTATTGTTTTTCTAAAATGGGGATTTAGTGCTCATGGAAAGTATTATTTTCCAGAGAGAGCACAGTTAAAAAGAATGGCTAACAGATGGGGATGATAGTGTTGTCAGGAGTAAATGAATGAGGAAGAGTTATCAAGTAAGATCCCATGAGATAAGACCCAAGCAGGGCCATGAGATACTTCTGTTGCTTTTTTTTTCTTCTGTTGTATCTAAAATGTTAAATGAAAAAAATTTACTATAACCCATCAAAGTGGTATAGTGGATAGACTATGGAAAACTTATCAATGAGCATTTAGAGAGAAATCTAATGCAGAATGGAGATCATGGTACTTATTATTATTATTTGTGTAAAGTTTAAATTAATAGCTAACAACTCTAAGTATTATATTTTATAGAGTTTTTTAATAATCACTTGAAGTAGAAAGAAAATAAAACTAAAAGAAATAGAAGTTCAAATCTAATTATCTAACAAAAAGTAAACCCATGTGTGTAGATTCTCCTGCCTGTCATAAAGCTCACTTTCCCAGCATGATCAGGGGCAAAGAGAGAGAGGGGTGGAGCTACGCAAAACTTATATCCTCCCTATGTTAGCATGTAACAAGAGAGGGAACATGGGAAGCTGGGATTTAGAGTTCTGGGGAGCAAATCCTCATTACATTAGGTAACTTAGTTCTCATCCGATTATAATAATTTCATAAACCTTTGGCCAACTAAAGAATTATGCACAGCCTTCAAATTAAAATAACTCTAAGGCATCACCTCACAGTTATCAAATTGACCAATATGACAGGAAATTAAAGTGATAAATGTTGGAGGAGATGTGGCATATTTGGGACTTTAATGCATTGCTGGTGGAGTTATGAACTGATCCAACCATTCTGGAAGGCAATTTGGAATACTATTGTGCAGAATGATGAACAGGATGATTTCAGAAAGTGCTGGAAAGACCTCCATGAACTGATGCAGAGTGAAATAAGCAGAACCAGGAGAGCCTTGTACACAGTAGCAGCAATATTGTGGAATCATCAAATGTGATAGATTTAGCTATTACAGGCAATACAATGACAAATCTAAGAGACTTTTGAGAAAAAATGCTCTCCAACTCCAAAGAAAGAACTGCTGGAGTCAGACTGTAGATGAAAGTATATGATTTTTCAATACAAAAATTCAAAAAATTTTCACTTTTTCAATACTATGTTTTGGAGTTTGGGCTTTATAAGATTATTCACTTACAAAAATGAACAATACGGTAATATGTTTTACATGATAACATATGTATAATCCAGATCAAATCACTTGCCTGCACCAGGAAGAGGAAGGGAAGGGAGGGAGATAATAATATAATATATAAGATTATCATATAGATAATCATGTAATTTAGGAAAACTTGTGTATAAATTTACTATAATGTAATTTTGTAATAAAGTTTTTAAAACGAGAACTATGCACAGTCTTCAAATAGTAAAATGAAAGTGAAGTGAATTAAAGTCTTGCCCTTGATGCCTTTTTATTTTTCTACATGATATATTTAGTAGGTAGCTAGGGATAATGGAAAGAAGGTAGTCTTGGGAGTCAAGAGACCCTGCATTCAAATTCTACTTCAGGCAGATATTAGTTGTGCGATCCTCTACCTGCCTCAGTTTCTTCATCTGTAAAATGGAGATAAATAATAGCATCTCTCCCACAGAGTTGATGTAAGGATCAGAGATAATATTTTTAAAGTGCTTAGCATAGGTCCCAACCCATAGTAGGGATTACAGAAATGCAAGGTGTTATTAACACAGATAATATTTATTCACAGAGCTGCTTTTATGTGCAAGGAAATAACTGGTTTGTGAAATGCTTATGTTTAACTATGATCAGCTTCAAATTCAGCAACATTGCCTACTAAGGTATGGTTTTATAGAGAACTCACCATCAAGATGCGCCTGTAGCTATCCCGATCAATGCCCCAAAGTTTGAGGTCAGTCTTGGCTTTGACAGTGGCAGCCCTCGGTGTACCATAGATCAGTGCAAGTTCTCCGAAACTACCTCCTTCACCAATGTTGGTCACCCATTCCATATTTACGTACACCTACAGAAAATGAGCAGAAAAATGGAAAGGGAGGAAGAGAA
Organism: Monodelphis domestica; assembly: GCF_027887165.1. Taxonomy (NCBI): domain Eukaryota; kingdom Metazoa; phylum Chordata; class Mammalia; order Didelphimorphia; family Didelphidae; genus Monodelphis; species Monodelphis domestica. Next base: position 222,565,890 of record NC_077233.1, on the reverse strand, counting down.
ATTAGAGGATTTGACTATTCTTTTCCCTTGTTAGCTAACTTAAAAATCAGCACTTCCCTCTTTTTTCCTTTCCTCCCTATACTCCAATGAAATCCAGAATAGAAGAAACAAAGAAAACAATGGCCAGACAGTTTCTTTACTCCATCATAAATGAGTAGCAAGGGTAACCAGCAGGTACAGAAGATAAGAGTGCCAGGTTCGAAGTGTTAGGAAAACTCACCTTCCTGAGTTCAAGTTCCACCTCAAATACTTACTAGCAATGTGACCCTGGGTAAGTCACTTAACCACATTAGCCTTTAAATAAACAAACAAATAATGAAAGGATTGATAACTAGCTTTGTGGTTAGAATTTCAAACACCCTAGCTGGAACACACATTGTCTTTTTTTCCCTTCCTTCATCTTCTTTCCTTCTCTTCCTCCTTCCTTCCTTCCCTGACCCCCCACCCCCACCCTACTTCTTCCTTTGGGTCAATGCTTTCAAGCTTCTCTTTCTGGTCTTTTAACAAAGAACATCAAACCAAACTGTCACAACTTTAGTTTTTCAGTAACAATGTCAAACTCCCAAAGGAAGGAGATTAGTTGATCATTTTAATGAGATTGGGAAATAAGTGGCAGAATTAGAAGCTTAAGAATCTTTATTTTTTTTTTAATTTAAAGAGAAAACATTTTCTGCCAGAACCATATGATTCCTAAAAAGTGATTTTTAAACACAGGCTTTAAGGAATTCAAAGATTATTAGAGCATATGGCAAAAGTTTTAAGTTCAGTTTCTTAAACTATTGCTTAGACTCTGGCCAACTCATCTCCCCCCCCCCCCCAAAATGCTTACCTTCTGTTTTAGAATAGATATTGTGTATCAGTTCCAAGGCAGAAGAGTGGTATGGGCTAGGCAATGTGGGTCAAGTGACTTGCCCAGGGTCACATAGCTTGGAAGTGACTGAGGCCAAATTTGAACCCAGGCCTGGCTCTCAAGCTATTGAGCAACCTATCTGCCCCCTCATCAATTTTTAAAAAATGTTTTATCTAATCTTTAAAAAAATTTCTATCACTTCCTACTCACCCATAAAAGTTTAAGTTTTATTTAGTAAAAACAAATCAATACATCAGCCAGTTTTGAAAATGTATGTTTTATTTCACAACTCTCATCCACCATCTCTCTAGGAAATGGGAGAGAGGAAAGGGCAGGGAGAACCACTGACCATCAACTTGATTTTTAGTTAATTTCCCACCAGGGTGTGCTCTTTTTGGTCTTCTCTATTAGGACTCCCTTAATCTCATTATCTGGCATGGGTATATCAACCTTGGAACTCACATCTCATCAGCATCCTCTGCCTCTAGGAACCCTCGGATTAAAGGGTGGAAGATGGGAGGGTGCCTGAAGGGAGAGCTTCTCCCAAAACTGCTATTTAAAAAAGGCACTCAGGTCAGTCATCTCTTCATTTCCCAGCTGGCTTCCTACCTTTGGATTTCTTCATCCTGTCCCCAACAGTGGGCACCTTTCCATCCCCATTCTTTTATATTATAGCTTCCTTTGTGTGTTGTCTTCCCCCATTAGTCTGTAAGCTTCCTAAGGGCAGAGACTATCTTTCTTTCTCATGAGAGCTTGGGCATAGTGCTTGGCACAAAGTTGGCACTTAATAAATGTTTACTGACTGACTTTTCTGAAGTCATGATTGTCACTCTATTGATCACAGAGAACTGAAATATTTCAGTGTTATTTTCCTTTACATTATCGGGATCATCATGTAAATCAGTATCCTCATTTATTTACTTCCGTCTGTACCAGTTCACAGAAATCTCATTTTTCTGAATTGTTCTTCATGTTTGTCATTTTGAAGATGTAACAATATTTGGCATCCATATGTAACATTTTGATCAGCTGTTCCAGTTCTTTGCTAGAATACATGCTGCTCTAAATAGTTTTGTATATATAGGATCTTTTTCTCCTTCTCCTAGTCAATCTCTCCTTTTGTAGGACAGGAGAAGGTGGTCCAGAAAACTTATCAGAAATTCCCTTCAAATTCTGAAAATTTAACACAACTACTGATTCCAAGGATTTTAAAGACAGACTTTCTTCTCATCTTCATCTTTCATTCAAGAAACATTATTTAGTATCTACTATGTCAGGTATCATTCTAGGCAATAGGCATGCAAAAAAAAAATCTAGTCAATGTCCTCAGGAAACTTACATCAAGACAGACTCAAATTATTATAATATGTTCAAATGTGTTCATTGCTGTTATGATTAAAATTATTTTGAGGCTGATTTATGGGTAAAAATATCTGTTTATTGATTAGTATTATAACCAATAAAGTGATAAGTCAGAGACCCAATCAAATGACCAAAGACCCTGAATGCCTCTAGAAACAGAATTTTAGGAATTCATTATTCAACCCCTCCCTTGAACATCCCACAACATCTCTAATTGGTAAACAGTTAATTAGAAGGTGGTCTACCAGACCCTTCCCCACATGGGTCAAGTAGGTAGGAAAAGAATCTTTTGCTCTTCTATTAACCAAATTTGGTTAAAAAGGAAAGACATTCATTGGAATTCCTAAGGACAAAGCAAATGCAAAAAGCAAAGTCTCTGACCCAGAAACCCAGACATGGGAATATACAAAATCCTCTCTAACCTGGACCTTTAAATAGAAATTAATAAAATATACAAAAAATGAATTCTCACAGCACCTAGGAGAGAGCAAATGGAGCTACTGGGAAGAACCTACTTTCATTCTTTTCCTGTCACTCAAATTTCTATTCATTTGCCACATGCCCCTGTTCCTATATTATCTCTTTCCACTTCTCCACCCCAAGGATGGCTTTTTCTGGTCCCACCAGCTCCTGAATGAATTCTGATGCCCTCTGGAAAATACTGATATTGATGTTTTTTCTCTTACTAACAGCGAGCTCTCGAGTGCTTTGGGTCTCAAGGATGAATGGAATCACTATGATTCTGCTACTTCTGCTAAGCTGTATAAGACCAGAGGTCCTTTTGGACAAGATTCCCTTTCAACCTATGTGGGTTGACTACTATGCATTGACTGTGCAATTCGAATTCAATCTAAGAATAGTACCAATTGTTTATTATGCCACTATTATGCAGCTTCAGTTACTATAAATTGACACAATGCATTCTTTATTCTCTCAGTGTGTCAATGAGCTCAAAGAATAGTACCCATTAGCAAAATGGGAGTATATGCAGAAGAGAATGTATTCCAAAGGATCATGGAAGCTGTTGTGATTGAAATCAATGGAGGATTATCTTTGTAATAACTGAAAACACTACTAGTAATGCATATTTTTTAAAACAGAACTTGGTCTAAGTTTGTGGATCTCCCAATGATCTCAAAGACTGGGCTAATGTCTTTCATTTAAAAATTAATTTAAACAGTCAGAAAGAAGCAACATTTTACATGGGCTAAAATAAAAGTTAAGGATTTTATGTCCATTCAAGAAAAGCTTCAGTTGATTTAATAAGTCAGAAAACTATTTCACCTCCCAGGCTGAGTTATTTCGTCCAAGTGTCATAATATCTAATTCCTGCTCATTCCATCCAGGGCATACAGAGAGAGCAGGGATGGGGCACTTCTAATTAGATGGCCAGGATGAATAAACAGACTGCATTAACTGAACTCCCACACAACTGGCAAGAAGTGAAAAGTAAACTGATATTCAGAGCAGAGGAAGGACCTTATTCCAGGTTAGGCAATTCCATAAATCTCAATGCAATTGTGTTCTTAACTGGGTAGACTGAAAAAAATTGGGGGAGGAAAGATTTTTGTACTTCCTTGTTTCTTAAGAATAACAAGACCAGGGGCAGCTGGGTGGCTCAGTGGATTGAAAGCCAGGCCTAGAGATGGGAGGTCCTAGGTTCAAATGTGGCCTCAGACACTTCCCAGCTGTGTGACCCTGGGCAAGTCACTTGACCCCCATTGCCTAGCCCTTACCACTCTTCTGCCAATACACAGAATTGACTCCAAGACAGAAGGTAAGGGTTAAAAAAAAAAAGACTAACAAGACAGAGAACCTGGGGGGTCCCAACAGGATCTTTAAATTTTTTTTAAAATCCCTTTTATCAACTTAGTGCTTCTTCTAAAGCTTAGAAGAATCCTCAGAGATGAAATAATCTAACCCTCTTACTTTGGGACTATTTTCTCATCTGAAAGAAAGTAAAATGACTGGCCCAGGGTCACAGGGGTAGAAATAATACTAGACTCAGGATTTTGGCACTTAGCCATGTGAGCAATGGACAACCCCTGTACACACACAACTCCATACCTCCATGGTTGATTGGTCTCCTTAAAGAATTACCTACCAGATAAGCATGTCAACTCAAGAAAATGTTCTCAGGCACAATTGTAGTTACCCCCAAATTTGAACATAAATTTGTTCCTCCCTTACTCTTACATCTAAAAGCTATGTAAGTATATATATATAAAATATGTGTGTATGTATTTTTACATTGCCTAGATTCCCTTCTGTATCCTTTCCCCTTGACCTCTCAGAGAGCCACATCTTATAACCAATAAGGTGCTGACAAATGTTTAAAGATTGGGTCTTTAGGGGGGAAATATGTATTCATAACACAATTTAAACTTTCATTATTAACATTTTCTTTTATGACTTTCTTAAGACTAGACAATTAACAAAATAATAAATCAAGTCTTGATTTGTAGCATTTGCCAATTTCTGAGGTATAACAGCTCACACTGAAGATTTAACAATTTATTCTCTCAAGCCAGTACAAGCTTGTTCCAGAACACACTTGTTTATTACACATTTCTTTAAAGAGAGAGACAGAGAGAGGGAAGGAAAGAGAAGAGGGAGGGAGGGAAGAAGATAGGAGAGAGAAAGAGAGAGAGAGAGAGAGAGAGAGAGAGAGAGAGAGAGAGAGAGAGAGAGAGAGAAGAGAAGAGAAGAGAAGAAAAAATTCAGCAAAATGGAGTAATACTGATATTATATGCAGTGTTCCACATCTGGGGACCTCCACCTCTGCAGAGGAGTGAGGGAAGTTTTTTTCATATCCCCCATGAAGCTACTGGTAATAACCAATCTGTGGTCAATGTGTTACCCCGCAGAGTAATGAATTTGCGATCAGGGATCTCAGAAGGCATGGTTTAACGCAGAGGGAATCACTGAAATGGTAGAAAATTCAGGCCCATTTGAGGCAGGAGAGTCCATTAGAGTGTGTCAAAATCAAACCGTTTAGCAGGACGAGCCCAGCTAATCATCCATCCCAACCTTCTCTTAGAGGCTCTATGGCGAGATCACCAAGAAGAGACCCTCATCCCTTTGTGCTGCTCTCTGCAGTGATGCCAATTCTGAGACAGTCTATCCAATTATCTATTCCATGTGGAACTATTGAACTCTCTTTGACAATTTGTGATTTTCTTTCTGTACCCCACCCTTCCCTGCATTTCCCCCTCTCTTCAAATGAGACATTAAATATTAGTGATAAATCAAATTAGATACATTACATTGTTAGGTTGTATAATACATACATATTATACATGTGTTTATAAATGATATATGTAATATATAAAATGTTAAATATACATATATATATACACACATATATAAATAAAAAATATAACAACCTAAATTCTGTCTACTGTGCCTCCACCAGGTCCTTCCTCCACTTGACCAAGGCTTGATGAATTCAGTACCTGAGGTTTCAAACATATCCCTTTCTATGTTTCCTGATAAGTCCAGATAGTTTTATAAAAAACAAAACAATTCAAAGGGAGCTAGGTAGCACAGTGGCTAGAGCAACAGGTCTGAAGTCAGGAGGTTCTGGATTCAAATTTGGCCTCAGACACTTCCAAGCTATGTGACTCTGGGTAAATCACTTAACCCAACTAGTCCTTACCCCCTCTTCTGTTTTGGAATCAATACTTAGCATCAATTCTAAGAAAGAAAGTTTTTAAAAATTAAATGTAATACTTATTTTTAACATTCTTTTTAAATTTTGCATTCTATACTATCCATATCTAGAGAAAGAACTGTGGGAGTAGAAATAACAGAAGAAAACATATGATTTATCACTTGTTTATTTGGGTATATGATTTGGGGTTTTGGTTGTAAAAGACTACTCTATTACAAAAATAAATAATATGGAAATAGGTATTGAGTGATAATACATGTAAAACCCAGCAGAATCGCTTGTCAGCTCCAGGAGGGAGGAGGGAAGAGGAGAGGGAGAGAACATGAATCATGTAACCATGGAAAAAATTTTTAAATAAAAAAAAATAAGTGTTGTTGCATTCTAAATTCTCTCCATCCTTCCCACTCCCTCTCACACCCACTAAGAAGTCAAGCAATATAATATCAATTAAACATGTGAAATCATGCAAAACCTGTTTCCAAATTAAAGCTAGGTAACTTTCCAGGTTGCTTGTTCTCTTGGGGACCTAGAGGAGGAAAGGGTTTGGCTCAAGGCTTACTTACTCCTCTTAAAGCAGACTCTGATATCCCCATTTGGTGAAATTGTTTCTCTGATATGGATTTGAACATAAATTAAACATAATTTCCTTAAATAGAAATACACTGTAAACTGGTATAACTTTACTTAAAGTATGTTCTATTATCTCAGTTGAGCCTCACAACAATTCATGACAGGTATTATTCTCAACTTCATTTTACAAGTGAAGAAGCTGAGGCTTAGAAATTGCCCATGGTCATACCAATAAAGTATCAGAGGCAGGATTTGAATTTAGGTCTGACTCTAAATTCAGCACTCAGGCTCTCTGTCTAATAGGGCAGCTAGGTAGTATAGCAGCTAAAGCACTAGAAGCCAGAAAAGTTTGAGTTTGAATCCTATTTTAGACACTTATGAGCATATTATCCTGGACAAGTCATTTAACTCTCTATTTGTCTATAAAAATAGGGATAAGGTTAGCATCGGCCTCACACTCATGGTTAAGACTCAACTGAAATCATATGTGTGATAGTCTGCACACTCTGAAGAGCTACATAAATGTTGGTTATCACTATTATTATCATTAATGTACATTAACAGCAATGTAAGTCTAATATGTAGTCATGCTTCTAGTTCCATTATAGATGGTGGGATCTGAGCTATTCTTAGGGTGTTTTCTGCTTCTCACAGTAGATTAGAGTCTAAGACCAGACAACAAATAAAGCTATAGAAGGGAACTAGGTCTAAGGTTTTCTTGATCATAAATCAAGAGAAAGTCTTTGACATGTGTAATCAGAAGAAAGAAAAAAACTGCTTTTAACATGTACTATTTGGTGCTGAATGTGCCATCACTGGGCTAGGTTTACAGGAAATATAATAATAATAATAATAAATATTTAGTCATTTCAGCTGTGCCCAACTATTTATGACTCCATTTGGGGGTTTTCTTGATAAACATACTGAAATGGTTTGCCATTTCCTTCTCCAGCTCATTTTACAGATAAGGAAACTGAGGCAAATAGAGTTAAATGACTCTCCAGGGTCATACAGCTAGTAAGTGTCTGAGGCTGGATTTGAATTTAGGTATCCCTCACTCCAGCTAGTCAGCTGTCTTTATAAATCTCCTTAATGTTTCCAAAGAGTTTTATGAATAAGATCTCATTTGATGCTCACATTAACCCTGGAAGGGAAATGCCATTATTATCCCCAATGAGGAAATTGAGGCAGTACTTAAGTGACTTGCCGAAAGTCAAACAGCTAGAAATGTCTGATGCTGGTTTTGAACTGTTTTTTCTGATATCAGGTTCAGATTCTACCACCTAGTTGCCTCCAGAAAAATTATGTAGTTAAATTCCTACCCACAAGGAGTTCAGAATCTTGTCTGAGAAATGGGCTTGTACTGTTTTCTAAATGTTTTGTTTATTAATTTATTTTTTCAACCTTTACCTTCTATCTTAAAATCAATTCTGTGTATTGGTTCCAAAGCAGAAGAATGGTAAGGGCTAGGCAAGGGGGAGAGGAGGAGTTAGGTGACTTATCCAGGGTCACATAGCTAGGAAATGCAGATTTCAACCCAAGACATCTCCTATCTCTAAACCTGACTCTCCATCCACTGAACCACCTGGCTGCCCCACAAAGGTCTCTTTCAATGGAACAGATTTTGAGAAGTTATAAGACAAGTGGAATAGAATCAGATCCAAGTCCTTCTATAGGAATTTAGGAATATTTCCTACTGCAAAGACTGTCAAGAGAAGGGGAGTGACCTTCCCATTAAATCTGAGGCCAGTCATTAAGTCTTCTTTCAATTCAGTTGAATAAGTATTTATTGATTCTACTACTAGATTCCGGGTACTGTTAGAGGCTCCAGAGATACAGAAACAAAATGAAACCAGTCCCTACTCTCAAGAAACTTATATTGGACTGGAGTTTTTTGAGTATGAGGGTGACATGACTAAAGTTCCACATTAGGCAGATTAAGTTCAAATTTCATATCTTAATATTCAAGGCCCTTCAGGGTCTGCTTTCTTGTCCATCTGTACCTCTACTGGAACTGTTGTCATCATCTATTAGGAAACTAAGTGGTTCAATGAATAACTATGCATTGGCCTGCAGTCAGGAAGACCTGAGTTCAAATCTAGCCTCAGGCACTTACAAGCTGTATGGCCTGAGACAAGTCACTTAATCTCTGTTTGTATAAATTTCCTCCTCTATAAAATGGGTATAATAATAGCACCTACCTCCCAGGGTTGTTGTGAGGATCAAATAAAAATAATAATCACAAAGTGTCTGCCACACAGTAAGGCTTTATAAACTTGTTATTATTGTTGCTATCCTCCACAATGCTACTCTCCTATCCCATGTCCTTTGGAAATTTGATCCATGGGGATAAACAAGGTGGCTTGAGAGCTAGTCCCAGAGGCAAGGAGGTCTTGAGTTCAAATTTGAACTCAGATACTTCCTAGTTACATAATCCTGGGCAAGTCACTTAACCCCTGTCATCTAGTCCTTACCATTCTTCTGCCTTGGAACCAACACCTAGCATGGAAAATAAGAGTTTAAAAAAAGACTTAAATGAATAAATGAATGATAAACTATATATTAAGAGCTATACTAGGCATTAAGGCACTTGGTTTACTGATGGGAGAGTCCTTGCCCTCAAGAAGCTAATGTTCTTTTTTTTTGTTGTTGTTTACTAAACCCTTACCTTCCTTTTTAGAATCCTTAGAATCAATATTATGTACTGGTTCCAAGGCAGAAGAGTGGTAAGGGGTAAAGGGTTAAGTAACTTATCCAAGGTCATATAGCTACGCAGTTTCTGAGGCTAGATTAGAACCCAGGACCTCCCATATCCAGGCCTGGCTCTTAATCCACTGAACCACCTAACTGCCTCCAAGAAGCTTACATTTTAATGGAGGAGACTATACAACATGGGGAGAGGGAGGGTAGCACTTTGGACCAGAAAAATATTGGGCTAGTGATTGAGCCACAAGGTAGTGGTTTGACAGCCCATCCAGGAACAATGACAAAGAAGCTCATACTTCATGGTTTCAATACTGGAAGAAAGGGAAAAAAGAAAAGGCAAAAAGTTTAAGGCCATTGACTAGGGTGAAGATACGGCCAAGGAGAAAGAGAAGTCCAGGAGGTAAGGAGTGAAATGAAATGTTTTTGGGAATTTTCCTGAAAATTGTGATCATGGGGAGGCAGTCAGAAATCCATAGCAGAAGGTCCCAAGAGATGGATGATTGACTGACTGACTTCCTTCTTTCCTTCCTCCCTCCCTCCCTTCCAAATGTTTACCAGTCAAAATAAAACAAGCATTTCCATATATAAAGAAAAAGAAGATATTACACAAATGAAATCATAGATTTCCTATATAACTTTTCTTCATATCTACATAATAGATCCTGTCCACAAGTGTCCCAACCCCTTCTTGCCCTCCTCTCATCACATAGGACATCATTATGGAGGCCAACATGTTCATATGAATTAAGTCTTTCATATTTATCTTTCTGTCCACTTTTTTGAGGTAACATTCTCAGTTTATTCTAGTATTAATTCTGTGGCTATGTATAATGTTCTCTTGATTCTGCTCATTTCACTGTTCATTGTCTTGTATAGTTCTTTCCAACTTTTTAAAAAATTAGCTTGTTCGTTATATCTTTTAGATAATTTGTTCAGCCATTCCCCAAACGTTGGGCATGCCTTCAATTTCCAACTCTTTGCCACCACAAAGAGAGCCACTATAAAGATTTTGGAACACATGGGTTCTTTTCCTCTTTCCCTAATCTTTCTGGGAAACAGACCCAGCAATAACCTACAGGTATACACAGTTTTTATAACTCTCTGGGTGTAATTCCAAATTGTTCTCCAAAATGGTTGGATAGGTTCACAGCTGCACCAACAGTGCATTAGTGTCTCTTTTCTGCCACATCCCTTCCTGGAAGTTTCTTCAGGGTGAAGAATCTACCAACAAGGAGAATGAAAGAGAATGTAGGAAGTGATGCTACATCTTCCAAGAAATCTTCCTTGATCTTCCTCCTTCTTCTTTACTACAATTTTCATGGGGATTATTTTAGTAGCTTCATAACTGGTTTCCTTCCTTCATTCTCTCCTCTCTCTAAACCATTCTTGACACATGCACTAAGTAATCTTTCAAATATACAGGCCCTGCAGAGGAAGAACTATTGGAAATTGGATGGATGCAAATCTTTTGCATCATTACACATTTTATTTTGGGATTTTGTTTTTGTAGGAATGTGCTCTTACAATAATTACCAATATGGAAGTATGTTTTGCATGGTATATATGTATGGCCCAAATCAAATTGCCTACCATCTCTGAGTAGGGAGAGGGAAGGGAGGGAGGGAGTTTGGATCTTATAATTTTGGAAAGCCTATGCTGAAATTATTATTCCATGTAATTAGGAAAATAAGATAACTTTGAATCAAAATATACAGGCCTGATCATGTTATTTCCTTGCTCAGAAAACTTTACTGATTCCTTCTCTTAAAAATTAACCCTCATAGTTGAAGACTTAATTGTACCACTAGATTAATAAGAAAATGGATTTTTTAAAAAAAGAAAACAAGCAAGAAGAAGAGGTGATCCTAATCCCAGATTTGGACCACTGTGGTATTTCTATGGAAAATTCAGTTTTTTCCTACTGTTATTGAATACGATGTTGTTAGGGGCAGCAGAAACACACTATATAATGGCTATTTAGCAGGAGAATTGGCTTTTGATTGGGACATTTCACATTTTGAGACAGCACAGTGTATATACACAGCCCTGTATGAGCTGTAACAAAAGGAAAATATTTCTAGTAGACAACAGAATTCAGCAGAAGAGTTGTTCCCATTCAGCGTACTCTTCTTCAGAGTTCACACACATACAAAAAAAGCTACCTCTAAGGAATTCAACATCAGGGGTAATACTTGGCTTTTTGGGGTAGATTCTTTTTTTCTTCCAGGGATTATACTTTCCCTTCCCCCACCCCTCCCCTTCCCAAAGGCCATGTCCTCCAGACCAAAACACAAGAACAACTCACTGTACTGCAAGAGAAAAGCCACTGTGGAGGAAAAAAAAAAGACAAAAAACCCTCTGCAGAATGGGTCCAAGTAAACAGTGAAAACAGAAGCGCTTTCTCTAGCACACTAAACGCTACCCTCTGCCACTAGCTCATCCACCAGCCTCAATTATACAACTAGGTTAGAAGAAAACTGATTTCCACCATAGACAGGATGTTCCCACACCATCACTATCTCATCCTTGTAAAGATTTTTGAACCCTCAAGTTTTGTTTGAGTCCTTACTGAAGAGCTTGTCACAAAATGATGCAATAAAGAGAGCTCTAAAACACCCATCTGGACAAAGAATAAAGAATCAAGAGCCAGCTATGGCCTGGCAGAGAGAAAGCTATATGATCTTAGTCAGGAAGACCTGGGTCCACCTTGTATATATACTGACTGTGTGACATCTCAGCATATCACTTACCCTCTCAGTGTCCCCAGTGTCCAGGTGACCCAGTGAAGAAAAACAAAACAAAACACTGGACTTGGAGTCAAGAGTTTAAATTTGACTTCTGACCCTGGCTAGCTGTGAGATCTTGGGCAAGTCATTTTGTGTTTGCCTCAGTTTCCTCAGTCATAAAATGGGGATAAAAACAACACCTAAGGTGGCAGGTAGGTGGCACAGTGAATAAACATCAAGTCTGGATTTGGAAAGACCTGGGTTCAAATCTAACCTCAGACATTTTCTACCTATATAACCCTGGGCAAGTCATTTAACCCCATATGTCCAGCTCTTGCTGCTCTTCTGTCTTAGGATTGATACTAAAACAGAAAGTAAGGTGTTTTTTTAAAAAATAGCAACCAACTAACTCAAATGGTTGTTCTGCAGATTAAATGAGACAATATTGGTAAAACATGTAGCGCACTGCCTGGCACATAGTAAATGCTATATAAAAATGCTTATTCTTTTCTCCCTAAGACTCTAAGTCACAGAGCAGATGTTAAATATGTATTGGTAGGTGATGTTTCCTCACTGGAAGTTCTCTATACCAGTGAAATCACAGGTCTGTGTATGGGGGGCAGTAAGAAGGGGAGAGGGAGGGGGAGGGAGAATTTATAAGTCCTTTAGAATTAGTGAAACCTGCTTTCAATTCCCAGCTGAACCGAGTCCTGACACTTACTCACTGTGTCAATCACTTAAACTCTAAGCCCTCATCTGGAACATGGGGATAATAAAATCTCAACTCTCCTCCCACCTCACAGAACTACTATGACAAAAGCACTCTGAGATTATAAAGCATCATAAAACCTTTGGTTATTATCATTCTTTAGAGGCAGCTTTATATTGTGAACAGAGAAAGAATTCTAGGGGTTTAGGAAGACCTGAGTTCCAGTACAGCCTCTAACATATACTTGCTATGGGACATTGGGAGTTCCCTATAAAAATGAAATCACAGATTCAGTTTTAAAAAAATGATTATTGCCAGACTGAAGTGATGATAAATATCTGCAACCTTTCCCTTGGGGAGAGTGAAGTCAGCAGATCTCTGGAGCTCAGGAATTCTGAGCACCAGGCAATCAGGTATCTATTTATGCCAAGTCAAATATCAATAGGGTAAGCCCCAATATCAGTCATTGGACTTCCTAAAGACAAGACAAAGCAGCACAGGTCAGAAATGGAAAAAAGTCAAAGTGCCCATGGCAGTTAGTGATGAGAGTAGTCACTGCACTGCTAGGTTGGAGGATAGAGAGATCAAGTCTTTTTAAAAAATCACTCATTTCTAGTTATTAGAGAGAAAGATAGTTTAGGCAGGTCTCTGGTTAAAGGACACATTTATAAAGGCATCATAAGGTTGTAGCTGAGTGGAAAGCTATAACAAGACCATCCAGGGCAACATCAAACAGAAAGCACCCTGGTTAAACCTCTGATTGGTTTCAAGGCTACTGACCAAGGGAATTTGGAGGTGGAGGTGGAGGCAGGGTGGTGGTGAGAAGGTTCTGCTTTAGATTATGACCTTACACCACTTTCTCTGAGTCATCAGCACATCCCACACTCAGTCAGCTATTTAGAAGACAGAATCTATTCTACAGTAATGGAGGATAAAAGCCTGAACTTCCCCAATTACAGGTACCCTCAGCTAAGTGATAGCATTCTGCTTAGCACAACTGGCTTTTATACTTTCAACCAAGAATGTGATCTTAGATCTCAAGACAGGACCAAGAGTCAAAGCTGAAAGGGGCAAGGAGGTGACTAGGTGGATAGGAAAACCAAGCCTGGAGACAAGAAGGCCTGGGTTCAAATCTGACCTCAGATACTTCCTAACTGTGATCTTGGGCAAGTCAGCCTGGCCTTTACTACTCTTCTGCTTTGGAACTGATACTTAGTATAGATTCTAAGACAGAAAGGAAGGAAGAAAAAAGATTTTCCTTCTCCTCTTAGCTTTTTAGCAATCAGTGCTATCTTTTGGGATACTCAAGGGAAGGACTAAATAATGAGTTCTCCAATTGTATATATAGACCTATGTATGTGAAGGAACTTTTTGGTCTTTGATTTTTAAGAGGGTCACAGACCACCAATTTATGGGTTAAATGCTAACCTAATCAATAAATTGATAGTCTTACCCAAAAATCAGTCCCTTGAATACTTTAAAACCTAACAATGTACAGAACCAGATCCTGACCCTTCTGGAAGGACTTTTACCTTCAGAAACTGTATTTGTTACATTTCCTCTCTACAACCAATATTAAGTCTTTTGTCATCAAGAAAAATGGAGACTTGAGGCAGTTTTTGAAACATTTGTCACCTTAGGTATCTAGCTTATTCAGGGAAAGGTATTTTCTTTTCTTTTGTTTTTCCTTTAATTATACCTCAATTTTTTCCTTTACAGACTTATAACTGTCAGATAAGAAAATAACCTAAGCATCCTTACTCATTATATGCACTTTTTTCTTTTTCTTCCATGAAAACGATGAGAAAAAGGTAAATAAATTAATGTACTTTCTCTTCCCAAGATCTTCAGGCACAAAAAATCCAAATTCATTCTCACTGCAGATTCACCAAGAATAGAATGTATTTTACTTCTAGGCTATGGGAACTAGAGCCTGCAATATGCAGTAGTTTCAAGAGTACAATTTGTTCCACTTTTTTTTTTAAACCCTTACCTTCATCAGTAGAACATTAGCTCCCCTCCAAGTCTCTATAGCAACAAAGTCACAGACTCACATCCCTCTACTCCTCAAAAAAATTCTGGACTTTCTACTATAAACAAAAATTGCCAGAAGACGATTCAGTGGCTTAATGTTCTTTTGCTTTTCAGTGATACAAGACTTCTCTCTCTCTCTTTTTTTTTCAAAATCTCTTCTTATCTACTGGCTTCTTCCCAGCTCTTACACATAGGCCCAAGTCTCCTACATTCCAAAAAAACTCCTCACTAGATCCTGCCTTCAGCTGTCATCATATAGTCCTCCTTTCTTAGCTAAACTCCTAGAAAATGTTGCCTACACTCTCCTTATCTCCATTTTCATGCCTCTTTTGTAATAGGATTTCTTATCTCATCATTCAACTGCTGCACTCTCTCCAAAGTTACCGGTAACCTCGACTGCCAAATCTGATGAGTTTTTCTCATTCTTCATCTTGCTCAAACTCACTACAGCTTCTGACTTCTTATTACCTTCTTCCTTTTGGGTTTTCCTGACATTGTTCTGTCTTGGTTCTCCTACCAGTCAGAAAGCATCTTTCTCAGTCTCCTTTGTTTGTTCACTTTCATCAGGCCTCTAATTGTGGGTGTGGCTAAAGAATCTATCTAGGACCTTCTCTATTCTCTACACTCACTCAGTGACTTCATCAACTCCCCTGGGTTTAATTATTGTCTCTATTAAGATGATTCCTGGATCTGTAAACCCAGCCCCAATTTCCCTCTTTAGAACTCCAGCCACAAATATCAACTGCTTATTGAATATTTCAAACTGAAAGCCCTCTAGGCACTTCTAGTTCAGTATAAAAAAGAAAAAAGTGCATATACTGAGTGACTATGCTTGGGTCACTTTCTTGTCTGACAATTAAAACATGCCTGTAAATGTAGGATAGGATAAAAGAGAAAATTGGGTTATAATTCAAGGAAAAACAAAACAACTCACCTTTCCCAAATGGTTCATTTAGCCAGCCAGTTGCCTCAGTTCTCTTTTTTATTTTTTAAACCCTCACCTTCCTTCTTGGAATCAATACTGTGTATTGGTTCTAAAGCAGAAGAATGGTAAGGGCTAGTCAATGGGGGTTAAGTGACTTGCCCAGGGTCACACAGCTGGAAAGTGTCTGAGGCCAGATTTGTACCCATCTCTAGGCCTGGTTCTCAATCCACTGAATCCCCCAGCCACCTCCTTTCCATTTTTCTTGATGATAAGAGGTGTAATATTGACTACAAAGGAAATGATAGCACAGTTTCTGAAGGCACAAGTCCTTCCAGAAGTGTCAGGATCTGGTTCTTCATCTACCAATGAAGTCCCAAGCTGAGACTCTCTTTTATTCTTCCAAAAACCTTCACCACTTCTGAACTTCCAATTTCTGGTCAAAGTTTCACTACAGTTCCTGACCCCCAAACTGAAACCTTGGCATTATCCCTAAATCCTTGCTCTCCTTTCATTCCCACATATCCAATCAACTGACAAACATTGTTATTTCTACTTCCCCAAACTATCCTACAAGTCCATCTCCTTTTCTCTACTCACATGGTCACCACTGAATATCAACTCTCTCATCTGTGCTTATCACAACGTGTGGCACATAGTAGGCATTTAACAAATACTTGCTTCTTTTCTTCCTTCCTAGGAATAAGTTGTCTCCCATGATAGAATGTAAGCTTCCTGAGGGCAGGCTGTATTTTATTTTTATCTTTATATCCCTAGTGCCTAGTACAATTCCAACAAAGGTGCCTAGTAATAATATTTTTAATTGACCGGCTGTCTTGGACTAGCTCATATTTCTACAGCACTTTTTAGTGTTTGCCAAATGTGTTCCTCACAATAGCCCCAGGAGGTAGATAATATGAGTATCACTATCCCCATTTTACAGAGGCTCAGAAGGATTAAGTGACTTGCCCACAGTCATTGTCCCCAGGTTGCTACCTAGATGAGTATGTTCAATAAATACTTGTTGAGTCATGAGCCAAGAAGTATATTGGTCAACAACCTATTGATTGAATAACTAATATTATTCTATTATTCAATCAACAGAAATACCTCGCTATATTATGTGACCTACAGGTCACCAAGAGCATTGAAGGAGAGATACTCACCTTTAAGGAATTAACATTACTGATAGAAAAAGCAAGTAGAGAGGAGCTGTTTTACCACAATTATCTACTAAAAAACTAAGATATGGAGGAATAGAGGAACATTGAAGCAAAAGAGGCTAAAGAAAAACGTCTTCCTTGACTTGTCATATGTATCAAAGACTCCACCCCCCCCAAAACCCTTACCTTCTATCTTAGAATCAATACTGTACATTAATTCTGAAGTAAAAGACTGGTAAGGACCAGAAAATGGAGGTAAAGTGTTAACATTCATGGTCACATAGCTAGGGAGTATCTGAACTCATATTTGAACCCAGAACCTCTTTTCTCTAAGTCTGGCTCTCTAGCCACTGAGCCACCTAGTTGCCCCTAATGAAAGACTTTAATTTGCATCCTGATATCAGTTAAAATTCAGAAGAGTTGTAGTCAGAGGATCTAAGTTCTCAAAATTCACATCTCTATCACTTACTACCTGTGTGATCTTAGGCAAGTTATTTGGCATCTCTGGGCCTCAGTGTCTCATTCATCAAATAAAGGGGTTGAAGGAGAGTAAAGATGTCAAATTCTGGCTAGCAGGGCTACAAAACTCCCTAATGCAGCCTGAACTGGATTAAAATGTACTTAGGAAAGGTTTGATTTTTTTTTTAATGCAATACAACATAACTAATGCTAATTTGTGTTTTTTTTCCTAAGTCAATATGCAGTTAAATTTGACACCCCTGGCCTAAATGGTCTGTAAGGTGCTTGCTAGTTCTAAAGCTTTGATCGGATGAACTTTCTCTGTTTCTGGGATTTTTACTTTCAAGACATTTCATTATTTCTTTAGCATCCCTACACCAAGACAAGACTGGTGCCACAGACAATTTTTATAAATAACAAAGGCCTGAAAACAATTAAAGAAAGAATTAGACCTCTAAGAGGGCACTAAACAAACTGATTTTTTTTAAACCCATAAAAATTTGTGGATGGGAGCAACCTTTTAAAGTAGGAATGCTCTGTTCTATGAATAAAACAAATAGAAAGATATCTTTATATTTAGAAAAAATGGATTATAGCTCTTGGCAACACACTTCTCAGTAGGAATTTCCAGTGTCTTTCTCGAAAACCAGAATTTAAACTTAAGCTGATATTTTTTGGCATTTATTCACCTGTGGTTCTGGTCAGCTTAGGAGTATGCACAAGTGGGTTCCCTCCCTTTCAGCAACCCATTTTGAGGATACATTAAGAAAAGAAATGTTCTCCTACTAGGTAAAAACACTTCCCTTCACCCCCCTCAAGGTCCATGAAAGAAAATAGACCATTATTCTTCTTAAGACCCAGAGGTAACCAATGGGGGGAAGGTAAATCTTTTTATTGGATGCAATTATGCAGATGCCAAGCTCCTTCTCTCCCCTCACCCACAATAAAAATGAGGCTCATCAATGTCATAAAATGCCATCCTAGGGAACCTCCCACGTTGCATATGAAAGCCTCCACTGGAAATGCTTCTGGCTAGCTGTTCCCATCAATCTGGGTCACATGTTCCAAGGGTTATTTTATTTTATTGCTGACACTGAAAAGAAAAAGTGAATTTACAGAAAGAAATAAACAAAAGGAACTGTGTAAGGCCCAGGAGGTGAAATGTGGAGGTTAGATTATCCTGCTCAGGCAATTTCATATCCGTGAGCAGTAATAACAGTAATTATTATACTATATATCCCCATAACTCAAATAGACTACCCAGGATCCCATTTATTTCATCCCAGGTTCCAAACTGAGTATCCAAAGAACCTTTTGATTCCATCAATGTGGCGTTTGCCCACACTCCTACTTTATTACTTATTCATTTACACATACCTTCCTATTTATATTGAAAATTAAGTTCATCCCACATTGGTAAGAAGCCTCTGAATATGGTTCCTTCAGAGGGCCACACCCGGAGCCCTACCCTGCATTCAGTACATCACATAGCTGGAAAATGTGATTAGATTGATGGAGGCCAGAAGAGCTAATGCATTCATTCTGGAACTCCTACGTGGCTCAGGTTGCCAGACTTCCCATAGACGTGGGATTGTCCCATCAGGATGGATAATGGTCCTGAGTTTGAGACTCTAGCCAGGAAGTCAGAATACACTAGTGGAACATACCATTGGTCCCATTCCCTTCCTGCTCCCTTCCCCTCTGCTGCCATTGCTAATGCTGGCAAGTCAGTAATCAGTAAGTAATGCAAAGAGGGGGCCTGCTTTGATGTTAACCCAACTTTTATGGGTAGACAGGTACAAAAGCAACTTTAGTATAGAGATGGAAGGAGGATGATTGAATCTGCCAAGACAATATATCTGGAGAACTCCAGTTACTGGAAAGTGACCTCATTTTTTCCCTTCATGAAATTGCCTCCACATGTCCCCACTCTTGGAGATAAGCCAGCTGTAACACATTTATGCAAGAGAAGGGGAACCCAAGAATAGGTAGTTAGCTGAAAGAAGGGACTGTGAAACCATTTTCATAACTTTGGCATCATCCCTAACGTCAGGCAGAACCAGACGTGGCCAAACCAAGCCCTAGGTGATAATGATAATAATAACTTTTAAAAAGGACAAAACAACCACATAAACAAACAAAAAATGGTAGTAGCAACCCTCCCACTTGGAAAAACTTGAAGATATCTCTGGATGGTCAAGCATGTTCCTCAAATAGTATGTTTCCTTGAACTAAAAATCACTTAGGCTGATTTTTGCATGGATGGGATTCAAAATAACCTTAATGCTTAAGATTCATTTCGGCCAATATTAAGTACCTGCTACTGGCATCATGTGCCTACTAGGGGGCAGCCAGCTGGGTCAGTCTTGGAATCTAGTACTCATCTTCCTGAGTTCAAATCTAGCCTTAGACTCTTACTAGCTGTGTGATCCTAGGCAAGTCCAAACTTGCCTCAGTTTCCTCTTTTGTAAAATGAGCTGAAGGACACGGCAAACCACTCCAGTATCGTTACCAAGAAAACCCCAAATAGGGTCACAAAGAGTTGTACATGACTAAAAAAATGGCTGAACAGCAAATAAGAATCATTTAGGATTTTTTTCATACAAATGGGATTCAAAATAACCTTAATGACTTTAGGATTCAGTTCAGCAAGCACTAAGTACCTACTATGGGCATATGAGCAAGGTCCAAGGGAAGCAAAACTCAGCCCTGCCCACAAGGAGGTCAAATTCCATTGAAGGGATACATGTAGGCAACATGTAGGCAGAGAAGTCAATTTAAACTATATACAAAGTAGTTTCAAGAGGAAGAGAGCACTAGCTGGAAGGAATCAAAAAAGGTTTGTGTAGGAGGTGGCACCTGTGGATTCCACCAGATGAAAATAGCCTCCTAGAAACCTATCCTCCCAAAGCAGTAACCAAGCATAAAGGCCCAGTAGCCATGATTCATTATCTTCCTTTTATGAGGTAGGAAATTCAAGTGGCTACCCTGGAGTGGGGGGGTTTAAGGTGGGGACTAAAAAAAAAATTCTGGATTGGAAACAAGGTTAGTTCTTTTCTATGAAGCTTTAAAAAGCTTTTAAATGTTTTATCCTTTTAGTGGAGAAAGGGAATTTTAAAAGCCACCGTGTACAAAAATCCTCCACTTAAGTATTATTTGGATGTTTCTCCAAGTGGTAAAGGTGACCTAGGCTGTGTCAGAGGAGGGAAAGCTCTAGCAGATTCTATCAAGCTTTAAAAGCCCATCTACAGTCTTTCTTTTGAAGATGAGCCCAGATAATTGTCAATATGTAAAAGAACAGAAACAATGGATACTGGGTAATGGAATTCTTAGCAAGAATTCATGAAGCTGGAGGATCTGTGAGCTGCAATGGTAGTGGGGATGCCCACTTTGATGAGAGTACATGTAGTATTGTTTTTGTAGTAGTGGTGGTGGTGGTGGTGGTGGTGGTAGTAGTAGTAATTGCAGCGCTGTAGTACAGAAATAAGAAACTACTCTAATCATTTGACCATCTTTAACAGAAAAAAGGTACAACAGAAAATATCTTTAGGGACCAAGTTAGGACCTATCAGATTTATTCTAGAGTCTTTCTGGAGGGAGGAGTTATGAACTCAAGGACCAAGGAAAAGCTCCAATGATTGGTGTTGATAATGTCAGCTCCTTGAGGGTCTGGTATAAGTCCTTACACATAACAGACTTAAATGCTTGTTGGACTGTGTGATAGGATTAGTATCTATTCTCTTTACTCACGCTATTCCTGGGATTTGACTGGCCCAAGAGTCAAGCTGAATCTTCTTTAATGCAATTTTCCTAAAGTCCCCAACTATCCTGACTTGGCTTACTAGCTACTTAAGGGCATAAAAAGGCCTGCCAAAGTAGAATTAAGGTTGTTCCCATTTGGCAGTTGTCTGAAAGCCAAGCCACCATCAAGTTCTATTGACCAGATATTTCCATATGTAGATTGGGTTGAGAAGGGGAAAGGTCTTTCTACTGTAAGCTAAGGGATCTAAGAGATTAAAATGACTAACTCAGGGTCATAGAATCAATATATATGTGAAGGAGGTAGGATTTTAGCTTCCTGACTCTAAAGTCAACTTTTTACTCCATCAGATTGTCTCAGTTTCCCCTTCTAAGTTCTCACAAAGCACCCCTCCCAAACCCTTATCTTCTAAGAATTGATACTCTATCAGTTCTAAAGCACTACAATTATTACCACCACCACCACCACCACCACCACTACTACTACTACTACTAAACAAGTATCAAAGTGGGCAATCCCTACACCAGTGCAGCTCATAGATTCTCTAGTACCTCACTAGAAGGTTCCATGAGTTCTTGCTAAGAATTTCAATATGGTAAGGGCTAGGCAACTGGGGTTGAGTAACTTGCCCAGGGTCACACAGTTAGGAAGCATTTGAAGCTATATTTGGACATAGAACCTCCCATCTCCAGGCCTGGCTCTCTATCCACTGAGCAACCAAGTTGCCCCAAAGTATCCCTTTAATGGGTTCCAGAACCTTGCCAAGAATAGAAATCAAGGAATTTAAACCTAAATTTCCCCATTCCAGGTATACAGTGTTGTTTCTGCTACCTCTTGGGAGCTAAAAACTGACTTGAGAGAAAATGGAGGTTTAGAATTTGGGACTCTTTTCTTCCATGAAAACTTCCCTGAAGATGGCAACCCTCTCTGATCTCCTTCCTTTAGCTTTCCTGTACCATTCTGCAACTTGACCACACAATTCATCATTCAGTAAATCTGTCTTTAGCTCTTCTTGTCATTTCATATACACTGTCCCTCCAAGCAAATTTTAAGATCTTTAAGGGAGAGAAACTATTTCTTCTACTTCTATATCTCCTGCAACACAAAGCCTCATAAAAGTCTGTCAATATCATGTTCCATCCATAGACTTTTGGGAAGATTATTCCCATTCTCTCACATCGAATGTCCAGTTGAATATTTGTACTTCTCCATGTTTGTAGTTTCTGTTGCCCATTCCATGTATCATTTTTTAAAAATGCTTTACCAGTAGGAGATGAATATGTGGTCAAGTGGTTTGAGCACAAGACAAGAAACCAGGAAGTTATGCCTTCTAATCCTAGATCCACCACAGACTTCCTGTGGTTGTAGGCAACTTGATGAGCAAGCTTTTTCATGCCTCAGTTTCTTGCAAATAGAGAGATCCAAACCCAATGCAAGTTTTTTTCAGCCAGCACTAAAAATCTGCCTCAGAAATCTCAAAGTTAATAAATTGATATTTTCTTAGGTGGAAATGTTCATTAAACGGTGAGGGGGTGGCTCTATCTTTTAATTTTCTGATGCAACAACCTTAACATGTACATTTTGCCAGCAAGATAGGAGCAGTGAGTCAGAAGGATTTCCTGTGTAAGTAATACACTTCCAGAGGCAGAGTGTAAGGTTTTTTCAGTTCCCAGAAAGACTACAATTAGACGGTCAATTTGACACGAACAAACTGCTAAGAAAGTTTTTTTTAATGTAATAACTTTCACTAAAATAGCTGCAAACTGCTGCCTGCAGTTCAGTGAGAAGAAAAAATCCTTTAAATAGCCCAGAGACAAACTCACTGGGTGACACAGAGTTCTACAGTGCCATTCGTGAAGGGAGAATGCAGCCCATCAAATCTGTTAACTATGCTAGCATTTGGGGTTGCAGGAGGGTTCGGTACTAAGACAAACTTCAGAATCAGCTAGCTTCATGGCACCAACAGTGGCAAAACCAAAAAGAAGAGTATATGATAGCAAATGAGAAAATCTTTTGAGTTTCCAATGATCTGCCAGGAAGAACGGAGGTGGATACTTATTGTGAAGATGACATTTTTGGGAGAAAATTGACCTCTTGGCATAACTTGCAATTTTGTTTCTCTGTTGGATTCAAGAAGCATTTATCAAAAGCTACAATGTACAAAAAGTACTACTCTCAGGTCTGGGCATATAAAAGCAAAAGATGAAACATTTTCTGCCCTCAGGTATATAACATGTACACAACTGAATATTGTGCTAGAAAAGAGGGAGAAAGAAGCAGCTAAGTGGCTCACTGGATAGAAACCAGGCCTGGAGATGGGAGGTCCTGGGTTCCAATCTGAGTTCGGATACTTCCTAGCTGTGTGACCTTGGGCAAGTCTCTTAATCCCAATTGTCTAGCTTTTAATGCTTTTCTGTCTTGATTATAATACTTGGAATTGATTCTAAGACAGGGTTTTTTTGAAAAAAGAAGTTGTATAGGGCACCCTTCTGAGAAACAAGCAACTGTCAGGTCAAGAGCCTTGGGAAAAATCCATTCTAAGGAAATAGGAGATGGATGGTGAATCAACAAAGACTGAGAAGGAGAGATTAAATAGATAGGATGAAAACCAAGCAGAGAAAACCATCATGGAAGCCAAGAAAGGAGAGAGTGTTCCAAAGGAAGGAATGGTCAACAATATAAAAAACCATAGGGAGGTTAAGGAAAATGAGGCCTCAGAAAAGACCATTGGATTTAACACTTAAGAGAATGCTGATAACCTTGAAAAGAGTAGCTTGGGTTGAATTTTGAGGTCAAAAGAGAGATTGTAGATGATTGAGGAGTGAGTGATAAGAAAGTGGAAGCTATCAATGTTGACAATCTTTCCAGGAGGCTGACAGTGAAAGAGAGGAGAGATATAAGACAATAGTTTGAGGGGATGGCAGGGTCAAAATAAGGGTTTAAAGAAGGGGTAAATCTGAGCCAATAGATAAAGAGAGGCTGAAAATGATTGAAAGAATGATTGATGGGACAAGCCCTGGAGATGATGGAATTATTGGTGCAAAGAGAGGAGGTATCCTTGGCAAGAAAGGGCACGTGTTCTTCAGAGATAGGCAGAAAGAAGAAGAGGATGAGTAGAGAGGAGTGAGGAGCTGACATGAAAAAGGGAAGCAGAGGAAGCTTCCAGTAGATGACCTCCATTATCTCAATAAATTAAGAGTCTGAGAGAATGGTTCTTGTAATGGGGGGAAAACAGAAACTTGAGGGAAGAAAGAAATGTTTGGAATCATCCTTGGGAGGATTTCTCAAAAGGCACTTCAAGTTGGCAACTTTCTAGTAAGCTTTCTATTATTAAGGCCTTGCCAGAGGCCCAAAGTATAAGAAGGATGGAGAAAGCAAACAATAGGATGTCTTTCTGATAAGAGATAACATGCTTTCTGAGATTTTATTAAAATGATCATAAAAATCATAGATCTAGAGCTTGAAGAAACCATCTAGACCAATCTCTTCATTTTACCGATGAAGAAACTGAGGCCCCTGATGGTTAATCAGGACTTCTGAAAAAATGAAAGACTAGTGAAAACAAGTGATATTAATCTAAATGATATACAGTGTGGAGATTAGAGTCAACATAAAAAAACAAATGATAAATATACCACACAGATAGGGGTTTCTAATAAGCTAAATAAAGGCCAGCAATAAGATTTGATCGGTGAAGTTAAAGTCAACAAAAAGCCTGAACAAGGGACAGCTAGGTGTGACCCTGGGAAAGTCATTTAGCCCCAGTTGCTGAGCTTTTATCACCCCTTTGCCTTGGAATTGATACTTAGTATTGATTCCAAAACAGAATGTGCGAGTTGTTTATTTGTTTTTTAAAGCATGAGTAAACAGTGGTGATATTTTCTGGAGGTTAATACAAATACTTACATCAACTTCTCCTTGATCAATGACATAGAAATTATCACCTTCATCTCCTGGATAGACAAAAAAAAATTTTTTTAAGATAACAGAGAATTGAGAAAGTTAAAAACATGTAAATTATATGTATCTTGTTAAATAGCATTTTTTATTATTTCTTTCCTTTTTTCTTCCCTCCTTTCTTCTTTCCTTTTCTTCCCTCTTCCTCATTTCCCTCTCTTTTCCCCTCTCCACCTCTGTTTCTCTGTCTCTGTCTTTGTGTGTGTGTGTCTCTCTCCTCCTTTCTTTGCCCCTTTCTTTCTTTCCTTTTGTTGGGTCTCCAAGTTATCTGACCCACACTGAACATTTAGGGATTACTCACAGTCCATCCCTACTACTGATCAGCACAGCATTCTTCTGCTCTGTTTCTGACTCATGCTAGTTTGTCCCTCCTTACATAACATAACCTTCACCATACTGGTACTGGTTTTAGTGCAATGACCCTATTGGCTTAACTTATTACAGCTCGAAACTCTCAAGCTCAATTGAATCTCAAGAATCAGAATCTGCTAGTTCATGAAATTACAAGCATGGACCAGTACCCCATGCTAAATGAAATGTCCAAAATAACTGCTCATGCCATTTAAAAGCAATATTCCAGTTCTTCTTGATATGGAATTCTTAGCAAATAGAGAAACTTGTGAACAGTCATAACACTTTGCTAAGTACACTGGTTTAAGGTCACATTTAATAAATTCTGTAATGCACAAATGATTTTCTTCTATTTTTTATCAAAACAGAACAAAACGATGAAATCCTTGTAGACACCGTCTCTCAACCAGGAAAAGTACAAGGTGAAAATTACCTTGCAGTATGACTGTTTCTCCAGCAATATGAGTGACAGGAAACATGGCATCAAATATGTCACTAGAAAATAAAATATATTTGAATTATAGTTATATACATATTTGAGAAATTATACTTCTTTAAATTTTTAAGTAAAGAGCCACTTAGTTACTAGCTGTGTAACTCTGGGCAACTCGTTTGCCTCATTAAACTGTGATATTGGCCATTATTTATTAATAAATTGGCTGTTCATTGTTTTAATTAAGAAACAAAACAAAACAAAAAGTTGTTCCAACTCTGGTAGGGCAAACTTAAATAAGCATAATGATATTAAATTTAGAACTGTTCTAGCTAGCGTTTAAATACATGCAATGCTTAACATGCTCATTCAACCAACTGACATTATACTATAGTTAACATGAACAGAGCACATGAAATGGATGCATTGTGCAAATTAAGCAGCTTATATGTCTTATTTTCTAAATTTACATGGGGAATTGGCTGAAGAAACAGGGCACAAATTGGACTGCACAGGCTCTAAATTCATCCAACAATGAGTTGGTACAGATAGAATCAAAATTAGTAGTGAGACGTTTGTTGAACTATGAAATAAGATGAGTAAATATGTCTCCTAAGAAGTCACAGATGCCCTTTTTTTTTTAAGAGAATGACTGACCAAATCATAGCATATGAATGTAATGAAATAATAAGTGTTCCATAAGAAAAGAAAAAAGAGAGAGAGTGAGAAACAAGGAAAGGTTTGACATAGAGGGTAGATAGCAGAACCACAGCAATTTACACAATGATTACAATAATGTAAAAGAAAATAAAACTAAAAGACAACAGGATTCAAATTAAATACACTGACCAATCAAAGTTCTAGAGTGCTGTTGCCTTTTTTTTTTAAGATCTTTATTTTCTGATTTACAACTGATACTAAGTGCTGGTTCCAAGTTAGGAGAGAGGTAAATGACTAGGCAATTGGGGTTAAGTGAATTGCTTAGGAAGTGTCAGAGGCCATATTTGAATCCAAGACTTCCTACTCTCACTCCACTGAGTTACCCAGGTGCCTGCCCTCACCCCTGTACTATTGGTTGAACCTTCCTCCCAACACTCAACAGAGAGATAGCAAGACAAGGAGTATCACATATGCTATCATACATAAAGGTTTTATTGGTTATTTTTTCTTAACTATATTTCTCTAAGAGAGGGTTCTATAGAAATAGCTATGATGTTAAAAACAAAACTCACCAATAAACACACTTTTTGGGGTGATGGGGCCTTAGGTGGTTTCTGTTCCACCCTCATATAATTCATAGAACTGTAGGCTATGAGACTTAAGGAATCTTGGAGATTATCTAGGACAAGTTCCTATTTTTATAGAACTAAGGCCCATGGAGGAAGTGTCTTGTCCAAGGTCATATCAGTCAAGAGATAAGCATTTATTAAGCACCTACTGTGTGCTACTGTGCTAGATGTTGAGGATACAACTACAACAAATTAAATGTAGTAGTACCTTACTCAACCAGTACTTTTCAAGAGCCTTTATATAATCTGAAAATTGCACATGATTATTTAATAAATATTTCTCATATAAACACACCTAGGCATTTTACAACTTTTCTTAGGCTTATGAGAGCTACCAGCATCACTTGTTATTTTGGAGCCATTATTAATAACTAAATAGCATTAATGAGACAAAGAAAAGCCCTTCTTTGACACAGACACAACTTGTTACAGGGGAGAAGTCTGGACAAAAACTGACAGGAGAATTAATGTTTGGGGCAAAACAATATAATGACTTACATTACTGCTTCTCAGAACGAGAATGTGTGTGATTTGGCAAACTGCTGGGAGACTCTATGCCACTGGGGGAAATGGCTCATAGTGTGTAAAACTTTTAATTTTCCATATTTTTCTACCTCAAT
Source organism: Monodelphis domestica (assembly GCF_027887165.1). NCBI lineage: Eukaryota > Metazoa > Chordata > Mammalia > Didelphimorphia > Didelphidae > Monodelphis > Monodelphis domestica. Next base: position 222,538,306 of record NC_077233.1, on the reverse strand, counting down.
TTTTTTACATATACTTGAATTCTTGTGTGTTGAGTTTTATATAAAATAAGGTCCAATGTAATTGCTATTCTGAAAGGAGGGAGGGGTGAGATAATGACATAGGTATATAAAGATAGAATAAATATAGAGAATAAATACAAATTAATTAAATATAAGTCTGTTGGAGACAGAAGATAGTAGTAGTTGAGAGCAACAGGGAAGATTTTAAATAGAATGTGGTACTTGAGCTGCATCTTGAAGGAACAGAAGCACTCTAGGAGGCTGAGTTGATGGAGGAATGAATGCCAGTTATAGGGAACAGCTAATGCAAAGTCTGGAAGAGGGGAGATGAAGATGAAGTGTCCCAAAAAGAACAGAGAAAAAAGTCACATGCTACTTATTACATCTTGTTAGTTTTACAGAAACAGAGTGAGATGCAAATTCCTTCCCTTTACAAATATATGTAAATAAGCAAAGCCTTTAAAAGGATAAGAACTACCTAGTGTTGTTTTTGTATGACTACTTGAATCATACAAAAGAGGTGTCACTAAATCATTCCAAAGACTATTGAGCTTTCGAGGGCTGCTAAAATCCTTAGGTAGGAAATGCATACTATAAAATACTAAGGTTAGCTTATTTCCTGTCCTAACTGGTTTAAAAAATAATTCTTGGAAACATTTGCTCACCAGTTAAAAGTTGAGAATATTTTTCCCTTCCAGAAAACATGCTACATGAGTTGTCCTGAGGTGCTAACTGATACAAATAGCTTAGAGCCAAGAAACACCATGGTACAATTTCTTACACAGTGAATGTACTATTTTTTATTTTGCTTTTGATGATCAAAAGTGTTTTTTTTTTCATTACCTTCTTCACAATCCAGGATATTAGTTTTTCTTTCTAGTTTCCTTTGGGTTCTTGTCATTTCCTAACTGCCATGAAGTTTTATGACCTCAAGAAAATAACAACCTCTGTGAGCCTCAGTTTCTTCTATTGAACTGAGTGGCTTCTGTTATCATCTCCATCTCTAACATCCAATGATTTTATATATCCTTTGTATGTTTGCTGGCTAAAAAGTTGATAGGAAAATATATTGTGGTCCCTTTATTAAGTTTTAATTCCAAGGCAAAAGAAATTGGGAGTTAATTGATTGTCCAGGGTCACACAGCTAGAAAGTGTCTGAGATGAGATTTGAACCTAGGACTTCCCATCTCTAGGCCTGGCTCTCAATTCACTGAGCCACCCAGCTGCCTCCTTGAGTTATTTTTTTAGTGGACCTGTTTATAAATGGCACTAATCTTATTTAAAGTAATGATCCAATGAACATAAATGACATGTGCTGGTAAATGATTAACAACCAATTCTCTAGGGGGGAGAATGTAGACATTACATACTTTTAAGCTTAATCTACATTATAGACATTTTCTCCATCACTTTCTTAAGTCTAGACAACAGAATAATAAATCAAAGCCTTAATTTATAGTATTTACCAATTGTTATGAAGTATAACTGCTCACACTGAAATATAATAATTGGCATCTTGAGCTGACTGAAGCACATACCATGTAATGTAATGAACAATATTGTGTACTAAGAAATGTCAAACATGGGGAATTCAGAGAAATAATGGCAGACTAGAACTGATACAGAATGATGTCCGTAGAACCAGGAGAACAATATACACAACCACCATAATATTAAAAGGAAGGTTATTTCTGAATAATGGTGGACAGCATTCTTGGTCCCAGATAATCAATGAAAAGAACCTTCCTCCTCTTGATAGAGAAGCAGGGAGTAATGAGGACAGAATGTTGTATATGTGATTGTATCAGTTATTTTTGCCCATTTCCCCCTCATTATTATAAGCAGAGGGTGGGAGGAGAACCAAAAATGTAATACAAAAACAATTAAAAAATTTTAATAATGGAATTTTTTTTAAACAAATAAATTATCTTCTAACTAACTTTTCCCTCCCCAGGCATATAGTTCCTCCTACTCTCTCCAGAGCTTGACTTGGACAAGTTGAATTTGTATATCATCTTTGATATTAACCTTTTTTGTGTGTATCATGGACTCTACTGAGACTACAAATCCTTTCTCATAATAATAGTTTTAAAATTTCTTAACTAAAAGAAATGCTAAGCTTCAGCTAGAGATTAATAAGTCAGTAAGCATTTATTAAGTGACCACTATGTGCCAGGCATCAAGTTAAGTGACAGAGATACAGAGAAAGGCAAGAGACAGTCCCTCCTCTCAGGAACTCCCAGCCTAATGGGGAGGCAATATGAAAACTAAAGATGTAATTTTTTCCTCATCTAAACCCACAGACCCCATGAAATAGAACCATAGATCTCCATGATCAAAGTAAGGGCTGCCCAGTTACACATTCATTCTCTCTTCAAAGATAAAATTAAGTAGGTAGTTAGAATCTCCAAGTGAAACCTGATATGGAGAAAAAAAATTTTACACAACTTTATCTGGCTTGACACTGTATCAAGTGTTACTGTTATTCCTCCTTTGTGAACCAGTGACATCACAGGGTGATGTCTTGACTTGCTCATGAATTGGATTTAAGTGAGGCAGAGTTGCACAAAGTCATAGCCTCACCTTCCCTTCCAGAGTCTTCTCAGTCCAGTGGCAAATCCAAAGCCAGGATGACTGGTGATGACCCAGGATGCAGTGGATGACCTTGGCTTCTTTTATGTGCTCCACAGAGCATGTTTCAGTCACTTTCATGGTGCTTGAAACAAATTGTTTTCATCCACTCATTCCTCAAAGAGAAGTCTTCACATGCTTGGGGTAGACATCCTCTTAAGTCACTGATGGGTTTGAAGCCTGTCCATTACCTTCAACCTGATTTAGCCCATCTGTCAAAATGGCTTTACCAGGGTGTGGCTACTGTGCATGCTACAGCTTCTTGGAGCTGTAGGCAGCATTGAATTGGGGAGAGTTGAATGGGAAGAGGGATGAAAAACTGAACATCAATGGTAGAGAAGCAGCCTGAAAAGGGCTTGGCAAACTCTCCCACTAGGAGTTCTAGTCTTCTCTGAACACCCCAACAAAGTAATTTAAAAGGTAATTTAATAGACAAAGTAAATTAAGATGGCACTGAACTCTGGGCCTCTAGAAGTTCCTGAATCACTGGAACTGGCTTTCTCTCCTAATTCAATTATCTCAAGGATTTCTCTTTTCCCTAATTCACTGCCTACCCAGACACAGCCTAAAACAGAGGGTGAATGAGCAACAGAGGAATTCTGGCTTGTACTATAAATGACAAAAGCCTTTTCTTTTAACACAGGTAATGCCCTCTGACAGCCTCATTTAAAGGAAATGCCTGTTAGACCCATTTTTCCTAAAGATGAAACCCTAATGCACCACATGCCCCCACAACTAATAACTGTGAAAGAAATAAGCCAGCAAGAATTTAGAGTTCTAGCCCATCAAAAGTAAATTAAAACATGTCCTATCAGCCAACTCTCCTGACTTTTCCCCGGCTGAATAACTATTTTTCCACTCTCCACATCCTTTCAAACAAAACCCAATCCCTTCCTATTTCTCAGGAATTTAATGGCATTAAAAGACACTGGCCTTTTCTTTTTTTCTTCTTTTTTTTCCTAATGCTGGCATGTAGAATAAATTGACCTGCAAGAATAAAAACTGTTTTCCAAGTTGAATCCAACAATAATCTCTTGGGGATTTTAATGCAATTAGTGGCACATGTCTTTAAAAACTCTCAAATAACATGCCTCCCCACCCTTATTATCTGTACCATACATTTTGGCACTCAACTCTATTCATCTTGGAACTTTATTAAATATACTTCTCTAATTGTTCTGTGTGCACAGCTCTGGTCTCCCCAACCAGAGAGTAATCTCCTTGAAGGTAAGTAACAAATCATATGTTTTTTTCCTTTAACTACAACTAGCTCAGAGAGCGGGCTCAACCACAGAGAAACAAACTAAACAGGCATTAATTCCAGGGCCATAAATTAGAAAGTATGGGCTCTCAAATATACACACATATATATATATGTATAGTGTTTTAAAAATATTTTAAACAATATTTTATTTGATTATTTCCAAACATTATTCATTAGAGACAAAGATCATCCCCCCCCCCCCACCTCTCCCATAGCTGACACGAGATTCCACTGGGTATCACATGTGTTCTTGATTCGAACCCATTTCCATGTTGTTGGTATTTGCATTAGAGTGTTCATTTAGAGTCTCTCCTCAGACATGTCCCCTCAACCCCTGTAGTCAAGCAGTTGCTTTTCTTCGGTGTTTTTACTCCCACAGTTTGTCCTCTGCTTGTGGATAGTGTTTTTCTCATAGATCCCTGCAGATTGTTCAGGGACATCATAAATCCATTAATGGAGAAGTCCATCACGTTCGATTGTACCACAGTCTATCAGTCTCTGTGTACAATATTTTCCTGGTTCTGCTCCTCTCGCTCCGCATCACTTCCTGGAGGTTGTTCAGTCTCCATGGAATTCCTCCACTTTATTATTCCTTTGAGCACAATAGTATTACCAACATATACCACAATTTGTTCAGCCATTCTCCAATTGATAAAAATATTTCTAAATGTCTAATATTAAGCATTTTTTTCCTTGAATCTACCCACATACACATTTAAAAAAAAGAGAGAGAAACATAACCCTTCTAACAAATATATATATATATATATATATAAAAGAAAAACAGATTCCTTTATTGGCCATGTCCAAAAATATGTATCATTCTGCACATTTAACCCACTGCTTCTCTGTCAGGAGCTAGGTAGCATCCTATGTCATCTGTTCTCTTTCTCCAGATGTTGTAAACAAATGTTAGCTACCTTCAGGGCTTCTTTACTATTCAGCAGCAATTTTGTATTTCGAATGGTGCCTAGTATAATTAATTTGTTTTGGGCATCATGAACCCAATCTCTGGTGGAGGGAGATAAGTTCTGCTATCCTACTTCTTAAAAATCCCTACTGTCTTAGGATCAATACTGTGCATTTATTCAAAGGCAAAAGAGCAGTAAAAGCTAGGCAATAGGGTTAAGTGACTTGCCCAGAGTCACACAGCTAGGAAATGTCTGAGGCTAGATTTGAACTCAGGATCTCCCCTCTCTAGGCTTGGCTCTCAGTCCACTGAATCACCCAGGTTCTTCCCTTTTACTGTCCTCCCAATAATAGTTAGCTTTTATATAGCACTTTAAGACCTACAAAGTGTATTATATAGTTTGATCCTCACAACAACCCTGGAAGGAAAGTGCTATTATTATCTCCATTATAGTAGAGGATAATATTTATAAAGCACTTATTAGCACTGATCCTGACAATAAGTACTATGTAAATTCAATTCAATAAAGAGAGCCCAGCCTAGAATCAGGAAGACTAATCTTCTTGAGTTCAAACCTGGTCTCAGATACTTCCTAATTGTGTGACCCTGGGCATGTAATTTAACCTTGTTTGCCTCAGTTTTCTCATCTATAAAAATGAGCTAGAAAAGGAAATTGCAAACTGCTCCAGCATCTTTACCATGAAAACCCCAAACAGAGTCACAAATAGTTAGACGTAACTAAAATGATTCAACAACAACAAAACATGCTAGGCACTGGATGCTAACCATTATGGTTATTGTCATCATCATTATTATTAAGGACTACTTATTAAGTCATAGAGTCACAGCTTTAGAGTTGGAAGAGCTACTGGAGGTGAATGAACCCTTTCATTTAAATATGAGAAAACTGAGATTTAGAGGAATTAAATGACTTTCCCAGGATCACACCATTACTAAGAGTTTAATTCAATTCAACCTAATAAAGATTTATTCAGTGCCTTCTATGTGCAAGATAATGGGAATACAAAAACTAAAATAAAAAGGGTCCCATAACAGGTGGCATCTGCAGGAGGTGGCACAGAAAAAGGATTTTGAGAGATGATGGTGAGCAGAGGCCAAATTGGGCACACCAAAACACAATGAAGTAGGAGCTGGAATGCCAAGTTCAGGGAACAGTAAGTAGACCAATGTTGATGGAAGGTAGAAAGTATTAAAGAGAATCACTTGAAATAAATCTGAAAAGGAAGGTGGGAGCCCAAATATAAAGGACTTTGAATGCCAAGCAGATGATTTTGTATTTTATCCCAGACGCAAAAGAAGATCTTTGGAGACTTTTGAGTTGGACATACACAGAATGGTATCTGTGAGAAGCTGTTCCTCCTTTGGAAGTGTCCATGTCAACTAAAGTTGGGTTTATAAGGATTGGAGTATTTGGCACATAGACCCAGAGATAATTCTGGGTTGTAGCTTTATTTCCTGCATGTTAGAATGGCCAAATAAAACTTTGGAGGATGCTGGGGTTTATGCTAAGCTCAGAAGGGAGAAAAAAAATGGACCTCAGCACTGAATATGAGGCACTAACCAGTTTTCCATTTTAAAATAGGCCTGCTGCTTCTAGTTAGCTCATTTTAGGAAAATCCCTCCTCTTAATTTGTAAGACAAAAAAAATATACTGTCAAGGAAGGCCCTGAACATCCAACAACAAATACAACATCTGGCTCTATTAGTCCTCTGCCTCTCTGGAGCTCTTTTTTTAACACTTACTTGTAATCAATACTAAGTATTAGTTCTAAGGAAGAAGAGAGGTAAAGGCGAGGCAGGTGAGGTTGTATCTAGCCAAGGTGGCACAACTAAAAAGTGCTTGAGTCCAGATTTGAACCCACAACCTCCCATCTCCAGGCCTGGCTCTTTTCTAGTTAGCTCATCTTAGAAAAATACCTCCTCTCAATTCGAAAGACAAAAGATTCCTAAGACAAAAGGGAATGCCTGAATGCATTGCAAGGCCTGGCTGTCTATCCTCTAAGTTACCTAGCTGTCCCATAATCATAATTTCTTCTCATATAATATCATTCCTTTACATTTGGCTATCTGGTTAGCCATTTCCCAGGGGAGGGGCACCCACTTTGTTCACAATTCTTTGAGACTGCAAAACCTTCTACCACGAATCACAGTTAAACACTCCAGAGAGAACTATGAACAGTATAGACAATCTCACCTGATTTTCACAATAGTCCCATGAAGCAAGAAAGTAAAGAATTTTTGTCTTAGTTTTATGGATAAAGAAATCAAAGCCCCAATTGGTATGAGACTTCTTGGGCATTACACAAGTAATTAGAATCAGAAGACCTGAATCCTAGTTTGAGTTCAGCATCTAAAGTTCATGGTCTTACAAACTCACTATATTTCCAGAAGAATCCCTCCGCCACAATTCTTCCAGCTATGATTACTGAAGGAGCCTTGATAAATGAGAAGATGTCCTATTTTATGAGATCTGTTAAAACACTTCTCTTCATTATCACTTCTCCCCCCCTTCCTCTCCCCCCACCCCCATTTCTATCAGGAAAATCACCATCCTAACTAAAATGATCTCAGTGCCTTCCCTCTGAGCCCCATTCAATTGGGAGCTCCTCCAGACCAGGAACTGTCTTTTGTCTTTCCTTATATCCTCAGAGCCTAAAATAGTGCCTGGAACAATAGTAGGCGCTTAAGACAGCCTAGCCTACTAAATGATTTCTTATATAGAAACTCTATTTATCTAATTGAAATATAATCTATTATACATAAATATAAATCAATTAAAATATCATTTTAAAATAAAAAACAATAATTATATAAAATAAATATCAATAATTTAAATATAAACCTGTTTTATTTATCTTTTAAATTTCTTTTTGTACCAAGTGTAATACATTGTATATAATAGGTACTTAATAAATAATTGTTGATGAGGCAGCTAGATATCACAGTGAATAGAGGGCCAGACTGCAACTGGGAGGACTTTAAATCTGGCCCCAGACACTTCCTAACTATGTGACCCTGGACAAGTCACTTAATGCTAATTGCCTTGCCCTTGCCTCTCTTCTAAAATTGATACTAAGACTGAAGAGATAAGGGCTTAAAATGATGTTGAATTAATATTCTAGCTGGTTCTGAACCAGTATGTTGTGTTTTAGAAAGATATCAGAGAAAACAATGTCATTGACCATAGCTAAAATTGGTATCGATAAATCCTTCCTTCTTTCCTACCTTCCTTCCTTCCTTCCTCTCTCTCTCTCTCTCTCTCTCTCTCTCTCTCTCTCTCTCTCTCTCTCTCTCTCTCTCTCTCTCTCTCTCTCTCTCTCTCTCTCTCTCTCTCTCTCTTTCTATCTCTCTCTTTCTTTCCTGTCTTTTCTTCATTCCCTCCCTCATTCCTTCTTTCCTTCCTTCCTTTCTTTCTCACTTACCTTCTGATTTAGAATGGATACTAAGTAACAGTTCCAAGGCAGAGGAGCCTTATTAGGGCTAGGCAATAGGAGCTAAATGACTTGCCCAGAGTCACACAGCTAGGAAGGTCAGATCTGAATCTGGGACCTCCCCTTTTCAGACCTGGCTCTGTATCCACTGAGCCACCTAGCTGTCCCAGTATTTTTTTTTAATTAAATTCATATTTTTGCCAAACACCATTCCAAGCACTATTAGATGAAAATAAAAAGATGAAATGTGATACTACCCTCAAAGAACTGGAGAGACAAGACATACACCTAAAATAGTAAATATATCATTATCTGTGCCAATAAGGATAGTCCTTATAAGTTCTATGGTGAGAATAATGAAAGTTTGACAGGAAGACTCCTTGGAATAAATTGCTTTTAATCTGGGTCTTGGTGGATGGGGCAGATTTGAATAGGCAGAGAGTTCTAGAAGGAAGTCTCTGATACATTCCAGGGTATAATCACTAACATGCAAGCTAGTGCAGCTGTCCTAGGCATAGATCCATCCAATTCCTTTCAACAAATAATGGTTAAGCCCCTACTTAAGTGCAACAATACAGTGATAGATTTTGGGGATAAAAAAGTTAAAATAAGACACAATCCTTGCCTTCAAGGAGCTTATAAGCTAATAGGGGTAATAAGTACGTAAATACCTATAATACAGACAGAATGTGTTAAGCACAAAGAAAAAAATCAAAGCCCTAAGAGAAATTTGAAGAAATAAAGATCACTTCTAGATAGAAAGATCATGGGGGGAAATTGGAAAAGGTACAGGGCCAGAAGGAAGGGAATGTTTTCAACAGACAGGAAGAGAGGGGGGTATGGCCCCCAGATGACATTACCATCCACCCCCTTGCCAATATAGTTGCTCCTAGGGGACCTAGAGATACAAGGAAATCTGAGAGTTGCCCACCCTTGGGGAACAGAATAAGACAAAAGCGGACAGCTGCTGTCATCAATCAATCAACCAAAAAGTTAAGTAAATAAATACCCACCATAAAGGACTATTATAGCCCTAGTAAGCTTAGAGTCAAGGCCAGTCTTTGGTCAGTTTGTCTATGGTCCCAATAGAAGCCAAAGGCAGAAATAACTACTCAGTCAGGTGGTCTGTGTGACAGTGAATGATTTTGGGCAGCTAGGTAGTACAGTGGATAGAATGCCAGGCTTAGAATCAAGAAGACCTGAGTTCAAATCCAGCCTTAGCCACTTCCGAGCTATGTGACCCTAAGCAAGTTATTTAACCCTGTTTACCTTAGTTACCTCATCTATAAAATGAACTGGAGAAGGGAATGGTAAACCACTCTAATACCTTTGCCAAGAAAACCCCAAAGAGTAGGGTGATAACAAAATAACTGAACAATAACAGTATATAGAATGAGAAGTTACAGCAGCATGGACTACTGTGTTAGAGAGAGTTGTGAGGAAGGGGGAAGAGCAAAACACTAATTGGTGGTTGTTTTAGAATATCCATAATGTGAACTGATGCAGAGCAAAATAAGCAGAACCAGGAGAACATTGTATATAGTAACAGCAATATTGTACGATGATCACCTGAGAAAGACTTAATTATTCTCAACAATACAATGATCTGGGACAATTCTGAAGGACTTATGACAAAGAATGCTCTCGACCTCCAGAGAAAGAACTGTTGGAGTCAAATGCAGATTCAAGCATACTATTTTTCACATTAGTTTATAGTTTTATTTTGGGGTTTTGGTTTTATATGAGTATTCTCTTATATCAATGACTAATATCTAAGTATGTTTTGCATGATAATATGTATAACCCAGATCAAATTGCTTACCATCTCTGAGGGAGGGAGGGAAAAGAGGGAGGAAGACAATTTGGACTTTATAATTTCAGAAAACATACATTGAAAATTGTTACTACATGTCCTAATTGGGAAAATAAAATAGTGTTGAATAAAGTAAAAAAAAAGAAAAAGAAAAGAAAAAAATCATGATAAAAAAGAACTTCCATGATGAAAGATTCTATAAAGTTCATGATTGGGGTTTGCCCCAACCCCCAACAAAATACATAAAGCTAGTGTATAGAATTATAGACTGAGATCTGGAGGCTGTGACTATCCCAGGGTCATCCCCTAATCCTTGGGCAGGATTCCAACTCAAGTCTTCCAGAACCAAGTCCAAGACTCTATCTATTAAAACACTGCTGCAATTCCAGGGGAACTAAAAAACTCTTGGTTTTAGAAAGAGGTTCATTAAAAAAATTATGAGGGAATATCTGAAGAAGAACAGAAATATTATTTAATAAGTGCTTGATTATTGATTGATTCCATAGCAGAATAGTTCCATAGGCAGAATTAGTAACTGCTTCAGGGTAGGCTGACCATTTGAGGCTATTGTTGTTTGTCCTTGTTTGAAGAGAAACAGTGACATCACAGGGTAAGGTCTTGACTTTTACATGAATTAGATTTAAGTAAGGCAGAGTTGCACAAAGTCCTCTGTCTCACTCTCTCTTCCAGCGTCATCCAAGTCCAATGGCAAAACAAGTCAAGACCAGTGGGGATGGTCCAGGATACCATGTCACTTGGGACAGTTTTAAATTGTATGGTGTCGGTGGCTCAGTGGATTGAGAGCCAGGCCTAGAGACCAGAGGTCCTGGGTTCAAATATGATGTCAGACACTTCTTAGCTGTGTGACTTGGACAAGTCATTTAATACCTCATTGTGTAGCCCTTACTGTTCTCTTACCTTAGAACCAACACACAGTATTGCTTTTAAGACAAAAGATAGGGGTTGTTAAAATAAATAAATTGTGTGGTGACAGATTTTTGTAAGAAGGCTAACCCACTGTGTATTCCCCTTTTCCAGCCCATTTCTTGAATCCCTAGACCTTGGTGTAAATGCCTCAAAAGTCACAGCCTTAGGTAATCATCTCTCTCAACTATTTTTGTTGACCTACTAGAGACAATCCCCTACTTAGAAGATCAGAGGCAGAGATTAAATACTTATTGTCTTCTGGTTAGTTCCACAGATTATGATGCCTGAGGGAAAGAGGGCTCTAGAATTGGTTTCCCATCATAACTACAATGTAGAGGCAGCTTCCTGGGATAGAGGTGACCACAGATTCACCCACTGATTGACTAGAGGGAACAATGGAAAGTTGGCATATCACAAATGTGAAAGCAACCTCTTACACTATCATGGTGGATGTCTCCTCCCTTTCTTCTTCTTCCTACAGTGGCCTGATGATCTTTGCACCAAAGTGCAATGACTCATGCCCTGTCTGATGGTGATATCACTTGGCCATTATCCATTTCTCTCTCTAGCCCTGGAGGGTAGAGTGGAAACTGTAATAGATTTTGAATCAGAAGACCTAGGTTCTAATGTTGCTTTGGTTACTATTTACTGCTTACATGCCCTGGGCTTAATCACTTTGGGCTTTAGCTTTCACCTACACCAAAAGGGAAGAGTTGGACAAGATGGTTTCTAAGACATTGTCCTATTTTAAGAAGTGGAGAAAACAGTAAGAATTATCTTTAAATTTTAATTTTAGAGAATTAAAAATTCCATTCTCCAAATCAGCTCTAAACAGATGATCCCATGTATTGTTTGGGGTAATGAGCCTTCTTTTTAGCATGAGCTAAACATACCTGTAATAAAGGCTTATCACTCAGAACATTTCTGGCCCATTATTTCTGGAAAACCTTTATAAGCCTTTAAATCCGCAAACAAACTGGCACAAATCAGGGATGGTTATATTTTGCCAAGAAAATTCCCAGGACACTAGAGCCATCAGGTAATATTTCCCTGGACTCAGGTCACTACTGCTTCCCATTTGGAAAAAAAAAAAGTTTTATTTTGTTCAAGGGTTTATTTTTTCAAGGTTTCCCCATAGGCTATGCTGAAATATGCACTTAGCCCCTGAGAAAATCCAGAGCTATTCCTAATTTTATGGAAGTTCAGTTCTGGCTTGTTTTCATTGATGCCCACCATAAACTGGCTTACATTTTCATGCATAGTATCATTTTTACCATCAAAAGCACAAGATTCTGTATTTAAAAGTCTGATCACCTATTTAATTTTACTCCAAGATTTGATGTTGGTTGGATGGTTGATTGGTTTCAATTATGTAATCAAAAAATGTTTACTATGAACTATAAACTTAAATGCTCTAGTAAATACAAAAGAAGCGATCCTTCCTTCCAAGAGTTGACAATAGAATTGAGAAGTCCAATGAGGGGGCAAAAAAATGAAAGAACAATATAAGACTAGGTACAAGTAAGTGTTAAATGATTCATGTTAGGCTTCATTATTAAAAAGGGGCTGAGATGGCAGAGCAAGTCCTGCAGTCCTGTGCAAAGCTTTAGAGTTCCTCCAAGGCACCCTAAGGCTGTAGCTATTTGGGGTGAAAGTAATTGTTTTGATGCTCCTAGCAAAAACCCTGGGAAAGGCTAATTTTTCACAGCAGGGGGAAACCACTTAATAAATTTTTTAGCTTAAAAAAATTAGTCAATAGCAAACAACTCACTTTTTTACTTGCATTCCCTAATTAGAGTAAGTCTTTTTTTATTTTTAAATTTCCTGATATAATTACCTTCTCACTGTTTTCAACCTCTTTTCAGAATAAAAGGGGTTTTTTTTTCCCTCCCATGTATAAGCTGCCTCAGGCCATTTCCATAACTTCTGGCCCACTGGTTCCAGTATAAATTCACTGCTTTTTTAAAATACAAGGACTAATTACCTCTTTAACACTTTTCTACAACTCCCTTCCCAAATCATGGCAAACACAGGATTCCCTCAAGCCACAATTAATTTCTGTCCCAGCCTGTGCTGCTTCCCCTGCCATCCAGTTTTCAGAGCCTCAGAGGCTCTACTTTTTTTGTCCAGTACCTCTGAAATGCCTTTTAAAGGGGACACACACACAAAAGGGCAGGTTTTTATAGATTGTTCTAAAGTTTACAAGGTATTTTACACATATTATCTTATTTGAGGGCCCCCCTCTACAAAACAACCACGTGTGTGGTAGACTATACCCATTGCACAGTTTAAGAAAATGTTGCTCAAAGACTTGCCTCTGGTAATGAAGCAAGTGGCAGTAGTAGAGCCAAGCCCATTTCTCCTTACTCTTAAGTAGCTGCAATGTAGCTTTATGTAGCTCTTAACTGAGTTTTCATTACTCAGAAGAAATAAACAAAAATCAGATTGAACAAACCAAAGCAGCTCTTCAAAATAAGAAGCAGTCTTAGAATATATATTCACATCTGAGTATTATTTAAGAATTCTGTCTACAAAGATTTTGTTTTGTTTTTTTAATTGATGCATACAACTGAACTATAGGGCAGCCTGGTGGCACAGTGGATACAGAGCAGCCCTAGAATCAAGAGGATCTGAGTTCAAATCCTGCCTCAGATACTTACTAGCTATGTGACTCTGGGCAAGTCACTTAACCCTGTTTGCCTCAGTTTTTTCATCTGAAAAAAAATGAGCTGGAGACAGGGGCAACTAGTAGCTCAATGGATAGAGAACCAAACCTAGAGACCAAAGGTTCTGAATTTAAATCTGGCCTTAGATATTTCTTACTATGTGACCCCCAGGCAAGTCACTTAACCCCAAATGACTAGCCTTTACCACTCTTCTATCTTGGAACCAATACTTAGTATTAATTCTAAGATGGAAGGTATGAGTTGTCCTTTTTTTTTTTAAAACAAACTGGAGAAGGAAATGGCAAACCACTCCAGTACCATTTTTTCTTAATTTAATTAAAAAAAAAAACCCTTACCTTCTGTCATAGAATCAATACTAGTTCTAAAGCAGAAGAGCAATGAGGGCTCGGCAAGTGAATTGTAAGTGACTTGCCTAAGGTCACACAATTAGGAAATGTCTTAGGTCACATTTGAACCCAGGACTTCTTGCTGCCCTACCACTCTGGTATCTACCAAGAAAAACTCAAATGGGATCACAAAGAGCCAGTCACATCAAATCATTTAAACAATAACAACAACTGAAATATAAGTTTAGGACTTTTGATCTCATTAGTGTGGAAGCTCCCAACAGAGCTTAACAGTTTTAGAGAATAGCTGGAAGTTCAAAGAGGTTAGGTGATTTGCCTTTGGTCACAGAGTTAGGGCAGGATTAGAACTGAGGGTCCCCCCCCTCCCCATCCAGTGGTTGTATATGGTATATACTACACCATGAATATTTCTGCAACTAAAATAAATATACCCAAACATGCTTAGGGGGAAAAAAAACCAACTAAGGACCCTCCCCCAAACAAATGAATTAAAACAAAATGACGTGACTGAAACTTTATGAAATTACATTTTGAAAGTTAATTGACAAGTCAGACTGAGTAGTACACCGGCAGCAAAATTGGTAATAATGAGCACAGCCTGGTAAACCCAATGTATCTGTTCAGACGTGAAAGGTATTACAACCTCTATCTATTCCATCTGAAAAATGCCATCTGTCTTCTGAGGAAATATCCAAATTTCCTTTTTTTTTTCCCTCAATGGCTGAGGAGCTCATGAGCTTTCACACAGGCCACAACACGTAGCAAGATTCTTCATGTATGAATGAAGGCCAGAGAGAGGGAGCAAGAGCAAGGTCAGATTAAAAAAAAAACTGGATTTATTTCCCATTTATTTTCCTTTGTGATCTGGACAGAACCAGAACAGACTAGTCACAAGATGTCAGAAAAAATGGATAGAAAGTAAGGCTAGGAGAGAAGCAAGAAATACAGTATCTTCTTGACGGTGGATGACACAGAACAAACGGCAAAAGACTTGTTTATTCCCTTCATCACCTGACATGGAAACTATTTGAAATCCCTGTTCTCTAGCTTTGTTTTAACAAGTACGGAACACTTACAATTTATTAGTTTCAGGGGGAAATGATGTCTTTTCATGTTTTGGTGTTATGGGGAAGTAGAGCATGAGCAAAAGAGAAAGCCAAAAACAAATGCACTGTTAGACACCTTTTTGATACAAACAGAAAATCCCTCTTTCCCCTTCAGGTTATAATTTGTCAAACTTCAGTCAGGATTATTTTATCACAGGAACAGAAAAAGCATTCCATTCATGTATGCTACAGATGCTTTCCTCCCTACATGGCTTACCAAGGACTGACTTTTTTTTTTAATTCCTTCAGTTATTATTATTGACAATAATAATAGCAAAAAAATAAAATCTAGACTTTCTATAGCATCTATTATAGAGCACCCTTGTAACAAATCCCCATTTTGGTCAAGTCCAAGAATGTGTATCTCATTCTACATCATAATCCATGAAATTTGCTGAGTTCTCCTAGTTTTTAATGCCATCATAAATGTCATGGTTCTAGAGGGAAGGGAATTTCAAGAACCTTAGCCTAACTCTTTCATTTTCCAAGTGAGGGAAAGAGGTTAAATGACCTCCTATGGTCACAAGGGAAATTAAGTGGCAGGGTTGGAACTAGAACTCGGGTCCTTGAGGTATCTCTGTCAAAATATTAGTGGGGAAGGAAAAGGAATAAGCACTTAGTGCTTTATAAATATTATCTCATTTAATCCTCACAATCTTGGGAAATAGTACTATTACTATCCCCATTTTACTGGTAAGGAGCCTAAGGTAAATGGAGATAAAGTGACTTTCCCAGGGTCACACAGTTAGTTCATGTCAGAGAATAGATTTGAACTCAGTCCAAATTTGACTAGGTCCAATATTCAATCCACTGCTCCCTTTAGGTGATTATTAAATTAAATGATTAAATTTGACTGCACTATGATGACAAAATTATATACAACTGTGAGATATTTGTGTCTGGTGGGGTGGTACTTTCCTTTTGGCAGAGTTATTTCAGAAAGTATTGTGTTATTCTTTCTTCATTGTACAAGGATGTCAAATAGTTTGGCTGACAAAGGCTGAGAAAAAGGCTCCATTCTGGGATTCTCTGGCCCATTGTTAGGCTACAAAAAGATCATGCACCAACAATTCATTTCTCTTTCTGCCCCCATCCTCACCTCCATTGTATGAAATGGTTCTACCACACATCAGAATCTTTCCTGGATGTTTGGTTGGATCATGAAGCCAAATATCACTGCCAGGATTCTGGTAATCAAAACCAATCACAGAGCCGAGGGAAGAGATATATATATAGGATCAAATATTTAGGGTGGAATCTTAGAGATCATAGACTCCAAACTCCTAATTCTGCAAATGGACAAACTGATATTTAAGCAGTTAAATGACTTGCTTAAAGTCACATAGAAAGTATACCATAGGGCTAGAATTTAAAAACCAAGATCCCTCTTATCCCAGATCCAGTATTTCTACCATTGCCCTACGTAGCCCATGTATCCAACTTCTCCCATTTTGTACGTGATTTCTCACCTATGGCAAATACCACATCTTATGAATGGAACAGCAAAATTCACTCAAATTCAAGAAAGGGGAAACTTTAGAGGTTCCTTATTACCTCTGGAAAGCAATTACAATCTCCTCGGTTTACTGTGTAAGGTCTTTCACAATCTGGATTCAACCTCCCATGGCAGCTTTATTTCCCATTATTCCTCATAATGAATATGACATTTGTTTTGAGGCAGAATACTAATTGTTCCTTGACCTAGAAAGTTCATCATAAGTCATCCCCCCATTCTGGGAATGCAGTCCCTCCTCATCTCTACTTCTCTGAATACCTTTATTTCAAGGTTGGGCTTGGGGATTACCTTCTCCTTAAAAGCTGCCCAGTTCTCCCATTTTTGAATACTCTCAGGACCTTGAAGGACCTTCATCTAATCTACTCACTTTCTAGATGAGGGCACTGTAGACAAGAGAGGTAAGTGATGGACAGAACTGGAACCCAGACCTTTGAACTTCTAACCCAACACTTTTCCCACTGTACCATGCTTCTCTCTCCCTCTTCCATTTACCATGTGTAATTCACTATCTAGACATATATTATACCTTCCCAACGGTCATTCCTCACCTATAGAATGGAAGTTCCCTAAGAGCAGAGACCATCTACTTTCTATTTTTGTACACCCAAAGCCTACCAAGTGTCTCACTTTTTTTTTACCAGAGCAGTGACAATTGTTTATTGGAATCCCTTATGAGGAGTCTCTCTACCATGCAGATTGGCACCTCTGCTCTACAAATTATAGTCTTATCAAATTGACTTAGACACTAAAAGGTTAAGTTGCCTGCCCTGGGTGAGGCTCTGAGATCACAATCTCTAACTATTATATCGTAATACTTTTTATCTTACACATATAGTATTAAGTGCTAAAAATTGGTTGAACTGAATTGAATTTCCATCAGTTCTTGCAGAAATCTCATCTATAAAATGAGATATATGGATTAAATAATGCCAGTATTTCAGTACTTCAAGGACCCATGATTTTATACATTTGTGTGCTCCTTCCCACAGAGATCTACTCACTGTGCCTCTGAGTAGATGCTCAATGAGTTGCTGTGGTCAAAAAGAAAATTGTCTCATCAGTCAATGTGATGAGGCTTTTCAGTCTTAGCTAGGGAAACAGAAATACCCTTATGTAGCCTTTTTGGCTTGGTCAGGCCTGGCAACTTGTTATGTTTGAATAGCTTTACAGAATCCAAAGTTGCGTTTTGAACAAATGAAACATCATAATAATAGCTAGCATTTATATGCTGCTCTAAAGTTAGCAAAACACTTTACAAATATTCTCTCATTTCATCCTTATAAGCTCCTTGAGTCATGGATGGTATCACTATCACCATTTTACAGATGAGGAAACTGAGGTAGACAGAAGTTAAGTGACTTGTCTAGGCTCACACAACCAAGAAGTGTCTGATGCTAGATTTAACTCAGGTCTTCCTGAGTCCAGGTCTAATATTCTATCTACTGAGCCACCTACCTGTCTAAAATCAAAATAAGACTTTCATCTGAAAGTAATAGCAGTATGATGATAAATCACATTTCTATAATACTTTGCTAATCATGGAATCTCAGATTTGAGAGGGATTCCAGAGGCCATCTAGGTCAAGAAGCATCTGACCAAAAATATTCTCTATGACATACCTCTGAAAAGGACAGCTAATCTTCATTTGAAGACCTTGAGTGAATGAGAATTCCATGCTTCCTGAGTCACTTCTGGACAGATATAATTGACAATTTCCTTTGTTGCTGCTATTCATTCATTTTTCAGTCATGTCCAATTTTTCACGACCCCATTTGGGGTCTTCTTGGCAAAGATACTGGAATAGCTTACCATTTCCTTCTCCAACTCATTTTACAGATGAGAAAATTAGGCAAACAGGAGTAGACAAGACAAGAGACTTGTCTAGGGTCATCCACTTGGTAAGTAACTGATGCCTGATTTGAACTCAGGTCTTCTTGACTCCAGGCCCAGGACTCTATCTACTGCACTACCTAGTTGCCCTCCCTCTCCATCACCACCATCACCACCACCCTCTCCCCTAGGCCATGTAGGATTGTAATAAATGCTAGTTGAATAATAAATGATTATTGATTGATTGCTTTCTCAGTTATCTTGATAATAACCCTCTGAAATAGGTAGTAAATGCAGTTATTATCTCCATTTTGCAAAAAAAAAAAACAAACTAGGACCTAAATATTCCTTGACCAAACATGCCTAACGTCAAAAATTTGAAGAAAACTTCCATGTCCTTTTAAGTCGTCTTTTCTCAGCTTAAATATTTCTAGTTCCTTCAACCGATTCTTGCAAAATGCAGTCTCTAGCCTCACAAATTTGCCTTCCTCTAGATATTCATAATGTATGTTTTGGTTCACTCATCAAATATAAGTTTCTTGGGGGCAGGGAGTTTCTTTTTTGCCTTGTATCCCCACTGCCTAGCATATCATAGATGCTTAAAGCTTAATGATTGATTCATTCTAATTCTCTCTTTCATCTTTAGCATTTTATGAGTCTTGAAGTTTAGTTCTCCATGGAGAATGACTTGATAGGACTGTACTGCTTTATTGCTAACAGAACATATCTGCTCTTTTCATGATTAATACTTAATAAACAATTTATGAATTTTAGAATACACAAATTAACACACACATAATATATGCATAAAATTATGTATGCATATTAGTGTATATGTATATTATATCATATAATATAGCCTTATAGAAATCAACATATGAATATATGATATATACGTATTTAGGTTAAAGTGTACATATGTTAATAACAGCACATACTATAGATTATATGATGTAATATAAATTAATATAGACATATAGTAACATGTAATATATAATCGTGTGTTGTGTAATACCTATAAAATTAATGAATACATAAATCAGAATAGAGGACATATGATCTTTCGAATATATTTTCTGACCCTATAATGTTTTCAAATTATTCTGAAACTGTTTTTCAATGGAGCCTAAAGATAAGATAATTTCTGAGTCAGACAATACAGGATAATATCCATGGTCATAAAATTAAACATACCTAGTCCTGGACACATGCTGTGTGGATAGTATCTTACTGCCAAACTGGTTTTAACTATGACCATTAGCACAAATGTCCCTGTCAGCACATGCTTCAAGTCCTCAGCTTTAAAACCCTAGATGGTCAACCAACAACAGACTGTGCAGGGTGGAAAAAAGAGTGACAAGGAGAGGAGAGGAGAGTAGAGGAGAGGAGAGGAGAGGAAAGAGAAGGGAGCTTTGCTGAGCTGAAAACAGTTACTGAATTTGGGTATCTGAATAAGCAAAGAATGAAAAGGACATGGGATCAATGTATTTTCTTGCTTGCTTGCTTTTTTTTTTCTTTTGCTCAGCAGGAAACCAAATTGGAAACACTTTAGGAGATGAAATAAGGATATTTTATGCTTATGTTCAATCTGTAGTCATTCTATAAGCTTTTATTGGATGAAATGGCAAAATGAATGGGTATTACAGACACATGAAGGTATTATAAGAAAGTCAAACTTCTGTGTCCTTCTCTGGTATCATACACACCTTGCTGAATAAAAGAATGAATAATTAATGGCAGTGTTTTGATTTTTCCTACTATCGTTTGTTAACAATTAATCTATTTAGTGGAGAAGGTACATGATTCAGAACCCAGAGGCAGGAAGACTCTATCTTTGTAAGCTCAAATCTGGCTTCAGACACTTACTAGCCGTGTGATCCTGAGCAAATCACTTAACTCTTTGTTTCTGTTTCCTCATCTGTAAAATGAATTCCAGCATCTTTACAAAGAAAACCCCAAATGGGTTCCTGAAGAGTTGGACATGTCTTAAAAACTACTGAACAACAACAATTTATTTGGCAACTACTGTGGTCATTGGTTTAAGGAACTAGTAAGTAGGGAGGCTTCCTCTAAAAATGCAAATCTTTAATTGTTCTATAGCAGATAGTATTATAGTTGATTAGGTCAAGTGAACTCCCCAGTCACCAGAGGTCCCAACCAAAAGTATATGGTTAGAGGGAGCTTAGCATCATGGATAGAATGTTGGGTTTAAAGTTAGGAAGTGCTGAGTTCAAGTCTGATCTCACATGACCCTGAGCAAATCAATTAGCCCCTGTATGTCTCAGTACACAAAGGGAAGTCAACAGATCTTTTTTGTTATGTGCTAGACACTGGATCACATGACTAGAACACACATCTTGTAACTAAGGAGCTTACAGTCTAGTTAGGAGGAACTAGAACATGGACACAGTTTATTAAAATACAAAATAGAATACACAGTACAAATCACTATGAAAGCTCTTATGATCATGTCTTTTTCTTCTTCTACACATTTCTGAGTCTTTAGAAGTAGGAAAAAAATCTAATTTTTATTTATCCACTTCCTTGGAATTTCCCCCAAACATTCTTCAAATTAAATGTTATATTATGAATAATGCATTTAGATATGAGGAGATCTTCACCTCCAAAGGATATTATTTGGCCAAATCTACACAACACTGAATCATCCATCCCCATAAAAAGTGAAAATTCCAGCCCATCAATCAATGAGACATTTTGCCCACATGATGCCAAACATCCAGATGTTTGGGCACAGTCTGATGTTTGGCTGCATTGTTGACACCCTTCAGCTTGATGTTTGGCATTGTGCAGACAGACTGAGAAGAAATTAAAGCAAAAGAAAATCTCTTTAGTCTATTGAGTGAAAAGGAAATTACAAAATTAATAATAATAATTATAATTGCCCTTTGATGTTTTACATATCTTTCCCCACCTCACAGAAGGTAACAATTAGATTTTCTCAGTGTACCCAAGGTGATCTTTTTTTTAATCCTCAGCTTCTGAGTTCCTCTATTTTCATTCCAGAAGAAGTCACTTATTCTTTCAGAATACAGTCAAGACCCAGTAAGCAAATGCTTGCAGGTAAATGTTATAGGATGCACTCCAAACCTCAGTTTTCTTAACTGAAAAAAGGAGATAATAATCACTCCTACCTCACAGGGTTGTAAGTATCAAATGGGGCACCTACCTCACAGGGTTATTGCAAGGGGGCAATTTATATAAACTGCTTTGTTGATCCTAGTTAAAAAAATGTCAACTGTGTAAAAGCAAAAGAATTTCAAGTTGACTGATAAGTGTCCATCCATCAGTTGAATATCTTGGGGAGTTTTGAGGGAATTCAAATGCAAAATGTACCATCTACTTCAACTGAAAGAATTTTCAACAAATTAAAAAAATCCCTCTATGTCATAGGTGCTTTAAAAAAATAACCTGCCTTCCCTACAGACATTACATTTATATTTCTGCTCAAGTGGCAAAGCAAAATTTAGACTCTCCCTACCCTTGATTGTTTTTGTTATTACAATCCAAGGTGATTGTTTGGATGGAAATTTTCTGTATAATTTGTGTGTCTTTTAACTATGAGAGAAATGCAGTCAGCTTGCCAATGGTTCTCCTCTTTAGTATAGAATGGAGCTCCTGTTTGTAAAGTCCATTCTCTGATGAAATATTTTCCCATACTCTCTAAGCCCATAGGCAAGATTTCAAAATTATTTCAGCTCTTCAACTGATTGATACTTTGAGTACCATGCAAGCTGTTGTTGGGCTGAGAATTCCTTGGTACACCATTATCAACTTCTTATTTCTTGGCTCTTCCACCTTATGTTGGTCAATAATAAAAGCAATTGTTTTCATTTGCTTAGAATTTCTCTTATCTTATGATCAACTTGCATATACACACACGCACATACACATGTATGTATTTGTAAAATAAATTCAGGGTCCGCTAGTTGGCTTAGTAGATTGAAAGCCAGGCCTAGAGATGGGAAGTCCTAGGTTCAAATGTCACCTTAGACACTTCCTAGATGTTTGACCCTGGGCAAGTCACTTAGCCCCCAATACCTAGCCCTAATCATTCTTCTGCCTTGGAACCAATACCTAGTATTGATTCTAAGATGGAAGATAAAGATTTTTAAAAAATCTATTCCATTAAAAAATATAAAATGCAGACTCACATTTGAACCCTTCAGAAGAAATGTCACACCTCAAAATAACAACTTAGAATATTTCTGAGTTGAAATTAAGCAAAAAGATTCATATCTTTTGTATTTTTAAAATTCAGACAGAATTGCAGCTTATAAATGGACCAATCAACAAAAACCATTTATTAAAGACTTAATATGTGTCAAGCACTGTGCCAAAATCTAGATATGCAAAGAGCACACAGTGTCTGACCTTATGGAACTTACTTTGTTTTTCTTTTTTAAAGCCTCAGCTTCTATCTTAGAATTGAGACTGAGCATTTGTCAGTAGGTAGAAGAGCAGTAAGGGCTAGGTAATGAGGGTTAAGTGACTTGCTCAGGGTCACACAGCTTAGGAAGGGTCTGAGGCTAGATTTGAACATAAGTCTTCTGTTTCCAGATCTGGTTCTCTATCCATTGTGCCACCTAGTTGCTCTTGCTTACATTTTAATGGGGAAGATATTTTAAAAGTTTGCTTTTAAGTCAATTTTAATGGAAAATTACTTTCTGATTTGATTGTGGTGCTTGGGTCCCAGACCAGCCCACAAATCCAATAAAACTAAAATAATACTAACAGCTCTTTGCTTCTAGGGAATATGGTAGATACATGCAATGACAAGGAGGGAATGTGGTGATCCTAGATCTCTTCAAAATATCATCTATCCTGAAGTCAACAGCACCAAAGAATGGAAAGCTCACAGTAAAAAGAGGTATTTTTTTCAATCTTTGTGTCTCTTTGTAGCCATCTCTGAGCAAAGCTGGTTGGCTATTCATAAGCTTGCTGGGTTTTTAAATGTTATTTTCTTCCCAATCTCCATTCATACGCCCAACATAGGGAAAGAAAAAACAAAATCCAAATAACAATACACATAGTCAAGCAAAAACAAAAAAACAACAAACCCAAACAAAATCTGAATTGACCATATTGAAAAATACTATTTTATTCTGTACCCTGAGTCCATAGTCCATCATCTTTCTGTTGAGTGGTTAACATGCTTTGTTATGTCCTCTACAATCATGATGCATCATTCATTACATCAGATCAGAGTTCTTAAGTCTTCCAGAGTTGTTGGAGTTGTGTGTGTGTGTGTGTTTGTGTGAATATATAAATTCTTCTGCTTACTTCCCTCTATATATACAAATCTTCCCAGTTTCTGGGAAACCATCTCCTTCATCTTGGTTCCTCTTTTTGGGTCTCAGGGATATATGAATATGCAAACAAACCCCTTCTAGTTCTAAAATCCATTTATTCTATAATCTATCCTTATTTACTTGGGAACATCCCAGTCATGGACAGAGAATGCATACGCCTTTAGCTTTTTACCAAAGTGAAATTGCAAAAGCTACATAATAGACATTATCTATAGCCCCTTCTACACTGAGATAAATAAGGACAAAAAGGAAAAATAAAAAGAATTTTCACTGTTGGAAAAACACTAGATCCAGTGCATGGAGGCCATTCAACTTGTATCAAATAAATACAGAAATCTCTGTTGTCACCCTGAAATTCTATAGCGCTTTCCTTCAAGTTTACCCCACCCAGACACCCATCCCTATTCCCCTGGGGGGGAGGTACTTGCCATTAAAAACCTGTGCTAGCTGAAGGAGAAATCCTAAGGCAGGCAGTGTGCATGTCAGTGGAGTGCATGCCTCAGCTGCCATTGACATGCCACAGCTAAAACCAGCGTGTGCCTTTTACTCCACCACCAGGCAGAGGCCATAAATGCTCATGCCACATTTTGCACAAGGAGTTTATACTCTGTAGCATGTCTCTGTATCTCTGTTAGTCACTATGTCTCTGTCCGTCTATCTCTGTCTCTGTCCTGCCCCCCTTTCTGTCTCTGAATCTCTCTCTGTCTCTCTCTTTCTGGGTCTCTCTCTCTCTCTGTGTCTCTCTTTCGGTCTCTGACTCTCTCTCTTTCTCTCTCCTACCCACCCCCCACACTTCCCCTTGCTCTCACTCTCCCATATACAGTCAAGGACAGCAAAGCCAAAAACCCAAGTGGCCTCTTTCATCAAGAGACATTCATTTGCAGCCACAGAGCAGCAGCTAGCTTCGGTAAGATAATGCTGACAATGTGCATGACCTTACTTGTGAGGCAAGTGTTTTTTGGAAACTCTGGACATGGAATGCCATGCATTTGCTCATTTAAAGACTCCAAATCCCCTTCCCTCCCCCTCTCTCCCGCCCCACACAAATCCTAGGTTAAGCCTCTCTGTCCTCCTATATCCCATTTTTGGCAATTACACATAGCCAATATATCCACCCATGCTCCCAAGTCTACACAGTCTTCTTTGGCTTTTCCTCTTATCTGCGTGTTTCTCCAATATACAAGAATTGGAGGCGTGCACAGACATCGAAAACAGTGGGTGAGAGGGGAAGAGATCCTTCCTGTGCATGCAATTTGCCTCCGGCCTGGAATAGCTGACGCTCACCAAACCTTTCTGCATGGCAACATGCAAAGACACATTTCCAACAGCCTTTCTAAATGAGACTTTTACACTCAGTCTCTGAGACTAATCTGAGCCAATAATGGGCTCTTTGGAAGGGAGGAATTAAAAAGGCAGAATAGAGAAGAGACAAGATTTGTGGGTTAGAGGATTCTTGGAAAACACATGCATCGCCCCCCCCCCCCCTCATTTTAACAAAATGGACATTGGAAAGGATTGATTGCAACTGTTTATAGAACTGATATATATGTATATATATATATATATATATATATATATATATATATATATATACACATACACATATATATATTAAGATTAAAGGCTTATTTTAGTCCATTTTCAGCCTCTTCCTTGTTACCTCTATCTCATCTAAAATGTATAGATATTTTACGTGTAAATGGGAAAAAGTAAAATATTATTAAATAAAAATGGAATTAAATGTAGAGATCCAAAATATCACTGAGCTATTCAATAATAATGTATCAAATAAGCTTGAGGCCTCTAACTTAAGGTCACTATTTTAACCTTCCATTTTATTGCTTATTTAAAATTTTACTGGTTTGCACTTCAATTCACCATAAAAGATACTGCAAAACTGAAGTCCAGGAGAGAATATAAAAAGTGATCACCAAAGGGACTGCTGAATAAAACAGGTTCAACTAGTTATCAGAAAGAAAATCTATATTCTCCACATTCTCCCTTAAATCTGCATTTAACCATGAAGTCCTTTTAAAGAAAAGGGTAAAAAAAGGTCATCAAATAAACAAACAAAAAACCATCTTGACCAAAGGAGTGGACTTTTTGAGACCTTAATGGAAAAGTCTCCCTGTTTAGATGCATCAATATGGTAGACTCAGAAAGAATCCAAGGTGCCTGGCCACAATAAGAAAAAGTTATCTAAACATTTATCATCTTATTTAATTCAACTAGTCAAGATTCTTGCTATTTCCCAAGACTTGTAGCATCAAATAAAACTTCTCTGTATGACATTAAGTCATTCAATATCTGGCTCCAAAAATCTCCCTTTCCAATCTTATTGTGTGTTAGTTACTCTCCATGTTGGTCTTCTTGGCTTTGTATTTGCTGCTCCTCTTTCCTCGAATGTACGCCCCCTATACCTTTTCCTCTTAGAATCCCTGTTTTCCTTCCAAGATCAGCTCAACTGCTACTTCCTACACAAACTTTTTCATGTACTAGTGCCCGAGGGTACTAGTGCCTCCCTCCCACTCTCAATTGCTTTATATTTGATTTGTACATATTTTTCTGTTTCCTGCAATAGGATATAAACTCAATGAAGGCAGCAACTGTTGGGTTTTTTTGCATCACTACATGGTAAGCACATAATAACTGCTTGCTTATTAGAATTATTGATCATAAAATTTTAGAGCTGGAAAGGCCTGTAAGAGTTTATCCATCCCAGTTCACATCACTTGAAAACTGGCGTAATATAATGGAAAGAGCACTAGACTTGGAATAGAGAAAGACCTAAATCTGAATTGTATACCCAACATTGACTGTATTGTTTTTGTTCAGTTGTGTCTGACTCTTTATGACCCCATTTAGGGTTTTCTTGGCAGAGATATTGGAGTGGTTTACCATTTCCTTTTCCAGCTCATTTTACAGATGAGAAAACTGAGCAGGAAAACAGGGTTAGGTGAATTACCCAGGGCTTAAGTGTTTAAGGCCAGATTTGAACCCAGGAAAATGAGTCTTCTTTTTTTCTGCCCTTATTTTTTTTTTTACCGATGACACAGAATAAGAAATTTCCACACAAGTTTCCCCAAGTCATATGATTGAACTTATCTCTTTTCCTCTCTTCCCTTCCTCTTCCTGATGCTGCCAGGAGATTTAATCTGGGTTACACATATAGAAAAACAAGTCTTCTTAGCTCTAGGCTTAGCACTAACTGCTGAACCCCCTAGCTGCCCATTTACTATCTATGACCCTGAGAAAATCAATGAACTGAGCTTCTTAACTCTTAAATGGTTATACAATTTGCAACAACATATAGGTTTGTTAGGAAAATGCTTTGCAAACCTTTTCTCATTTTAGAACTAAGAACTATTATTCATTTTACAAAGGAGGAAGTCAATAAGTCTTGAACCCAAGCCTTCTAACCTCAACTGCTTTCCACTACATTATTAAATCTCACTCAAGGTGATAGAGCTGTTATCTAATGCAAATTGGCTTGCACTACTTTGAAAATATTGCTTTTTGAAGATTCACTTTAGAAATTCTTCCAGAAGTTGATGAAGGATGAAATAATGGTGATCTGAGGAAGGCTCTCTCTAAATGGCTTGGTATAAAGAATATTTGTCTGGTCTGTCTTGACATAGACCCACTAGGCCTAGAATTATGGGTTCAAGAGGTATATTATTGTCTTCCTACCAGTTTCAACAACATGATATTCCAAGTAAATCGAAGTTTCCTCAAACTATCTTTCATTAACTCCTTTTTTCCCCCAATGGAAGGGAACCACTCTTGAGTATTTCCAAAAGGAAATAGAGAAGAATTACACAGAAGAAAATATATTGTTCCAACTTCCAAACCAGAATGTATGTATAGATCCCCAAATAGACTAACCTTTGCACAGTGACTTGGTCATGGAAGAAGGTGGAAAGAAAGTGTTGGGGGAAGATGGTGTTTGTATCTGTGATTTCATTAGTATGAGGAACTCAACTGATGTCAACTCATTTGTAACTTTCGATCTTAGAAAGTAACTTGGAACATGGAGAAATTAAATGACTTATCTAAGGTCACACAGCTAGTAAATGTCAATCAAGACTCAAACCCTTAGTTCTTGGGTAAAATATTTTGAGGTAGGGCAGGTAGGTAGCACAGTAGCTAGAACACCAGTCCTGGAGCCAGGAAAATCCATCTTTGCAAGTTCAAATCTGGCCCAGACTATAGAAATATAACAAGACCAAGGTGTTTGAAATTAGTTTTGCTGTGGGGAAGTGCCTTCCTCAATCAGTAACAAACTAGGACATATTGGCAATGATTCTGGTTGATATTTGGTGAAATGGTCAAAACCTGTATGAGTTAGGAAAAGGTTGTTAAAAAAAGGTCATTTAATTCTATCTTTAAAAAAAATTTCCCTTGGGGCAAGAGGTACAACAGAATGGAACAAATATAGACATATATTGGAATATTTTGCATGTACTTTGTTTCTATTTATAAGTGTATATGTAATCTCCCCTGTCAGAATATAAACTCCTTGAAGATGAGGCCCATTTAATTTTTTCCTTTGTATCCCTGGTACCTGAAACCGTAATCCTTTATAAAAACAGAGTATGTGTTTAATAAGTGTTTGTTGATTGGTCAATTTCTTTAAACCATAAACTGAAATTTATTCCTCTTAAAATATTAAATGTTTTATAGAAAATATGACATTGTTCATCAATATAACTATCTAAACTACAATAATGTAATATGATGGCTTTATTTTTTTGTATTACTTTCTAGGTTTGAAAAGAAAGTATGTTCCACTTTTCTCTTAGAGAACTTGTGTGTGTGTGTGTGTGTGTGTGTGTGTGTGCGAGTGATTTAAATGAAAGCTAAGAATCACTACTTGTGTGACTATAGGTAAGTCTGTGTCCCTCTTTAGAACTCAGGTTTTCTCATCTGTAAAACTCAGAAGGGTAAACTAGATCACCCTAAAGTCCTTTTAAGCTCTAATTTTGCTTCGGTGAGAAAATGAGCTCATTAGACAAAGTCCTCCAAGCCAGTCTTTTAACCTGCCTACCCACCCATCTGGGGTTTTAACAAAACTACTTGGCTCAACATTCATTTACTATAGACTGTGTTTTTGCTTTTAAGTGGTTAGCAGATTAATAGCAATTTGCCAGAAAGATCAAATTTTATTTTAATCCAGTAAGAGCTTAAGAAAAATAATAAACCAGACTATGGTTGTGTTGATTGGGAAAACGAGGTAAAGATTGTACTATCCTGGGATCCATATTGCTGTATCTCCTCCCCTTACTCGATATCCCTTCCCAGCCCCCTCCCCACCAAAAATCAAAACAAAACAAAAAACCCTTTTGGTTCACAGAGTTCTGTTTAACTTGGCCTCTGGCATGACAGAAAGGAATTCTTTTCCCATTTTACACAACTCTATGAATCAAAAGTTGACAACCATAAGCTGCTCTCTGCCTTCAGGGTAAGTGTCACACACAAAATGAGCAAGAACACTGCTTATCCTATCAAGACTCATATATAAACTAGCTATAACATGGTCTGTGGGTGTACAAATCTTTTTTAAACTTCAGCATTGCTAGGAGCTTGGGGGGGGGGGGGGGGAGGGAAGGCAGCTTCACATTTCCTTACCTAAAGAACTCTATTTATTCTAAGCCAAATCCCTTGCTCCATTTCCAGGGGTCTGACATATTTTTAAAGATTCAGAGTCTCAAAACTATCATGAATGACTCCTAAATGCACACCTTGGACCAAGACCAATGTGTTTGAGATTAGTTTTGTTGTGAGGAAGTGCCTTCCTCAGGCAGTAACAAACTAGAGCATATTGGCAATGATTCTGGCTGTTATTTGGTGAAAAGGTCAAATTCTGTATAAGAGTGCGCAACAGTTGTAAAACAACAACAACAACAACAACAAAAGCCAGTTAGGGATTGTAAACTGCTTGTGGGTAGGGTTTTATTTCATTCTCTAGAGCCTAACACAATCCTTGGCACATGTAGTCATTTAATAATTGCTACCTGATTGGCTGGCTGATTGACCAGGGTGATTCCCTTAAATTTGGGGAATCCAAGGGACAGCTGGGTAGCTCAGTGGATTGAGAGTCAGGCCTAGAGATGGGGGGTCCTGGATTCAAATCTGGCCTCAGACACTTCCTAGCTATGAGAACCTGGGCAAGTCACTTGACCCCCATTGCCTAGCCCTTACCACTCTTCTGCCTTGGAGCCAATACTCCAAGTATTGACTCCAAGATGGAAGGTAAGGGTTTTTATTTTTAAAAAGGAAAAACTCAGGGAACCCAATCACATGCGTTAGCAGATAGAGCAGTTAAAACTACAGGCAACAAAACCTAAATTAAATCTTGCCTCTGATACTGACTAGTTGTGTATTGACTAGACAAGTCATTTAATGTCTCTCAGCCTCAGTTTACTCATCTGTAAAATAGGGATCATAATACAAACTACCTGACAGGGTGGTTGTGAAGAACAAATGAGATAATATATGTAAAATGCTTTTTAAAAATATTTAAATTTATTGTTCATTTATTTTTAACATGCTGTTTTAAAAAATTGAGTTTTTATTCTCTCCCTCCCTGCGTTCCCTCATCCATTAAGAATATAAGTAATGATCCATTATATATGTGAAATCATGCAAAACATATTTCCATATTAGCCAGGTTTTACAACTCTTGAAGCATGATGTAAATGTTAGTTATTAATAATTATTATTATCATTTGTATTAAATCACCTTTAAAAAAAAGAGAGAATAGCAGGAAGGAGTTTTTGTTAAGTTCTCACACATTCATGCTTTTGGGAAATTATCCCAGGGAGGTATTTACCCTTAGTTTCTAATTCTAATTCTAAAGTTAATTCTTTTCAGCTCTAAAATATAGCCACCTTTTATATATATTTACATATGTACATATAAGTGTGTATATACAAATTTATTTTATTTTACATAGCTATTCATATAATATATACTTTAATATATATATATTTATATGTTATCTCATTTGATTCTCACAACAACCCTGGAGATAGGTGCTGCTATTTTTCCCATTTAATAAAGAAACTGAGACTGAGATCCATTGGTCACACAGCTAATAATTTTGTGAGGTCAATTCTATTATGATCTCCATTTTACAGATGAGGAAACTGAGGTTGAGGTTAAAGTGACTTGCCATGGGTTACCTAGCTAGTGGGTCTCTGAAAGACAATTCAAACTTGGGTTTTCCTAATTCCAAGTTCAACATTCAATTCAAATGGCCACTTGACTATCTAGTTGCCATTGTATTGATAAACATCACCCATGAACTGGACACACTTTAGCAAATGGGAAATGTTGGGATATTTAAAGAAAGAGAACCATCCACATGAATGAATTGGCTAAGGACAGTCAAGAATGTTCATGAGTAATCCATCTGATTCTATCCTGTGGTCCCTACCTTCTGTTCTGATTTATTTCCTTCCTTCCTTCCTTGGACCAATGATTCCCATTTGCCTATCGCTTTCTATTTGTGATCTTCTGAGACACTTCTCAGATGTCTATTTCCTTCCTGCCCAAGTCTTCACCAAAGATTAAGCAAAGGAGTTGGGAAATAACCATTGCTTTCTTCTTGGGGGGTGGGTCAGATTTATGATTTTTTTCAGTATAGGGAACTCCCAATGAGAAAACTCATCTATTGATGCAGATGGCACCTATAGTCTTATTTTGGCAGGGGCAATGAGACAGAGTTAGCATGTGTAAGAAGACAGATTTTGTCCTAGGTATTCTTCATTCTGGAGCTAGCTCAAAACCCACAATGCCATAGGTGCTTCTTTAATAATAATAGTGGGGTAGCTAGGGAGCACAGTGGATAGAGTGCCCAAAGTTTTGAGGGTTTAGGTTCAAATATAACCTCAAATATTTCTAAGCTGTGGGACCCTAGGCAAGTCAGTTAGCACCAATTGCCTAGTCCTTTCTGCTCTTCTGCCTTAGAACTGATTCTAAAGGTAAGAAGGTAAGGGTTCTAAAATAATTAATAATAGCTAATATTTATTTAGGGCTCACTCTGTGCCAGGCACTGGTGCTAAGTGCTTTACAACTATTATCTTACTTAATCCTCACAACCCAGAGGAGGTAGGTGTTACTATCATTTCCATTTTCCTGATGAGGAAGCAGACAGAGGTTAAGTGACTAGCCCAAAGTCACATAGCTTGAAGGCATGGTCATATTTGAACTTGAGCCTTCCAGACTCCAGGCCCAGTGTTCTATTTTAATAGCACTTATTGTCTCTTTTTAAAACTTTATTTTTTTTTTTACTAATTGCCTCTAAAGTTTAAATATATGGTTTTGGGGTAGAGAGGTGGTCCTTAATCCTTCATCTGAATTGAGCTCATTTTGAGCTTTTAATATTTCACATGTTTTTGCTTTTTTTCTAAGGATTTTCTTATGGAAGGGCGTCTGAGCCTGTCAGGGCACTAAGCAGTTACACAATGATGTTCTTGGTACTGGAGTATTTTGGTAAGTCTGAGTGACAAGACGGTAAGGTAAAACAGCTGTAACTATTTGAGCCTTGGTTTGTCCTCTCCTAGAAGGTTAGAAAGGGTTGCTCTCCTAGGCATGAGGTTCCCAGAAAAGTCTGGACTATGCTTTGATTTTTCCAAGTGAAATATGTTTCTGCTGAAGAACTTCGTCACCAAATTGCTAGAGTTTATGGACAAAAGGTTACAGCTGACAAAGTGTATCAAAATGGTAGGCAGGGTTCCAAGAGAGAAGACAGAACACTCAAGATGCTGCAGGAAACAGTGACCCTATATTTTACTCTATGGACATTGAAAAGCCTGTCCTGGCTTTGTACTGTTTATGCAAATAAGAGAAGTGTTTAAATCTCTTAAAACACTGAAGATATTTAAACAACCAATATTCTTTAGCAAAAATGATTTTATTATAAGGTCACTATATTTCTTTGAAAAACTTTGACACACACACACACACACACACACACATACACGAGTCCAAATCTGGCCTCAAACTCTTGCTAGTTATATGCTCATTGGCAAAACAACAACCTGTGCTTGCCTCAGTTTCCTCAACTGTAAAATAGGTATAATACATTGTTTTGAGGATAAAATGAACTTGAAGCACTATGTAAATGCTAGTTATTATTATTATTATTATTACACAAAAAGCGTATGTGTGTTATTTATATGTGTTGAACTCAGGACCATTGATGCTAATAGTGTAAATCATCTAAAAATCGTTTTTGTTTAACTTTGCTTTGGTGGCTTGATACTTCTGCTTAGATATGAGTGGCTCTTGCCTTCTAGGAATAATGAAGCCAAATTTCAAAGGAGATGTGCAGAGGAGCAATCCTGCTTCCTCATGTTGACTTTGGCTTAACTGTGCATTCTATCTAGTGTTCCCAATGTAGACTGGAGAATGTCATCTTTCAAGCTGGTACAAAACAACAACTTGTAGCAGAGCTAGCCTCTCATTCCAACTTGATAATCTGTAGAGCAAAGACCCAATTTATTTGCTGGAATATGGCAGAAGGAAGGAAGGAAGGAAGGAAGGAAGGAAGGAAGGAAGGAAGGAAGGAAGGAAGGAAGGAAGGAAGGAAGGAAGGAAGGAAGGAAGGAAGGAAGGAAGGAAGGAAGGAAGGAAGGAAGGAAGGAAGGAAGGAAGGAAGGAAGGAAGGAAGGAAGGAAGGAAGGAAGGAAGGAAAGAAGGAAGGAAGGAAGGAAGGAAGGAAGGAAGGAAGGAAGGAAGGGAGGAGGGAAGGTTCTAAGGCAGAAGGTGAATGTTTTTAAAAAATCAATGGCTTGAAAGGTTCCTTCTAGATCTAAACCTAAAGCAAGATAATATGCCACTAAGAGTCAAAGGGGCTAGATTCTTGTCAGAAGAACCATTCCTCCCTATGACTTCTAAAAGCAAACTGAGAATACCCTCCATCTTTCTTGTCTCCCTTTCCTCCCCAAAGCACAACAGAACAGATCTCTTTTTCTTCCTTCCATACCATGGCCCTATCTTCCTTTGGAGCAGATGGTAGCAACTCATTGCAGAAGTATTAGATTAGATATTAATAATGTAAAATATGTATACTATCTGATAATATTAGACCTTTTCATGTGAGTAGTGTAAGGTGGAGGAGATATCCTGAAAATAGAATTACTTAGGCTTGAAGGTTTACCTTGTGGGTAATCCCAGATTTGAAAGTTCTCAAAGTTAAGAGTTCAGGTACCAACCTCCTAGAGGGCTAAGATGCCAGTCTTTTTTTTTTAAACCATACCTTCCTGTCCTAGAATCAACACTAAGCATTGGTTCTAAGGTAGAAGAGCAGTGAAGGCCAGACAATGGGGGTTAAGTGACTTGCCCAGGGTCACACAGCTAGGAAGTATCTGAGGCCAGATTTAAATCCAGATTGAACTGCCTATCTTCAGGTCTGGCTATCCATCTACTGAGCCACCTAACTTTCCTCACATATGCCTTTCTTAGAGAAAAAAGTATTATCAATATGGTCTTAGCAGCTAGATAACAGAAGCCATGTCATGGGGTGGAGCCAGGAGATATGGACCTTCCCAACTCTTCCTATCATGATGAGTTGCTCAAAAAATACAGGCTCATCAAGAAAGGGAAGAGAATACTTGTTCAGTAGCAATTAAAGTGTGTTTGCTTTGGGATCAGTCTAACAGACTCCAAGGGTGTTTCATATTTCTATATTCATTTTTCTTTATCTTCCAGCAGCTTGTGTTTTTCTGTACAGGTGAAATAAACATAATTTTCTACTTAAAATGCATGCAATACATTGAATTGCCTATGGGAAATCCAGGGGCTTTGTTGCCCACATTTTTCTGAAAACTAGACATGAGAATATCCAAAGAATTTCCTAGAGAACTCCACATGGGAGAAATCAACCAAGGACAGAAACTAACCATCTTGGAGTCAGATATGTGAGCTAAGAAATTAGCCCACATAAACCCATAATGGAATATGGGAGATAGTTTCTTGTGTCATGAGTTACATGTTAAATCAAGAAAATAAGAATTGCACTACCTATAGCACAAAATTGTTGCGAAAAATCAAGTGAGATAATTTATACAAAGCATTTTGTAACCATTAAGCATTATATCAATTTATTATTCAAGTAATTCCTTGAATTCAAGAGGTTTTATGAAGATAATGAACCAGAAGCCTTATCCAATCTAATTCACCCCATAGCGAGAAGGCTTTAAGGAGGAAGATTCATCAAAATGCAATAGTTCTCAATATTAGACAATTTATACTCCAGCAAGATGATAGAGACTTAAACGTCAGTCTTCTTAAGCTTCTTTATGATTGGAAGACTCTTTAGGAGCAATGAACAAAAATGAAGCAGTAGATTTGTTTTCCTAGAACTAAGTATTTTTGAGGCTATTAAAATATAGAAAGCAAATTTGATCTTTAAACAGATATTGACTTCTGCTGAGGCAAGCAAGGGTTTATGACTCAAGAGTGAAATAATGGCCCAGACAGTGCAGAGGTTGCTATTCACCAAGAAGAAGAATAAATCTTTATGCTCACTGACAAAAGAAGTCAATATACAGTGACAATAACCTATACTCACAAATCAAATCAGCATAGCTACATGTATTCTTTCTTGATGAAAACGTCCAGAATCATCTTCCTATGCCTGACTGTGTGCAGTATTTAGAAAATTAATCTATGCCTTTGCTAAATGGAAGATGAGCTAATGGTTTGCATTATAAACTGATCAAAGGAGTAGTTCTCTCTACAAACACATCATTAAAGGGCTGGTTTGTAAGCACTTAGAAAGGGAAACAGTGATCATTAAGCTCCAGCTGGGTTCATCAAAAACAAATCATGCCAGACAAAATTCCCTTTTGTTAAGAATCAGGGATGTCCAGAGTTAGAAGGGAATTCAGAAGCAGTCTCATTTAAAGATACCCGAACAAAAATCTCCTCTACAGCATGATGAATAAATGAGCATCTAGCTTTAGTTAGGTGATCTTTAATGACAGGAAAAACCTAGCCTCCCAAGTCAGTCCATTCTACTTTTGATTCCTGTCATTGGTAGGAAATCTTACTGAAAATGGAGCCAAAGTCAGCTTCTCCCCTATTTTCAACCATACCCCTCTGGGGGTCAAGAAGAGTAAGGCTCATCTTTCTTCACCAAAATAGCCCTCAAATTCATTAATATAGTGCTCAGATTCTCCCTACTTCTTTCTTTTCAGCATCTCCAATTCCTGAATATAATATCCAAGAGACTCTTACTTGGGGAAATTTGTGTAATTACCTTTGAGATGCCTTCCAGCTTTAGTGATAAAACTTTGAAGAGGCAAGTAGCAAAAGAGTTCTACCACAAAAAGAGCTCAAGGTCACTGGGAGTTGTGAATGAGTCACCAGGTTATAAGAATATCAGAACAATTTCTTGACTGATAATCCATGGAATAGATATAATTGGAAATCAGTCCTTAGATGTTTGTGACAAATGAGTCAAAAATAAATTACAGGGGTAGCTAGGTGGCTCAGTGGATAAAGAGCCAGGCCTGGAGAATGGGGGATCCTTGGTTCAAATCTAGCCTCAGACACTTCCTAGTTGTATGACCCTAGGCAAGTCACTTAATCCTCATTGTTTAACTCTTACTACTCTTCTGTATTAGAACCAATACTTAGTATCAATTATAAGACAAAAGGTAAGAGTTTTTTTTTTTTTAAGAGTAAAGTACAGGGGGCAGCTGGGTGGCTCAGTGGAATGAGAGCCAGGCCTAGAGATGGGAGGTCCTAGGTTCAAATCTGGCCTCAGACACTTCCCAGTTGTATGACCCTGGGCACACACTTGACCCCCATTGCCTAGCCCATACCACTCTTCTGCCTTGGAGCCAATACATAGTATTGACTCCAAGATGGAAGGTAAGGGTTTAAAAAAAAAGGAGTAAAGTACAAAGTATATGAGTAACAATGAAGACCAAGTGTCAGCTTCACGATGACTTGAGAGAATTGGCATGAGGAAACTAAGTCACTATGTAAGAAGATGGATATTCAGTTATGTATTTCAAAACAATTTTGAGAGTATCTTTTGAGCCTTTGAGATAAGATTCCTAGAAAGTTCAGGGTTCATTTAATTTTTTTAACCCTTATCTTCTGCCTTAGCAATCAATATTAGGTATCATTTAACCCTTACCTTCTGTTTTAGTAATCCAGATTAAATGTCAGTTCTATTGTAGAAGAGCAGTAAGATTAAGAGACCTGCTCAGAGTCATACAGCAAGTTAGTGTTGAGGCCAGATAATCTAGGACCCCCCCCTCTCTAGGTCTGGTTATCTATCCATTGAGCTACCCAGCTGCCCCTTAAAGATATTTATTCTTAATACCATATTATTTGATTTCTAATATTACCCTGTAATATTACATTTTGTGACCAAACTTTTTCAAATGTGATCTAGATCACACCCCCCCTCTTTGGAGTAAGGGAAACCCATAAGAATTAAGGCAGTCCAAGAAAGCAGGTATCCTCAGCCAGTCCCTAGTTACCTAACAGAGTTCAATTAGTTTTCATGCCACAAAACACTTAAAAGAAAGAATCTACCATCTGGGAACATGGATGACAAGTTCTAGAAAATGCTTTAATTGATTAACAATTCAAACAAATCCCAGTAGTCTCCAAAATAGAAAAGACAGCACTCAGAGACAATAGTCTCTGGGAGACTCAGAGTCTAAGGAGTCTGAGAGAGAGATAGAGACAGATAGAGAGACAGAGACAGAGACAGAGACAGAGACAGAAATAGAATATTTGTGAATGGCTCCTTGTCACTGAAATACTATGGTTATATTATATTATATCTCCCCAATATGTTAGAAATATCTATTTAGGGCAGGATTTCGTAACCTGGGGTTTTTATACCTTAAAAAAAAAGTGTTGAAAAGTAGTATATTTCATTAAAGTTTCCTGTAAAATCTTATGTGTTTGATTTTATAAATTTAAAAACAATACAAAGATAAATTTAAAAGTTATTTGATAAGTAATTATATGTATATAATATATAATAAATTTAGTAATAAAATTATAAATTAACAATTGTTTTTAAAATGGAAAAAAAAATTTTTTTAACGAAGACCAGAGTAAGAGACAGAATTTATATATCATTTTATTTCTTTGGATCCTCACAACAACCCTTTGGGGCAGGTACTATTATTATCCCTATTTTATAGATGAAGAAACTGAAGCCTATAGAGATTTAAGTGTTTACAGCTAGTCAGTATCTGAAACAGAATTTTAATTCAGATCTTCCTGACTCCACATCCCATACTCTTACCTACTATGTCACCTAGCTATACATTCAAAACTTTATTTTAAACAGGGGTCTGAAGGCTTTGCCAGAATGCCAAAGGCTAATGACTTTTAAAAGGTTTTTTAGTGATTCAGGCAGGTTTTAACTTTTTAAACTAATATTTAAATTAAAAGTAGAAATAGATGTATATGTTTGCTCCCTTTGGTTCAATATCCCAAATTTTGGATTTATATAGATTGTATTCAATACTGAAGGACTGTCCCTGAAATCACAATTCTGACATTGTTTATCTCTATCTAGTTTACTCTGTGAACTTCCAAATATAATTCACAACTAGATTTTTACAGATGTGTATCAAAGGTTTTTCAATACCTATGCAAGCATTCAGAGTAACAATGTTTATCAAGTAAAGAACTTTTTAAAAATTTTGTTCCACAGGCAGAATGCAATATACAAAAAAGGTCTTCCTCCTAGGGCCCTGAGCCTAAGAATTCAAAGAGTAACAATACCCTACTCAGACCACAAGTCCTGCTTGCAGTCCAGACCCTACAACTATCATACAGGGAATCAACTTTTGTGTAGGTTCAAACTGACAAACATTCTTTTTAAATAGTGCAACCTTAGCCTTCTTAGCAGCCATAGACCTTGTGGGGGAAGGGGGGATTCATTATCTCAAAGTCTTCAATACTTTTAAATGCTGCTTTAACATGAGAAGTGGATAGTTTAATCAGAAATAACAGTAAAGTAGATGCATTATTATCTTCTTTTCACTGCACTCTAAGGACCACAGGGTCTCTCCATTTGACTTGCAATTGAAATCTCCTCCATGTTTTGTCCACCCCTTTTAAAATGGGAGTTCCTTGAGAGCAGATTGTCTTGCTTTTCTATTCCTAGTACTTTGCATGCTATAAGTGCTTAATAATATTTTTTCATTCATTTATTCATTCACTCATTCAAAGTCCAGACAGCAACAATTCCCTTCCCACTCCAAGGAGTCCCTCCTTCCCCCTAAGGACTAATGAAGTACTCCAGAGTCACAGCACCACCCTGTGGTTTGAATTCCCCTCTAAAAGGAAACAAATTTGGGGTTACTATAGTTAACCCCTCAACATTCCAGTGAGTCCTGTTCATCAAGAAGTTCCATATAGACCTCCGGCTTAATGATGAAACCCTAAAATTTCCTTCGAAAAAGAAATGAGCTGAGAGCCTATAAATAAGCAGCTAACTCCCCTTCTCTGTCAAACTTTCTCTAGGTCAAAATAATTCAGTAGTCATGGAGGGTGAAGGCAAAGTTTCTGCTCCCCCATATAATAATTTAATCCTTTGCTGTTACTCCAATTATCTGGCCACATTAATTGCTCTCTTTTTCTCCAAGAAGATGATCCTTCCAAGAAATTATCCTTCTTGTCTTTAGAAAACTGGGTTCTGGAACTCTCAAATGAGAGGTCCCTAAACTCTCTAAGAAATTTACCTTGGTCAGGAAAAGACTTCTCTTTATAGGAGACTAGGTAGGTGACTCTATACTATGGGGACACATGGTTGAGAAGCTTCAACATTATCTCTCATTGCCTTGGAAGGTATAGGCTCTTCCCTCACCTAAGCAAGGATCCAGGTCACCTCTCAAGTTCGTTCTGTCTCCATAGAAGTTCTAATCACTCCCTGGAAACTGGTGATGCCTTCCCTCTGAGACTACCTCCCATTTACACTATCTTTATCTTGTATATACATAGTTGTCTGGTAGAATTGACATTAATGTGGTAGGACAGGGACTCTTTCTCTCCCTCCCTTCCTCCCTTCCTTCCTTCCTTCCTTCCTTCCTTCCTTCCTTCCTTCCTTCCTTCCTTCCTTCCTTCCTTCCTTCCTTCCTTCCTTCCTTCCTTCCTTCCTTCCTTCCTTCCTTCCTTCCTTCCTTCCTTCCTTCCTTCCTTCCTTCCTTCCTTCCTTCCTTCCTTCCTTCCTTCCTTCCTTCCTTCCTTCCTTCCTTCCTTCCTTCCTTCCTTCCTTCCTTCCTTCCTTTCTGGCTTGTTGCCTTTGGGTTTATTTTTCAGAATAAACTATTCACTAGCCTATTCAGTTGTATAAGGTTTCCCTTTTCTACCAAAATGATTTAGGTTTAACAATGTAAATAGTCAATAGTAACTTATGGCTAAAGTTAAGGACATGCTGCTACTCTCTGTTGACAAGTAACAAACTAACAGATTTTCAAAGAATATAAATCCAAATAGATTCCAGTATCTATTGGGAAGTATCTATTGTGTGGAAGTTAGGGGATTTTTTTTTGTTGTGTTTTTTTGTTTTGTTTTTGTTTTAAGATATAGTTTGGGGAATCAAGCAAGGTATAATGGTTAGAATCAGATGGCCTGGACCTTGACACTTATTTCACTATGTGACCATGACTTTTTTTTTTTCAATTAACAAGTACTTAATTTCTCTCTCCCCCTCAAAAAACCAAATCCTCATAACAAATAAAATACTCAAGCAAAATGAGTTCCCACATTAATCCTGTCCAAAAAAAATTTTTTTTAACTTTTATTTTTATGTGACCTTGGACAAGTCATTTAACCTGCCTGGGCCTCAGTTTCCTCATTTGTAAAATGAGTTGGAATAGATGACCTTTGAGGTTCCCTTCTGGCTGTTGTTCCATGACTCTATGAATTAATCATTTTCTAGTCTCTGGTGGAAATTCACTAGGAAATACCAATCCTAAAACTAAAACAAAAGGGAGATAAAAATTAAATTGTTTATTAACCTTGAAAGGAAATTCTTATGAAGCCACTTCTGGGCTGCAAAAGGGAAACTTTGAATTGCTTTGAACAACTTTGAACTTCTCCAGTTTGACAGCATTCACATTCCTTTTTAACAACACTTTGACCTTCAAAAATGCAAAGGTGATTCTGAATTATAGGAGTGGTAGTTAAGGGCTGAGGGGTAAAGAACACCTAGGTTTAGCTGTTGCTGTCACCTCCTCTGTTAATCAGGACAGCTCAATGAGAAGTCTTTGAAAGATCCATTAGGTATGTTTTCTACATTTAGGTTGGAAATCAGCTCTGAAAACTGAACTTTTCCATAAACAACATAATTTAGGCTAGTTAGAAAATTTTTTGTTCTTTAAGCTTTGTTAAAGGCCTAGGCAGAAATCATTTGATATAAAACAGGCAAATTTTTTTAATAGAGCTATAGCACCCTTCCCAAGAAGTGGCAAAAAAAGAGAACATAGAATTTGCTTCAGTGACTCACCAGTTAGAAAGAGGGAGTAAAAAAATAACTGTAATGTGGAGAAAGGACAGTAGGGAGGAAAAAACAACTCAAATTTTATGGATGGTACCAACTGACCCCAGTAACAATAGGAGAGAGTTTCCATTTCAGGTTATTCAAGCTAAGGTAAGATGCTTTCCTATCAAGCAGTTGTAATGATTGATGCCTCTGACTGATGGGAGGCTGGACCAGATGAACGTTAAGGTCCCCTCCTAGAAAAGATTCTGTGATCCAAAGAAGAGAAATCAAGGTCAAGTAATGCAAGTTACAGCATGATGAGCTTGAGTGCGAGATTAGATTTGAAAACAGAGGCCCTGGATTTGATAACACTACACCCTGAAGGACTTCAACAAGTCATGCAACCTTTATTGACCTTGGTTTCCCTGTCCAAAAAATGAGATAGTTGGCCTAGGTGACTTTTAAGGGCCCTCCTTACCTCTAAATCTATGGACATCTATGGAAGGCAGTAGTCAATATAGCAACAGTAACAATCATAGTTAGTTTTACTACTTAGAACCAACTATATAGAATGTTAGACCTGGGATTTGGGGAATAGTCTATCAATCCTTTCATTTTGTAGATGACAAAACTAAGGTCTATAGAAATTACGCTGCTTTTGTCCAAGGTCGTACAATGAATCAGTGTGCATAATGAGGCCTAGATCTGGCTCTTAAGCAAATACTTAAATTTCTCTTCAAATAAAACTAATTTTGAGTAGGTAGAAAATAATAAGAGAAAGCATTCTAGTTTTTCATTTGCAAACTTTTTTCAAGTAATCCTTTCCTTAAAACACTCATCTTTTTTTTCCTCCCTTTTTCCCTACACAACACCTGACAATCCAAAGAAGAAGACTGAATGGAGAAGGAATTGGAAGATGGGGGAATCATGATCAAAGTAACTTTTGAAACACACACACACACACACACACACACACACACACACACACACACACACACACACCCCAGTGCTTTTTTTTTCCCCTCTACATTTCAATTTCTAAATAAATTCCAAGTGGATATGGTTGAATAGAATATAAATAAACTCCCAACAAAATTAGGTGAAACCTGCATTTCTTAACTTTTTTTCTAATTGTAAAGAAAATATTTCTTAAATAGCCAAAAAGTAAGACAAATGGTAAGATGTAAATGAAAGCCTACCCCAATGAAATTCTAACTTCCCACACAATGTAATTGAGACTAGTACTGGAAACCTCATCAGATTCACTCAGCTTTAGAATTTTTAGAGAGATTTGGTAGAGCCAAAAAGCCAATGAAACACGGTCCATGCTGTGGTCTGGATGAGGGTTAACTAATTGGATTGAATATAAAAACAAATGCCTTCTGAACTGGT
This sequence comes from Monodelphis domestica, assembly GCF_027887165.1. Classification (NCBI taxonomy): domain Eukaryota; kingdom Metazoa; phylum Chordata; class Mammalia; order Didelphimorphia; family Didelphidae; genus Monodelphis; species Monodelphis domestica. Next base: position 222,495,624 of record NC_077233.1, on the reverse strand, counting down.
TCACCAGAGGTCAAACAGATTTTACCTCCAACTCCCAGAAGCACTGCATTTTGGCTATTTGCTGAGTTATTTTTATTCCTAGAAAAAGAAGAAAAACTTGCCTTTTTGCTGCAAAACTTGACTTGACAATAATACCATGTCCCTAGACTGTAAGGTAAACTCTTGGGTCATGAGTAGGGAAGAATGCACACCAGTGGGATTCTTTATCATGGATGTGACTGTTCATCTTTCCAAAATATCCACTAGGTTGCTTAGTTGCTTTCATTTTGCTTTCCTTTTTTTTTCCCCAATCCCTTATCTTTCAACTTAAAATCAACAGTAAGTATTAGTGTGCCAAGGCAGAAAAGCAGTAAGGGATGAGAAATTGGGAGGGGGGAAAGGGGGAGGGAGAATTGAGTGACTTGCCCAGGGTCACACAGCTAGGAAGGGTCTAGCTAGCTGCTTCCTCATTTTCCACTCTAGTGAAGAACTTTGATCTCTTTGTGGCCATTAGTTGAAATGATAGGAATCTGCAAGTATGCATAAACCCATAGGTGTGAATTCATGGAAATAAGAAAGGCCAAAGACTTGCCCTTTCATTCAAGGCTTTAGTTGCTAGAGACAACTACTACTTAACCCTATCTGTCAGTGGCCTCTGGAAGCCATAGTGGTTGGAGAGACTGGTAGATCTTATCCTTTTTCTTGCTTTTCAAGGATAGGTTTCTTCCTTCTTCCAAATCCTATGATCCTTTGAGGTGGTTTAGATGGTAGGAAGTCACCTTGCTTATTCTAAACAAGGATCTTGTGATCTCAATGTGACTTTACTTAAAAGACTCTGCTCCTTTTATAATAATCAGAACTCAGTCTCCAAATGTGTAGGCTGTTAAAATACATCAACAGCAATTCTACAAAAATACCCATCTCCAAGGGTTTAGTGTTTGGGTTATTTTTGTATATTTTGTGTGTGGTTCTGGTTTTTTCCAAAGCTGTTAAACAAATCAATAGTTTTAAGTAATGCTTCAAAGGGCAAGGTTCTGACATTGTTAGCAGAAATGTTTTAGTCACAAATACAGACACTCATCTCATGATCCACTTTGGAAAGCTTTTAAAAAATATTTCCAAAGAAGGATTCAGGGGTACCAGACTAAGGGAGGAAGGATTTGAAAAGTGGATACTTTTCAATACAAAGGATTTGAACAGTGGATAGAGTACTGGGCCTGGAATCATCAAGACTCATCTTCTTGAGTTCAAATCCAGCCTCAGATACTTACTAGAGCTGTGGGACCCTGGGCAAATCACTTAACTCTGTTTCTTTCAGTTTCCTAATCTGGAAAATGAGTTGGAAAAGGAAATGACAAACAATTTCAGTATCTTTGCCAAGGATACCCCAAATAGGGTCATTAAAGAGTCAGACACAACTGAAAATTACTGAACAACAACAGTGGGAAAGATATTAGTTGCAAAAGCATTGTCATTCTACATTAGTAGAGGGAATTTCCTAACCAGAAGTTCCACATGCCAGTGAAATAACAGGTCCAAAAAACAACAATAAGTTATATTTTTTTAAAAAGAATAGTCTTTTTTTTTTTAAGTCCAGGGGCAACTAAGTAACACAGTGGATAGTGAGTCATGCCTGAATTTGGGAGGATCTGAGTTCAAAACTGGCCTCAGAGTTGTGTGACCCTGGGCAAGCCACTGTTAACCCAAATTGCCTAGCCCTTGTCTTTCTATCTTAAGAGTTGTTACTAAAACAGAAGGAAAGAGGAAAGAGAGAAAAGAGAGAGAGACAGAGAGACAGAGAAAGAAAGAAAGAGAGAAAGAAAGAAAGAAAGAAAGAGAGAAAGGGAGAAAGAGAGAAAGAGAGAGAGAGAAAGAGAGAAAGAGAGAAAGAGAGAAAGAGAGAAAGAGAGAAAGAGAGAGAGAGAGAGAGAGAGAGAGAGAAAGAAAGAAAGAAAGAAAGAAAGAAAGAAAGAAAGAAAGAAAGAAAGAAAGAAAGAAAGAAAGAAAGAAAGAAAGAAAGAAAGAAAGAAAGGAAGGAAGGAAGGAAGGAAGGAAGGAAGGAAGGAAGGAAGGAAGGAAGGAAGGAAGGAAGGAAGGAAGGAAGGAAGGAAGGAAGGAAGGAAGGAAGGAAGGAAGGAAGGAAGGAAGGAAGGAAGGAAGGAAGGAAGGAAGGAAAAAAGAAAAAGAAAGAAAGAGCCAAAGTCAGGTAAAGTTATCTTAGGAAAGAAGAAGGTTAGGTATAAACAAATGAGCCAAAAATAATATTGAAAAAACTATATAAGAATGAGTAAAGGGTACACAGTAGTATTTCACTAGATGTCAAAGAGGGGCCTTGGCAAAAAAAAAAATTAGTTGTTTTTATACTGTTTAACCCTAAAACAAAGTAATGGAATTAGGCAAAGAATTCTAAACTCCTTAAGGACCATTAAATAATTTATGACATTAATGAGTATGTCAATGGAATCATTGGACCACAATTTATGGGACTTAATAATTATCTAGGTGGCAGCTATGTGGCTCAATCCCATGAGTCAGAAGACCTGAATTCAAATGGGGCCCAGGATACCCACTAGCTGTGTGACTAGAAAAGTCACCTGACCTCTGTCTGTCTTAATTTTTTCATCTGTAAAATGAAGATTAATAATAATTAATAACACCTATCTGATCACACCACCTTCTTATTGAATAAATTCCAATGGCTTCCTATTGCCTCCAGGAGCAAACACAAAATGCTTTGTTTGGCATTTAAAGCTTTTTATGACACAGTCCCTTCCTACCCTTCCAGTCTTCTTACATCTAAATCCCCAATACATACTCTTCAGTCTGGTCTCCTGGCTATTCTATGCACAAGAAGCTTCATCTCTTGACTCCAGGCTTTTTCTCTGGCTGTCTCCATGCCTGGAATGTTCTCCCTCCTTCACTCTGACTACTGACCTATCTGGCTGTGGGAAACCTTCCCCAACCTCTCTTAATTGAAGTGCCTTCCTTCTGTTAATTATTTTCTATTTATCCTTTCTATAGCTTGCTTTGTATATATTTATTTACATGTTGTCCCTCCCATTCTTTTGTAAGCTCCTTGAGGGCAGGAATTATCTTTTGCCTCTTTTTGCTTCTCTAGCATTTAACAAAGTGCCTGGTACATAGTAGGGACTTAATAAGTATTTATTAAATTGAATCAAATTACCTCCATGGCTATATGAGATAATATCTGCAAAGCACTTAGCTCAGTGCCTGACATGTAGGCATTCAATAAATGCTTTTTTTTTCCTTTTCCCCTTAGTCTGTCCCCCTCATTTTACAGATGAGGACACAAATGGCCCAGAGAATTAAATGACTTTTTCAAGGTCCTACAGATCAGGATTGGAACTCAGTACTGACTCTAGACCCAGTAATCTCTCCGTTGCACCACAATGGTAACAAGTCAGACAAATAATTAAAATAAATAATTTTTCTAAGATTTCTAGAGGATACAATTCTAGATCTGAATAAACCCCTGTGGAACCATTGGGTTCTGTACCTTTTACTTTTCAATATCTGACATTTGAAAAATGCATAATATTTCAATTGGTGAAAAATATTTTATTTTTAATAAAGATTTGAAGTAACATCCCATGTTGATGTTATTAAAACTATTCAATATTTACAATAACTCAATAACAAGATGAAAGTTAGGATAATTTTGTAAAATTAAAAATTTATCAGAGACACATCTGGAGTAGTGAATGAGAGGTCTGAGTTTAGAATCAGGACCACATATATTCAAGTACCACCTCTAGCCCATAGTGGGTTGTACAAACCTGGGCAACTCAACTGCTCAGGGCCCCCAAGACTAAAATTCTAAGAAGAAAATCATAGATTGGTAGAGAGTACTTCCTATACCACTGAAATCACAGGTCCAGTGGGGGAAAGATAAAGGAATTTATTATAAGGATTCAAGGATATTATTATATTATTATTATTATTGATATTATTATATTCAAGGATAGAAAAAAAGAAAATAAGACTTATTGGGGAAAAGACTAAATCCAAACATCTGATAATTTGAGATGTTTTTTGGGAGGAAAAAAAAATAGGAAACAGTGAGTTCCATGAGTCCAAGTGTTCTTCTCTATGGTTACCATAGATGTCTTGGAAATATTTTGGCAAAGAATAGCTGAATGAATCAAATCAATTAAGGTTACAATAAAATTATATACATTTCACAAAAAGCATACCCACAAAAGTTGAAAAATCATAATACTAGGTGTGAAATTGACTCATATATATCAATAACTATATACTCAGAGAATGGAAGCTTAATGCTTTGTCTATGGGGTTTCATAATCTCCAAGTCTACTATTAGAGTATATCTGTATTCCACTTTGCACCACCAGAATGCATCCTAATATAAAAACCTGAGGCATATATCCCAGCAAGACAAAATTGAATATTTTCAGGGCAGTTTGTGTCAAGGAAGCTCATCCCCTTCCCCTTCCTGAGTAACTTTACCTGTATTGTTGAACTTCTATGCCAATGCAAAAGGACTTGAACTTGGTGTGCGAATCAAGGTTGGGGTGCTTGACATATGTTAAGACACAGGACTTCCTTGAACCACACTACATGTGCAATACTTTGAGTCAAGTGCCTCAGGTTGGCTATCATCCTGGCTCCCCCTATCTCTGACAGTGATGGTACAATCAGACCAGGGAATGAATTTTCCCATTTGCTGCTGAACTTAGTCCTTTCTCTCTTATAGTTTGACAATTTTCTGTAGTTCTGGCTGCAAATGGGTAAAGTGCTATATTGCTGCTATTGTTCTATGGGCCTGTGAGACATAAGTCACTTTAATTGGACCTTGTTACTGATACAAGAACCTGTTATAGGTTATTTTTATTTTTTACTCAGAATTTTATACACATAAGATTTTTATTTTATTTTTTATCATTTCTTATTTTTATACAGAATTTCATTTTTAATCTTTTATTTGGGATTTTTGGGGTGGTTTATTTTCATTTTGTTTTCTTTTGATAATTGTTTCATATATCTCATAACTCAGTCATGTATCCCAGTGTGATTCTGGTATTGGTCAACCCTCATCTCAGGGAGGATTGTATAATTATCCTAAAATGAAAGATTTAAAATTCTTTGGAGAGATTTAAGGAAAAAAATCTTGCCAACACCCAAAATCAAGAAAGTGGATTCTTTTGGAGAAGGTGCTGTAAAGATGCCTGAAGGAACTACACACTGCATCAAAAGATCCAGAATGAACTTGGGATATAATGAACTGAATTGAAGGGGTTGAATATACTTACTCTGAATGTAAACTCTTATGCCAAAGGGGACTGCCCTCTAATTGGCATTTTGCCAATGCATCTATCCATTAGTTTTTATATTTGACTCCCCTCTCTAACTATTGTCTCCCTCTTAGAAAAATGCAATATTGTATGTACTTTTAGCTAGAAGTTTATTTAGAGTTATAAGATAGTTATATTTAAATGATACATTGGGAAGATGGGTCTCCCAAAGGATCACAGGGCTTTACCTGTCCATCAAACATTCCTTTATTTTTTTTTAAATTTAAACCCTTACCTTCTGCCTTGGAGCCAATACTGTGTATTGGCTCCAAGGCAAAAGAATGGTAAGGGCTAGGCAATGGAGGTTAAGTGACTCGCCCGGGGTCACACAGCTGGGAAGTGTCTGAGGCCAGATTTGAACCTGGCTCTCAATCCACTGAGCTACTCAGCTACCCCCCCATCAAACATTCCTAACATACCACAAGTTGTACCAGGTTTGCATCAGCTTGTGTTGGCTTATGTTCAGTACGTCAATAAAAGTTAAGGTTTGGGGCAGAACCGGGGAGACCGATGAGGGAAAGGGACAGACGAACAAGTAGACCAGGAGGTGAGAGGGAGTAGAAAGATACAGGCCAGCTAAGCTAGCATGCAGCTAGGTTACTTAGGAATGATTGATTACCCATCCTAATAAACTTTATAAAATATATACCTCTGGGTAGCAAGAAACATTATTATAATTTTTAACTATAACTAGTTGGGTGGCTCAGTGGATAGAGAGCCTGGCCTGAAGCTTGGGAGGACATGGTTTCAAATCAGGCCTCAGATACTTCCTAGCTATGTGACCCTAGGCAAGCCACTTAACTTCCATTGCTTAGCCCTTACCACTCTTCTGCCTTGGAACTGATACCTAATATCAATTCTAAGACAGAAGGCAAGGGTGAAAAAAACCAAACTGACTACTTGCAATGTGAGGGGACAGAAATCCTTTTATGTATATTCAGAATAACTTTGTGCAATTTTATTGTTTTCAAGAAAGATCATAGGTTAAAATGCATAATGAAATGATTTTAATAGAGCATAGAATGCTGGGCTTTGAGTCAGAAAGACCTGCATTCAAATCCAGCCTCAGATACTTACTAGCTAGGCAAGTCATTGAAGCTATTTGCCTCAATGTCCTCACCTGTTAAATGGGGACAATAATAGCATCTACTTTTCAGGGTTATTGTGAGGGTCAGATGAGATAATATTTGCATAATACTTAGCACAATGCCTGTTACATACTAGATACTATCTTTATGCTTATTATCTTCTCCATAATAATTTTATAAGACTAATTTTTATCAGGCTAATTTTATAAGACTATAAATTTTGTAAGACTTCATATAAAAAGTTCACTAAGCAGGAAAAAAAATCCTTTTTCAGAGCATGTGCCCCAGTGTTTGATTCAGAGAACATGGCAGCTATAGCAGTGAGATGACTCAAAGACAGGAAAACAGAAAAAAATGGTAAGAATCTCCCATAGCTGTTAAGTTGTCCAAACCAAGGATTTGTTATCCACAATTTTTCTTTATATAATTAGGCAGGTTGATCTTATAGTAGAAGGAACAGAGACTGTCAATGGAGAAGGATTTCAGAGCACCAGGCAAGGCGCCTCCAGTTTCCCACCAAACAAATTTCCAGTTATTAATTCATTCTTCATTTTAATAGGATGCTATAGGGCTTTAGGCCAGTAAAAGGGCTAACATTAGGGTTGAATTTGAACATGTTTAAGATTCCTTCCCTGGCTTTTATTCCTTGCTAATTTCTAGCCTTCCCTCAGTCTTTCAACAGCTATTTACCAAGCCTCAAGGTATGCAAGATAATACATTAAGTCATTATCAACCATTAACATCTTAGCTCAAATTAATTTACTGGTTAGCCAGAGGAAAAGGCCTTTCAAGAATATGAATCAGCAGGAGCAGATCTGGAGAGGAGAGGAAAAAGTCAGGAACAGAGAGAAAAAGCCTTAAAGTGGGGGTATTTCAAGAAGACAGTCAGGAGAGGACCAGCATGAGAGCATTGGGTGTTAACAAGGAAGGAGAAAAACTTCAGATTTCACCACCTTCACACCTTTTGCCCAAGACAGATCTAGAAATTCCTGCTTTATTTTATAATACATGATCTCTTATCTATTTCCCTTCACCCTAGTACTCTGACATACAAAGCAGCATTTTCTGGGAGCTTTAAAAAACCTGTGAGACAGGACAAGTAGGTGGCATGATGGATAGAAAACCAGACCTGGAGACAAAAAGGTCCTGGATTTAAATCTAGTCAAAGACATTTCCTAGTTCTGTGACCCTGGGCAAGTCACTTAAGCCCAACTACCTAGTCCTTACAACTCTTATGTTTTAAAATCAATACTTGGGTTCATCATCCATTGAACTGTTTCCTGTTGTTTCCCCAGTGTTAAGTGGTTCCCCGACACTAGGTACTATTATTATCCATTCAGAATACTTGAAATCTGTTCTACAAACTTTCTTCTCTTGTTTCTTAGCATCTAGAAAGAAATAAAGGAAAGGACAGTCATGCAAAAAAGCCTGTGGCCATATATACACAAAGCTATCCAGAATGGGGGGTTACAAGATGGTAGAGTGAAGAAACCATTGGTAGAATTGACCTATCAATTAGAAACTCATTGGGAGAGGCAGCTTGATAGCACAGTGGATAAAATGTCAGTCCTGTAGTCTAGAGAACCCGGTTTCAAATTTGACCTCAGACGTTCCCTAGCTATGTAACCCTGGGCAAGGCATTGAACTCCAATTGCCTAGCCCTTACCACTCTTCTGCCTTGGAACTGATTAGTATGGATTCTAAGGGCTAAAAAAAAAAAATCCTATTGGGAACCCCTGATTAAACCAATTAGAGGGTAATTCAACATTTTTTTTCTCCTCCTGTGCTTTTGCAGAGGTCAGTTTAAATCTTTCATATCCCTTCTTTTTTAAATTTAAGATTTGATTGGCCTCTTCACCTTTAGAGATGAGAATACATCTTAGAGATGAGCAGCCCCAATGAAATTACATTGTTTCCTAGTATTCCTTGACCCTCACTTGGTTTTCATGGTTTTTTTTTTATAAGAGTTGTATGATATCAAGACAATGTGGCAAATATTTTCTGGACTGATATATATATATATATATATATATATATATATATATATATATATATATATATATATATAATCATTTTATGTGGCTAGAATTGTGCTAGCAAATAACAAATATAAAAATAGACCTAATAATCTAATATTTAAAAGATAGATCTAATAAAAAAGATAGATCTAAAAGGAGTCTGGGGAATCATGGCTATAGAGATAAAACAACTGATGATTGTTTTGATTACATATACATGTAGATAAAGGCTAGGGCTGGAATTTAAAAAACCATCATCATGACAGTTTACATTTATATAGCACATACTATGTGCTCAGCACTGTACTAAGGGTTTAATAATTATTACTTTCTTTTATCCTCACAATTATGAATTTTAGTTTTACTCCACCCTACTTAGTCTTAAGAATTCTAGCAACCAGGAATGTATACACCCCTACTTAAGGATTAAGTGTTGGGGAGGAAGACCTATGATTAGTAAGTAACAAATCAGAAACAACCGACTGACCCTCTGGGCTGTCCTAAGCCAAGCTTAAGCCACCATTGGTACATGTGAGACACAGGAAATGATGTAAAGAACTGCCTACATATTTCACATCACTTCCTGTGATCGCTCTCTCCACGACGTTGGGAACTCTGGGAGGTGTTTTGGTGTGCTTGCTATGTTTGGCTCTGTAGTGTAGTTTAGGTGAAGAGTCTTCCCTGAGCAACCTTGGTGAGTGGTAAGGCTGATTCCTCCTTTCCTTGACCTCCTGAAAAACACTATTCTCCTAGGAGGCCCCTCATCTCAGAGGAGGCCTTGTGACTGGAAGCCAAGCTAGATTTAATCTTCTGAGAAGGCCCCTTGGCTGAAGCCTCTGAACTTCCCTTGGCTTAGGCTAGGCCAGAGAAATCTTATACCCTTTCCTCTCTCTCTTCTTCTTAATTTCTTCCTACTATTGTAATTAAACCACCATAAAAATCCCAAACTGAATTGAGTATTTTATTGGGATTGAATTTTAATCTCTGGCGACCACTAATATTATGTATTCAGTCAACAATCCTAATTTTACCCTTAACACAACAACCCTGGGAAGTAGATGTTATTATCCCAGGTTTACAGTTGAAGAAGCTGAGGCAAATAGAAGTTGCCCATTGAATAAATGTCTGAGGCCAAATCTGAACTCAGGTCTTTTTGACTCCAGGCTTTTTCTATTGTGCCCCTTAGCTTCCCAAAATAGAATATAGTTGGGAAATATAATTAGGATAAATATAATTGGAAATGGGGACTGGGTTGTATGGGACAAACAGTAAATAAATTACTTAGAACTATGATTTTGTTAGTGTGGGGATCTCCTGGCGTGGAAATTCTCTTTCTCAGTGCAGATTGATAACTCATCAGTAAGTAATCTGTTCAATGGTTGAACCCCAAGCCTTGAACACTTTCCTTTGTGTTTTTAACTCCTGGATTATCAGCCTTCCTTCAAATCTCAGCAAGAAGACTTTTCTGCTCCCCCTCAATGCTAGTGCCTTCCCTGTGAGATTATTGCCAACTCATCCTGCCTGTATCTTGTCTGTGCATAGTGGTTTGCATTGTCTCCTTTATTAGAGTCAGTTTTTTGAGAGTAGAGACTTATTTTTGCCTTTCTTTGTATTTATCTCCAACACTTAACACAGTGCCGGACATATATAAGAGCTTAATAAATGTTTGCTGATTTGTTGAAACATGCATTAAGTGCCTATTATATGCTGTGAGATATAAAAACAAAGCAAAAAAATTATATTGGGGGCAAACTACTACACATATGAGTAAACAAAGTAATTTGGGGGCTGTGTGTGACCTTAAGCAAGTCACTTAACCCCACTGCCTAGTCCTTACAGCTCTTCTGCCTTAGAACCAATATATAGTATTGATTATAAGGCAGAAGGTAAGTATCTGTAAATAAATAGTAATTTGGAGGGACTTAGGAGGAAGCTCTAACAACTAGAGGAACCAGGAAAGAGCTCATCAAGAGGGTGGTATTTGAACTGAGCAGACATTACAAGATGCAGAGGTGAAAAGGGAGAACATTCCAGGTCTGTGCAAAGATAAGAAAATGGGATATGGAATTTTGTGTATGAGGAACAGCAAGTAAGTTTGTTTGGCAGGAAAATGGAATGAGAGATGGGGAACAAGACAAAATTTCTTTCAAAAGATGGGCTGGAACCAGATTGAGGACTTTAAATGCCAAACAGAAGTTTGTATTTTCTCCTACAGACAAAGAAAAACACTGATTCTCTGTAGAGAGGAGAGGAACATGGGGCTGGACTATAGGAACAACAATTTGATGACTGCCAGGAAGATGGATTGCATATGGGACAGAATGGTGGCAGAGGAGCCAATGAGAAAGCTATTACCAATACTCCAGGGAGAAGTGATGAGAATAGGGTCTGAAGAAGGGTGGATTAGATGAAAGAGGAGAGAGGCAAGTAATGTTTTGTGGAAACAGAAGGTGTAATTGATTAGATATGCAAGGAGATAAAGATAAATTAGTAAAGGCAGCTAGGTGACACTGAACCAGGGCTGGAGTCTGGAACACTTGGGCTCAGATCTAACTTCAGACACTTCGTGGCTCTGTGACCCTGGGCAACCCATTTAACCCCAATTGCCCAGCCCTTACCTTTCGTTTGCCTTGGAACCAATATGGTATTAATTATAAGACAAAAAGTAAAGATTTTTTAAAATTGAAATTCAGTTATTAAAATGTTTTAAAAAAACAAAACTCATAGGCCCTCCCCTACCTCCCCAGGTTAAGAAATCCTGACAGAACACAGAAATTGAAGAGAAAGGTAGTTCTGGGTCATTGAACAATTTAGTAACTTGCCATGGATTCCACTGGCTGTTACACTGTTTGCTAGCAGCAGAATTTGGGCTCTGGGCTTCCAGATTCCAAAGGCTGGCCTTCGATCCAACAGCACCATTCTCACTCGCTTGCTCAATGAAATGCCCTAAAAACTCCTTGCCCCATCCCATTTTCAGAGGACCTATCTATCTGCTGCTTCAGAAGTGTGGGAAGGAGCAGGCTCTAGGGCAAAGCTGGATGCAGTGAAACTAATTTAAAAAAAAAGGCAACAGAAATGAGAGGCCCAGATCCTGACATTGATTTTTGGACCTGCTGCCTTGCTATGATATATATCTCTCCAAAACACATTAAGCTTGCACAGCCCAATTTGGGCTAGTTTCAACCCTCAGGGGGATGGCAGTGAAGGATATTGGAAAAACTTTTTGTGCTGTTCTAAACAGGACCTAGCTATCATCAGTCATTTTATCTGAGACATTTAAAATGATACTTACTCAGCTGCAGAATATCCAATATTACACTGGTTTTTCCTAATGTGAATAATGTCAAATGGAAAACAATGTGTTCTAAAGCTCTTATTCCCTCAGTACCCCCCCCCATAAGTGAATGATATCATTAATCTGATTCACTTGAGTGGTTTTTGTCAAAAATGCAAACTACTTAATCTGACCTCAGACACTTCCTAGCTCTGTGACCCTGGGCAAGTCCCTAAACCTACATTGCTCAGCCCTTACTGCTCTTCTGCCTTGGAATCAATATGCAATATTAACTCTAAGATGGAAGGTAAGGGGTTTTTTGTTTGTTTCTTTGTTTTAAATAGCCTTAGTGGGGCTGCTAAGTGGCTCAGTGGATTGAGAGCCAAGTTTTAAAATGGAAGGTCCTAGGTTCAAATACAACCCCAGACACTTCCTAGCTGTAGAAACTTGGGCAAATCATTTAACCCCCATTGCCTTGCTCTTACTACTCTTCTGCCTCAGAACTAATGCACAGTATTGATTCTAAGATGCAAGTTAAGGACTTTTAAAAAACCCAATAACAATTATATCTAAGAATATATAAATTTAGATAGATAGCTTGGCAGATAATAGAGAGGAAATAAATTGGATCCAGAATTGAAGAGGAGGAAGAAATCCTTTTGGACTGTATTTGGGAAAATTCAGTGTTTTTCAATGCCCTTGTTTTCCTCTGCAACAAAATTCTTATCTTGTTAACACCAATATTCTTTCAGAGATGCTCTGTGGCTACAAATCATGGAATGCCACAGTCTTGGAAGTCACCACACAACAATGGAAAGATATATGGTGGATATGAATAGGCTAGAGCATACTAGCAATGATAAATTGCACTAAAAAGGTGGGTTTTTTTTTAAAAGGATGGCACTAAGGAGATGTATGATCAGAAGAGATGAGCTGATCATGTAGCTAGGAGGAATAACAGATGGGACAGCCTGCATGCTGCACTAGTAGCCATATAACATATTAGGAGAGCTAGAAGACCCCAAGTACTTTGAATGAACTTCCTATGGAAGATTTATTGGAGCATCTGGACAAAAGTTGCACATGATGAAAACAGTATGGATAGGTTGCTCTCTGCACAAGAGGAGGAAATATCCATGTCCCTGAGGTCACAGACCCATTGAGGTACAATTGAATCACATCATCATTCACCATAAATGACACTGACGCTCCAAACATAAGTTAGTCTGAGCCTAAAAGATTCCTTGGTAGCCTACCAAATATTATCATTCTCTAAAAGTATCATATGGCACATGTAAATGGAAAGAATAATGTTAATACAACTACTGAAATGGAATGTTGTGAAATTATAACTGCTAACATTTATAAAAGTCTTTAAAAAGATAGTCTCAATTAACTCTCATAACAACCCTAGAAGGTAACCACTGTTATTATCCTTACTTGGTTGTTGTTCAATCATCTTAAAGTTGTGTCTGACTCTTCCTGACCCCACTGGGGATTTTCTTAGCAAGGATACTGGAGTGGTTTGCTATTTCCTTCTCCAATTCATTTTACAGATGAGGAAACTAAGTCAAGCAGGGTTATGTGACTTGCCCAGAGTCATATAGCTAGGAAGTATCTGAGATTGGATTTGAACTCAGGTTTCCCTGACTCCAAGCCCAGTGCTTTATGCACTGTCACTTTAATGCCTTATTTATCTCCATTTTTATAGATGAGGAAACTGAGGCATAATAATTTGCCCATGGTCACCCAGCTAGGAAGTATTCAAGATTATATTTTAACTCAGATCTTTTTGACTGACTCCAAATTAAGGGTACCATTAACTTGATCACCTCCTTGCCTCAATGATAAGCCACAACCCCGGTTTCCCCCTAATTTTGGTCCCAAAGAAGATATATAAGGTATACTTCCCTCCCTTCTTTGCACAGGTAAAGGATGATGGGCACAGGAAACAACATAGTTTCAACCTTTGTTTCTGCCTTGCTGTGCTTTGCTTAAGTATTTTTTTTTCCTTTTAAAATTCTTTGTCAAAGGAATATATTTCTGGGAACGCGAGGGGGAAGGGACAGAATGGGAAATATAGGTGATATAAAAACAAAGCACATCAATAAAATTCTTTTAAAATCATAAAAGAAAGTAGTGTCATGTCAAAAGACTTAAGCAACTGCATAGAATAGCCTAAGGAGCCATACTTTGCTTCAAATCCCAGCTTGTTCTTCTATTTAACTGTGTAACCTTGGGCTATCAAAGTATTTTCCTAAACATAGGTCTGACCATCTAAACTCCAGGGCCTCTCTCCCACTTCATTTCTTTGGGCTTCAGTTTTCTTATCTACAAAATGAGAAGAGGCAGCTAGATGGTTCCATGGATTGAAAGTCAGATCTGGAGACAGGAGTTCCTGGTTTCAAATATAGCCTCAGATACTTCCTCAATGGGTGACCCTGGGCAGGTCATTTAACTCCCCCCCCCCCACCCCACTGCCTAGCCTTTATCACTCTTCAGCCTGGGAACCAATACAGAGTATTAATATTAAGATAGAAGGTAAAGGTTTAAAAAAAATGAGAGAGGGCTGATCATTTCTAAGGTCCCTTTTAACTGTTCTTGTTCACTTATGTCCAATTTTTGGTGACCTTTTTTTGGAGAGGTTTCTTGGCAAAGGTCCTAAATTGGCTTGTCATTTCTTTTCCCAGCTTATTTTATGGATGAGGAAATTGAGACAAGTAGGGTTAAGTGACCTGTCTGGAGTCACACAGCTAGTAAGTGTCTAAGGTCAAATTTGAATTCAGATCTTCCTGACTCCAGGCTCAGGGCTCTATCCTCTGTGCCACTTAGTTGCCTTCCCTTTTAATTCTAAATCCTTTGATATCCATTCTAGAATGTCCATGACACCTAGGAATATTCTACTGCATCTTCAAGCATCTGTTTACTCTAATAACTAGAATCCTTTCTGAATGTTGCTTGGTATAAATAAATATGATATTAAACTGGAAAGCAGCTGTTCTCAAGATGAGGCTAAGTGCAATTCGGAGAAGCCCACACCTACTAGGTAGGGCTGAGGGGCTTTCAAACACTCAGCTATCAGCTTTCAACACTCATAATCTGAATACACTGAATGCTAAGTCCACAACTGTTAAAAGTGTGAAAGAAGAAATGAAAGGGTTTTGAATCCAGCTATTCAAAGGGCCACCCTGTGGCCACTTAAGCAAAAATATATTCCAGAAGTCCCAGACTCAAGAGGCCAACAGCAAAAATTCTGCAAGATCTACTCAGATGGCAGTAATGGCTACTGTGAAGGATGCAGGGTTCAAATGACATGTTGATTCCATTTCTTCTTCCCCTCTTTCCATGACTTTCATACATTAACACAAATATTTCTTAGTTTCGAGGGTCTTAAATTTTCTCAGACTACTGGAATATACATTTGAATTCCTAGTCAGAAACTCTGCATGTTCTGCTGTGAATGCTGTCATGGGAAAGCAAGTGAAGGATTTTTGTCTGTTTACTTGATTTAGTAATAATGATAACTGAAATTTATATAGAATTTTTACACTTGCAAAGTGTTTTATATGCATTATTTCTTTTGAGCCTCTAAACCAGCTTGTGTGTTAGGAGGCAGGAAAAGGGATATGGAGTCAAAAGAACTGGTTCCAAATTTCAGCTCTGTTGCTTTCTACCCGTTTACCCAAAGAAAATGGAATTAAATGCAGTGTGGCCTCAGTTTTCTCACTTGCAAAATGAACATGTTGGACATAAGGGCCCTTAAAATCCATTCTAGCTCCGAATATATGATTCTAAAGCAAATATGAAAGTGATGTGCTGATTAATGCAAATAATCCCCCAAAGTGGTGGCATGCTTTACAATTTGCAGATTTTAAGTTATAATTATGTAGAATGTGGTCATTGTTACAGCTCAATGGAAACATTCAATGGAAATTCAAATAATAAGATCCTTTCTGGGGATTCCTTATGCATACCAATCCATACCTAGTTGTATTATCCTCATTTTATAGAAGAGAAAATTTAGGCTGAGAGGAGCTAAGTTATCTGGCCAGGGTCACACAGCTAATCAGTGTCAGAAACAGGATTTGAATTCAAGTGTTTTTGGCTCCTAGTAGAGCACTTGAACCCTTATTTTGCCTCTTCTCTTGTATAAGATTGTATTGCCTTGGAAAGTACAATAATTATTCATTTGATTTCATTTAATTAGTACCTGAATTACATCAAAAATGCACTTTTTCCTCCATAACTAACAGGAATTTTACCAAACTGTTCTGGAGAGTTGCCCAAATGTTCCACTTTGCCTGAGCATAAACAGTTTAAGGCAATTAGGTTCCCTACAAATTGAGGTTTGGTCATTTCTCTGAGGATTTCATGCCCCCTAACTCATTTTAACCAACTGAATTACAAATGAAAAGTCAGTAGAAATCAGAGAAATCAAATTGAAGCCTTTAGGGCCTTCCATTTCTATGACTCAGATTCCAGAACCTGATTTGTCTTGTCCCTGCCGATTCTGTCCTCATAGACCCCTCTCTCGTAGTTCTGAGAACTACGAGAAAAAGAAAGTAAGGGGGTAAGGAGTTTACTCCTTACTTACTTACTTACCCCTTACTTTCTTTTGCATGAATCACTCTTTCTTGTCCATGCCTCCAAATGCCCTTCCTGTCCACTAAGAAATTGATAGACTACAGTCACACCTTCTCAACAGCCTCCCACAAACAAGTGGAGGTGGTCATTTTGGGAACTGGCAGTGCAAGGGGAATGAACTCATGTTACATAACAGAAATTCCAAAGCCTATAAAAATGTCAATTTTTATTATTAATCACCTTGTTTTCATGGCTTAACTTCAACTCTCTTTTTTTGAGGGGGAGACATATGCACCTCTGATGGGAGGAAGGGGATGGAATTGTTGAGATCTGCCTGTGCCAATATCACCTGTCTTAAAATGTTGGAATCATTCCCATCTCATGTATTTTGTATACTACCTAGCTAGCATAATGCCATATAAATATATGGCCACCAATGAAAGGATGGTTTATTATTTTTTTAAAATCAATCCAACATTCAGAAAGCAATTTGAGTGTGTTCAAAGCTGAACATCTGGATCTGGCAAAGTCTTATGTTTTAGAGTGTTTTTTTTTTTCTGGTTGAGGTTTTATTGGTTTTTTATTAATTAGAGAATTCAGTTGTCAAGCTTTGAAGTTCATACATAGAGTATGTTACGATTACAAGGCACTCACCTTAAAATAATCTTTTGAAGTAAATAGTATAAGAATTATCCCCATTTTACAGATGAGACAACTAAAACTCAATCAAGGCATGGGGTCACAGCTTATTTGAGTGTCAGAGCTAAGTCTCAAAAATAAAGTCTTATGACATGTTCAAAGAAAGAATTGTTTTATTCACATCATTCTTCTGTATTACAACAAAATAACTGCATGTTCATGTTACACACAAGGGTTCTACCAGTTACTGAATGGATTTCCATCACTTTCTCTTCTAATCTGTCCTACAGTCAGCTATGTGTAATTTGAATGTTACCCTAAAAACTATCATCCCCAGCAAAACTACGATTCCCAGCACCCTACTCTTTTCCTGTCATTACGTGCTGACAGAGACAGAGTTAAATTCGGTAGAGTTCCCTCTCTTGGCCTTTTTCCTTCCTGTCATGGTTTTGGTGGAGCAGACTTTTTGAGCAGGTAGAAAAAAACTTAGTCACATGGTTCTATTTTGTTAGATAATAAACTTTATAAATTATAATACTTAAAGTATTTGGATATTAATTTTAAATCGTATAGCTATCATAGTGGTTTTCCTAAATGTAGGTCTGACTATTTAAACCCCAATGTCCTCCTTCAAGATCAAACATTAAATCCTCTGTTTGGCTCTTAGAGCCCCTTATAACTTGGCCCTTTCCTATCTTTTTAGTATTCCTTTTTAAAATTAATTAATTTAGAATATTTTTCCATGGTTACATGATTCATGTTCTTTCCCTCCCGTCTTCCTTCCCCAAATCCTGAAGCTGATGAGCAATTCTACTGGGTTTCCCATGTATCATTGTTCAAAACCTATTTCCATATTATTCATATTTGCAATAAGTGATCATTTAGAGTCTAGATCCCCATGTGATCAATCATATGTTTTTCTTCTGCATTTCTGCTCCAACAATTCTTTCTCTGGATGTGGACAGTGTTCTTTATCGTAAGTAAGTCCCTCAGAATTGTCCTGGGTCATTGCATTGCTGCTATTAGAGAAGTCCATTATGTTTGATTGTGCCACAGTGTATCAATAGCTGTATGTTCTCCTGGTTCTGCTCCTCTCACTCTGCATCAATTCCTGGAGGTCCTTCCAGTTCACGTGGAAATCTACCAGTTCATTATTCCCTTCTGCACAATAGTATTCCATCACCATCAGATACCACAATTTGTTCAGTCATTCCCCAGTTGAAGGGCATCTCCTCATTTTCCAATTTTTTTTGCCAACACAGAGAAACTGGCTATAAATATTTTTGTACAAGTCTTTTTCCCTATTATCTCTTTGGAGTACAAAGCCAGCAGTGGTATGGCTAGATGAAAGGGCAGGCAGTCTTTTAGCGCCCTTTGGGCATAGTTCCAAATTGCCCTCCAGAATCCTGAGATCAATTCACAACTCCACCATTAATGCCCCAATTTTGCCACATCCCCTCCAACATTCTTTACTTTTCTTTGCTGTCATGTTAGCCAATCTGCTAGGTGTGAGGTGATACCTCAGAGTTGTTTTGATTTACATTTCTCTAATTAAGAGATTTTTCATGTACTTACTGAAAGTTTAGATTTCTGTATCTGAAAACTGCCTATTCATGTCCCTTGCCCATTTATCAATTGGGGAATGGCTTGATTTTTTTGTACTCTTTCAAGTATTGCTACACCATACACCCCTTCACTGAATCTATGATCCCAACCTTATTCTTGTTCCTACCACACTCCATCCCCTAACCCTGGGTATTTCCACTGGCTGACCCCATTCCTGAACTTACTCCCTCCTCATCTCTGCTCCCTACTTTCTTAGTTTCTTTTAATTCCCAACCAAAATCCCACCTTCTGTGAGAAGCCTTTCTTAGTCCCCATTCAATGCTATGGCCTTCCCTCTGAGATTATCCCCTATTTTTCCTGTATCTCATTTGTACAGTTATTTGCATGTTTTTTTTCCCTTAATTCACTCTTTCTCCTTTGCATGCAGGAGGGAAAAGAGGATCAGTGAGCTGTGCAAATTCCCATGTCCCCAAGCTGCCTAGTGAGTCTGGTCAGAAGTTCAGTAGAATGTTATGTTCTTTAAATCCAGAGACTATGCCTTAAACAGTAGTAGTAGTAGGTGCTTACTAATGTTTCTTGAATCAAATTGCCATATTGGTCAGCCACTAAACTTCTTAACTTCCATCTTCCCCTCTTTCCCTCCCTCCATTTTCACACCCTCCTCAAATAGGTGTTAATGGGTCCCTGAGAAAATCTCTTCTTATCTTCTGGGAGAGTCTAACCCTGGCATAGAATAGAAGCAAGCCCTCCTGTGCTAGCCTCGGTTCCCTAACATTTCGTTCCTCCAACCAGCAGGCTGTATTGCAGCAGTCTGTCTATCCTTCAGCAAACTGGCTGAACAACAGAGTCCTCATAGATTCATCTGGCTACACCTGTCTTCCCCCATGTCAGATCTAGGACTACATATGTTTCTTTCTGAAGCAGTGGAAAACACAAAAAGGGGCACCTCTATCCCAAGAGCCACCCTTCCTTTATAGCAATATACACAGTGTACTCTTTAAAAAAATCATTTTTTTTCCTTCCAGTTACATGTAAAAACATTTTTAACATCCTTTTGAAAAAAAAGTTGAGCCAAATTCTCGTTCTCTCTTTCTCTCTCTCTCTCTCTCTCTCTCTCTCTCTCTCTCTCTCTCTCTATATATATATATATATATATATATATATATATATATAATATGTGAAATAATGTAAAACATTTTTCCATATTAGATACCATGTACTCTTTTTTTTTAAAGTTCTCATCTTCAGTCTTTGAATTGATACTAAGTATTTGGTTCCAAGGCAGAAGAGTGGCAAGGCCTAGACAATTAGGGTTAAGTGACTTGCCCAGGGTCACAGGGCTAGAAAGTATCTCAGATCACATTTGAACCCAGAACCTTCTATCTCCAGGCCTGGCTCTCAATCCATTGAGCCATCTAGCTGCCTCAACACTATATACTTTTTTTTGGTTGCCATTTATTTTTATACATAACAATATAATATGTAATATGACAGTAATATAACACATGTTATAAATATATAATAAATTATAATATGCTTATCAAAGAGAAATAAATTCTCACATTTGCTATGTCAAAAAATCTATATCTCATTCTTTATTGTTTTTTTTTTTTAACTCTTGAACAACTCACTAGCCTTAATAGGGGTGGGGAATTGAGGAAAGGGGCAGAAAAATGCGGACAAATGAGAAAAAAACCTGGCTTATTCTGCAGCCTACGATGCCTTTCCTTTCTTCTTTCCCTAATCAAATTTTACCCCTCTCTGTATTGCCTTACACATAGTAAAGGCTTAATAAACATTCAATTGGTTATAAACATTAAACGCCTACTATGTGCTAGGCACTGTACTAAACACTGGTGATACCAGATAGTCCAAAGACAATCCTGGCTCTCAATGTGCTCACAATCTAATGAGAGAAACAACATATAAACAACTACATACAATTAAATTGCATACAGGATAAACTGGAGATAATCAGCAGAGGCTTCGAAGGCACTAGAATTAAGGAAAGTCTGAAAAGATGCTTGTTAAATGAATTGATTTCCAGAGCAAGCTCAAGGCTTATTCCTTCCATTGGCATATTTCTAATTCATTTTCCCCATTCTAAACACTTGCACACTTCGAATCACAGGTTTAGAGCTAAAAGGGAAGTTGAAAGTCATATAATTCAACCTCATATTTTACCACAAAAATGTAAACTGCCCCTACCAATAGAATGTGAACTCTTTGTGGAGGGAGAGATAATGTTTTTTGTCTTTGTATCCCTAAAGCTTAAGAGAATGCCATGCTCAGAGTTGGTATTTAATAAATGCTTGTTGAATGATTAAATTATATGAATCCAAAATGAGAAACTTAGCCACAGAGAGGGTCAATGATTTGTTCAGTGTCACACAGAAAATAATCATTAAGAGGTCAGATTTGAATCTAGGTCATCTAGTTTTAGATTTAGTACTTTTCCCACAGCACCATCTAATCTAATCCATTACTCCCAAAAGGAAGTAATCAAGAAGATTAAGAGACTTGCATAAAGCTTTCCCTGACAGCTAGAGACAGCCAGGTAGCTCAATGGATAGAATCAGGTCTGGAGATGGAAGGTCCTGGGTTCAAATATGAATGATTTGCATATACAGCTACCCACTCATAGCTGCTCCCATAACTTTAAATAACTGTATTTGAATATGTAGGTGTATATCTCAGAGAGAGGAAGAGGGTATTTCTATCTTTAATAAACCATGAGCACAATGGTATCTGCATTATGCACAGCACACATTATCTCCTACATGTTTACACAATGAATTCTAAATATATGCTGAAGTAGCTTGGAAAATAATGTTTTCCTGATGTTAGTTTATTCACTGAATGCATAGGAGAAGCAATGTATGAATTTGTATGTACAGGAAGTTGGATGGACTGTTTCACAAATGGAAAAGTCAAATTGAGTACCTATCAAATTTTCCTGTTTAGAATCAGGATATTGTAAGCAATTAAAATGGTCTTCCTGAGTTTTCCCCCTGGTTCTTCTGTTGTCCACTCATCTCTCTCTCCCCAATAATCTTGGTCACAGTGACCCCAGGTGGTGGGTAAACTGTGGTCATCACACTCATGCCTTAATATGTATTCTTCCATTTCTTTCTAGTTTTTAATCTCCAAAGGACTCTCCTCTCATACAAACCTTATAGCCAAAAATCCTGCCCGTAAACAATGAAATGTCTCACTATTGCTGACCAACAAAAGTCACTGTTGCCTATCAAAGAAAGTGGAATTAAAATAGGATTAACCATTCCTTCTAAAAACAAGCTGTGTGGATATCTTCACCAGAAAATTACTCTAGCTGACAGAAAATAAGAGTGTTGGAAGGAAAGAAGTAAGTGGACATGTCCCACTTCTGATGTACCCCTCTCCTCTTTCCTCTATTACAAGGTCTAGTGTTTTTCAGGATTCAGTTAAAGAGATGCTTGCCTATATGAAACCTTCCCTAACCAACTGCTAATATTTTCCTTTCTCAGATTACTTTTCATGTACTCTGAATATATCGCATATGTGGACTTAGTGATTATACAGTTGGCTATCCCATTTTTAAAAATGTAGGCTCCTTGATAGTATGGGTGCCCACTTTCTGCACTCCCCTCCCTGCAATATATACTTAGCACAATGCCTGGCATCTAGTAATGGCTTGATTGTCCTAGGAACAATAATTATTTTATTTCTTCTATAAGTAAAAGTTATATAAGTTACAGAAAGAAATAGATATTAAAACTCGACTAGTAGGGAACTTCAATATACCTGTCTTGGACCTAGATAAATCTAACTATAAAATAAGAAAGAAGTGAAGGAGATGAATAGACTTTTAGAAAGTTAGATATGATAGAACATTGAAGAAGATTCAAGAAGAATAAAAAAGTATATAACTTTCTCAAATGTGCATGGCACCTTCACAAAAACTGACCATTTACAAGTATCTAAAAAATAAAAAATATAAAAAATCAGAAATATTAAATGCAGGTTTTTCTGACCATAATTCAATAAAAGGTACATTAAATATATTTGAAGTATATGTTAAAAATTATTTGGAGGGTCAGTCAGACCGGGTGATGGGAGGTCCTGGGTTCAAATTTAGGCTAAGACAACTTCCCAGCTGTGTGACTCTAGATGAGTCACTTAATTCCAATTACCTAGCCTTTACCACTTTTGTACATTGGAAACAATACTTTAGTATTGATTCTAAAAGAGAAGATAAGGATTTTTCAAAAAATGCAATTGGAAACTAAATAATTTAATCCTAAAGGATGAGTGAATCAAAAAACAAATCATTAAAACAACTAATTTCATTAAAAATGATGACAACAATGAGACAACATACTAAAATTTATAGGATACAACCAAAACAGTACTTAGGGGAAAATGTATAGCTTTAAATAGTTACATAAGTAAAATAGAGAAAGAATAGTTCAACAAATTGAGCATGCAACTAAAACAAGTAGAAAATCAACAAATTAAAAACTGGAAATTAAGCACCAAAATAGAAGGCCTAAAAATCAAAGAAGAGATTAACATAATTGAAAGTTTAAAATAGATAAAACACTGATGATTTTATTTTTTAAAAGAAAGAAGAAAATCAAATTACCAGTATCAAAAATGAAAAGTGAATTTACAACCAATGAAGATTAAATCAAAGCAATTATTAGAAGCTATTTTGCCCAACCATATACAAATAAAATGATCTTAATGAAATAGATAGATTTATAAAAGATATAAATTGCCCAGATTAATAGAGCAGGAAAAAGAACACTTAAATAACGTTATCTTAGAAAAAAGTTTAATGACCCATAAACGAACTCCCTAAGGAATAAAAAACCGAGGACCAGATGCATTTAACAGCAAAATTTACCAAACATATGAAGAACAATCAATTTAAATACTAAAGATAAACATTTGGAAAAATAGATAAACAAAGAAGTCTACCAATTTTTTTTCTATGACACAATTATGGTCTCAATGTCCACTTAATCCCGGGGGCAGCTGGATGGCTCAGTGGATTGAGAGCAAGGTCTAAAGATGGGAGGTCCTAGATTCAAATCTGGCCTCAGACATTTCCTAGCTGTGTGACCCTGGGCAAGTCACTTAACCTCTATTGCCTAGCCCTTACTGCTCTTCTGCCTTAGAATCCATACACAGTATTGATTCTAAGACATAAGGTAAGGGTTTAAATTAAAATTATATATACACCTTCTTAATCCTTAAACCAGAGTTAAAACAAAAAATAAAAAATATAGACCAATTTCCCTAATAAACAGTGATGCGAAAATTTTTTTCTAAATATTAACAAGGAGATTACAGCAGTATATCACAAAGATCATGTACTATGACCAGACTGGTTTTTATATCCTGATTTCAGGATGGTTTTACTATTAGGACAAGTATAAATAGAATCAACAAAATTAACAACAAAACCAACAAAAATCACACGATTATTCAATAGAAGTAGTAAGAACTTTGAAAAAAATTCAACACTCACTCCTGTTAACACAGAAAGTACAGGAATAGAGTTTTCCTTAAGATGAATAGTTTTTATCTATCATAAAGCAAAATTAAGCATTAACTGTAATGGGGATAAGCTAGAAGCCTTTCTAGTATGAAAGCTCTTTCTAGATCAAACATGAAACCGGGAGGTACATTATCCCCATTACTATTTAGTATTGTACTAGAAATGCTAGCTGTAGTGATAACACAAGAAAAAGATGTTGAAAGTATCGGCATAGGCAATGAAGAAACAAAATTATGACTTGCAAATGATTTGCTGTTTTGCTTAGAGAATCCTAGGCAGTTTACTTAAAAGTTAATTGAAACAAAAAATAATAACTCCAACAAAGTTGTAGGAAATCAAATAAACCTACACAAATGATCAGCACTTCTGTATGTTATCAACAAAATCCAACAAAAAGAGATAAAATGAGAAATTCCAATTAAAATAACTATCAACAGCATAAAAAATTTGGTTGTCTACCTGCCAAAAACACAGACAGGAATTACATAAACACAATTATAAAACACTCCAAACAAATGAAGACATCAAAATAATTGGAGAAATATTAAATGTTTATAGGCAGGCAAAGCCAATACAATAAAAATTACAATGGTGCTCCAATTAATTTACATAGTCAGTGCCATACTAATTCAATTACCAAAGAGTGCCTTTATAGAGTTAGAAAAATAATAACAAAATTCCTCTGGAAGAATAAAAGGTCAAGATTATCTAGGGAATTGGAAAAAAAGACAATCAGAAGGAAAGGAACTAGCAGTACCAGATATCAAATGATACCACAATGCTGTAATCACCAAAACAGTTTGACACTAGGTAAGAAATAAAGAGTTTGATCAGTGGAACAAATTAGGTTTATGAGCATACAAAAGCAAATGATCACAGGAATCTAGTTTGATAAACTGAAAGATTCCAGCTAGCAGAGGAAGAACTCAGTATCTGACAAAAATTCTTGGGGAAACTAGAAAGTAGTCAGGCAGAAATTAGGCATAGACAAATATCTCAGACTATATACCAAAATAAGCTCAAATTAAGTACATGATTTAGACAAAAAGGTTAATATCATAAGCAAATTAATGGAAGATGGAGGCAATTATCTGTTAGAACTGTGAATACGAAAAGAATTCAAACAAGAAATAGAAAGGTTCATGAGAAGTAAAATGAACAATTTTAACTACACAAAATTTAAAAAGTTTTGCACAAACAAAACCAGTATAACTAAAATAGAAGAAAAGCAGGAAATTGGGAAGAAAAAAATTTACAGCAAGTTTCTCTAATAAAGGTTTCATTTTAGAAATATAAAGACAACTGAGACAAACTTATAAAAATAAAAATAAAAGCTATTCCCTAATTGATAGTCAAAGAACATGAAAAATAATTTTCCAAGAAAGCTATAAATAGACTTGAAAAATGCTTTGAATCACAAATAATTCAAAAAATACAAATTAAAACACCCTTGAGATGCCATCTCACATTCATCAGATTGGCTAATATGACAAAAAAAAGGAAAATTACAAATGCTGTAGGGTATATGTGAAAATAAGTACAATAATGCATTTTGGTGGAGCTATAAACTAGGCTAATTCTTCTGCAAAGCAATTAGGAACTGTCAAAAAAAAGTTCTTAAACTATGTATAATCTTTGGCCCTAAAGAAATCAAAAAAAGTGGAAAAGGGGTCCACCCTTGTGTACAACAATATTCATAGCAGTTCTTTTTATGGTAGGAAAGAATTGGAAACTAAAGGGAAGCTCAGCAGCTGAGAGATGGCTGAACAATACTATTGTGCCAAAAAAAAATGATAACAGGAGGGCTTTAGAAGAACCAGGGAAGACTTGTATGAACTGATGCAAACTGAAGTGAGCAGAACAAAGAGAACAATCTATACAGTCAACAATATTGTAAAGATAATTAACTATGAATGTCTTAGTAACTCAAATCAATTCAATAATCTATATAAGATATTGAAAGAATAGGCATAGGCAATGAAGAAATAAAATTATGACTTGCAAATGATTTGCTGTTTTGCTTAGAGAACCCTAGGGAGTTTACTAAAAAGCTAATTGAAACAAAAAACAAAGTTTTACTAAAAAAAGTTTACTAAAAAGCTCCAGTTTTACTAAAATCCTCCAAATAAGGTTCACTCTGGCTATTCCTAACTCCATCAAAAGGACTACCATTCTCTATGCCACTCTCACTCATCTTAATTATCATCGACTTTCATTTTCTTCAACTCCCTCATAACTAGTTACCAATTTCTACTATTTTTTCCTTTGATATGTCTTTGGCACTTCTTTTCCTTCCCTTTCCCACTGACACCACAGTAGTGCAGGTCCTCATTACTTTATAAGCTGAAAACTGAATTACTCAACAGTACCCTTCATGGTTTTTGATATTTTTCAGTCTATATGCCTTCAATCTATCCTATACAGCTTTTAAAAAAAGAAAAAAAAACCTTGCCTTCTATTTTAGAACCAACATGAAATATCAATTAGCATAATACTAAGTAATATATTACATATAATTGTCACATAGTATATGACTATTATGTATCATGTATAACAACCATATATCATATGTAAATATATAATATACAATATAATACTAAGAATTGATAAGTATTGATTCTAAGGCAAAAGAGTGGTAAAGACTAGGCAACTGGGGTTAAGTAACTTGCCCTGGGTCACACAGCAAGAAAGTGTCTAAGGCCAAATTTGAACACAGGACCTCCTGACTTCAAGCCTGGTCCTCTATCCATTGTGATACATAGCTACTCCTTAAACTATACAATATTAAGATACTTAAGCTCTCTGATCCTCAGTTTCCTCATTTATAAAATGATGCCCTCTAGTTCCTATGAGCATATTATTCTCTTGCTCAAAAACTTCAACTCTGCATTACCAACATAATAAATCCAAACTACATAGCTTGAAAAATCAAGCCATCTCCCTATTCTTGTCCCATCCTAACCATCCATTGTCCTTGTACTATCTATCCCCCAAAACAAACCCTCCCTCAAATAAGGCTGATCTGTTTAGTATCTTTTAAACATCCTAGGTCTCATTTCTAAACTTTGGCTCATGGAAGTGCCTCTGTCTAAAATGCCCTTCCACTTTCTTTTAGCCTATCTAAATATTAAAACTGGGCCTTGACAGGAGGTTTGCATCTTCTGTTCTCCTTGAGACCTTTCCTGACACTCCATCTCCTGATACTCTCCATCTTTGAACTCTTATTGCATATATTGTTAGTTACATTACATTTGACACTAAAATACATAGTGTTTGGTATGTTCCCTAATTGTTTTTATGAATATTTCTCTTATTTGTACAAGTAAATAATAAAACTCTTGGTGATTCTGTACTCTACAGGATACTTCTTGTGTATCTTCAATGCATTCCACAGTGCTTTGTATATACAATAAGTACTCAATAAATATTTTTATAGTCAGCAAATGAATGAATAGAATTTCCTCAAACCACTCCTATGAGCAACAACTTCCTAGACTTAGAACATTTTAAATTAAATTTCAACCCAATGCCCAAATAAATAGAACTTCTAATGCTCAGTGGTGAAATATCTTTACCCTTTAAGTAGTCCCAAAAGGATCTTTTTTTCCAAGTAGGTTAACACACACCTTGTATAATTAAAAATTCATTTAGAGATCTGAGCCTATTTTCTCAACTGAAGATAATACAGTAAAGTCTAGCTCATAGTTTCTGTGCATAGCTAGCTTAAAAAGTCTGAGTAAATAACAAGAAAAGTACTGCTTAAGCAAGACTGAAAGTTTTTATCTACTTTATGCAAAAGTATTAAAAATCTGCCCACCTTTGCAAACTTTTTACCAGCTTTCCATTACCAAGGAGGGCATCCAACATAAATTATATGGTTGCACTCCTGGCAAATAAGTGATTATTTCCAAGTTGAGGCTATTAAACACCTCATCATTCAACATTAAGTGAGTTCTTACCACAATGGCAAGGTTTCACAAGAAAAGCATAATCAAATATACCAAAGATATAACTCCAGGCTTCATGGACCATATCTAATTCAAATCCAATCTATAAGATAACTCCTCATTTTCCAAAACACTGGTCATTCACCAAAAGTAAAATCCATCAACCAAGACCTTAAAACTATGTAGCTGGTTTTATAGTACAATAAATTCCTAATGAACTGGAATTGGATGGAGACTGGAAATTGAGTGGATTTTTTTAGGAGGGGCTGAATTTATTTTAAGAAGGTGAAGAATGATGTTTTTGGTTTTTAAACCCTTACCTTACATTTTGAATCAATACTGTGTATTGGTTCCAAGGCAGAAGAGAAGTAAGAGCTAGACAATGGGGGGGGGGGGGTCAAGTGACTTGCCCAGGGGCACACAGAAATATATAAGGCCAGTATGATGCTTTAATAATAATAATTCACATTTATATATCATCTTAAGATTCTACAAAGCACTTATTGCCCAACAATACCTGGTGTGAAGCAGGAAATACAATAGTATGATCTACACTTTGCAAATAAAGAAACTAAGATTTTGAGAAATTAAGTATCTTCTGCATTTATACAAACTAGCACTCATTTAATTATTAACTAGATGATAGATGATAGACACACACACATAAAAATAATCCCTGCCCTCAAGGAGTTTATATTCTACAGGAAGGGTTGAATAATATGGATACAGAAAAGTAAATACCCTATACAAAGTAGATGCAAATAATATCAGGGACAAGGCACTAGCAACTGAGTAGATTAAGAAAAACTTCCTATGGGAGATGACACAAGATATAGCAAGTAGTCAAGTTTTTCTGAAATAAAGTGTGGGTAAATGCACATCAAGCCTGGAATGACAACCTAGAGAGAGACTGTGAAGAGCTTTAAAAGTCAAAAAGAGTTCTTTGTGTTTCATCATAAAGTCAAGAGGAAGTCACTGGGCCTTCATGAATGAAAGAGTAGTGCTCTGGAAGACTTGTGCAATGGAAATATTGATTTGGCAGCTATGTGAAGGATACAAGGAAACCAATTAGAAGATGATTCTAGTTCAGGTGAGATGGACAGTGGTTCTATGATTAGAGAGAAATCAGGTATTAAAGATGCTGAGAGCAGAACCAATAGTTTGGCAGCAAATAGGAGTAGTGAAGGAGAGGAAAGAGTAAAGAATGACTGAGACTGAAAAGCTGGGTGACTAGAAGGATGAGATTTGAACTTATTTACTGACTCTAATCTGAGTCACACACATATACACACATGCATGTGCATATATATGTGCAATGTACACATGTGTTTATGTGAATGTATGTATGCATGTGTATATGTGTATATGTGGAGGGGGCATATAATCATGAGGAATAATGAATCTTTGTTCCAGATAAAATTATGTTTTCCTTTTATTGAATCAAAATCTGTCTCCCTCTAACTTCTGATCTCTTGTCCTACTTCTATCCTCTAAGACAAAGAAGAATAATTCTAATTCTTCTTTCATGTGAAACTCTTTGCATATTTTCAGACTTCTTTCCTCCCTAAGTCTTCCTTTCTTCAGCTTAAACATTTCACATCCTTTCAACCCATCCTTAGTCTCAGGGTCCACTACCAAATCTGAATGGATTTGAGAAATAAAAGAAATGACAGCAAATCTGACTCCTTTTTTTTTTTAAGTCTCTGGTAGATTTCCCTAATAATATACATGGGGGGGCCCAGAGATTGAGACCTATTAGTTTATTTAAAAAGTATTTTTTTAACTTAATATAATGGGGAATGGGCATTCACTGGGAGTTCCTTCCACCAATAAATTAGAGATCTAGACCAAAAAGTTTTAAAAGGGACTAGTACAATTAAATAGAACAGTCTGGGCAATGTCAATTATTTGTTTTTGTTCAGTTGTTTCAGTTGTGTTAAATCCTTATCACCTTGCTATCCTAATGCCAATTATAGATATGCATATTTTTAAGACAGAAAGCCCATGTGCATACTCTTTGACTCAATGATACCTCTATTAGTTATATACCCCAAAGGGATCAAAGAAAGGGGAAAATATCTTATGTGTACAAAAATATTTATATAAATTCTTTTCATAGTGGCAAAGAATTGGAAACTGGCGAATAAATGAACAATGGAATCAGTTGGGAAACAGATGAGCAATTTATAGTCTAGCAAGGTGATGGGATACTATTGTTCTGTAGAAAATGATGGAAACTGTTTCAGAGAAGCCTTGGAAAACTTGTATGGATGGATGCAAAGTGAGGTGAGCAGAAACATGAAAACAATTAATATTGTAAAGCCAGACAGTTCTGAAAGACTTAGAAGCTCTGATCAACACTATGACCAACCACAATTCCAGAGGAGAGCTGAGAGACTCAAGAACATAAACTGAGGCATTTAAAGGGGTATGTGTGTGAAGAACAAGGACAATGCAAAAGTTTGTTTTATTTGACTACACATGTTTGTAATATGTTTTGTTTTCTTGCTTCCTCAGTTGGGGGGGGGTGATTAAGCAAGAAACAGGAGGGGGGGAGGGGAGGGGTGGGGGGGGGAGGGGAGGGGAGGAAAAGAAAACGATCTTTGTTTCCAGTGAATAATGTATGAAAACGACCAAATAAAATAATATTAAAATTAAAAAAAAAAAAGAAACAGGAGGGAAAGAACATAGACTTGAAAATAAAATATGAAATTTTTAAAAAAGATAACATAGGACATTGATGGTGAATCTTTTAGAGTGGTGGGTAATGTCCTTAGGCATGTGTTGAGAGGGGAAGGGGAGCAGCTCAGCCCTGCATCCCTTAGGCTTTCTAGTAAAAACTCTGGCAAACTCTGTACTGGGGCAATGATGGGAGTGCCCCCTCTAGCACATGTACTGTAGGTTTGCTCTCACAGGTCTAGGATGATAATACATATATAACCCAGATAGAATTGCCTACCAGTACCAAGAGAGGGGAAGGGAAAGGAGGAAGGAAAAATAAGTTTTGATCATATAACTTGGAAAACTTGTGTGGAAATTTATTACATGTAATTGATAAAAATAAAATAAAATATAAAGCCTAGGAAGCTCCTTTCAAATAAAAAAATAAAGCCTGTTGAAATATTTAACTCTATCAACAGTGTTTCTCCAGTTTCAAATTAAATTAATAAAGCCTCAGTAGTTTAAATTAACTGATTTGAGATAGTCTAACATGTGAATTATATTTTCCTCCTGATCCTCCACCCAAATGTAGTTTTATTAGTTTTATAGTAACTAAAGTTAGACTAAGGAAGTGTTACACTAAGTAGTTCTTAAGAGACTAACTTTAATAAATAGACAAGAATGACTAGCAATTAGGATAACAAATGTTTATACATTTATACGTTTTCTTAAGTACCCGGGGGGTACTTAAAAGCTTCTCTCTCAAGTAGTTTAAACATTCTCCCTTGTAATATCATTTACTTTGCTCAGCAAGTCTTTTCTATTCAGATAGGCAAAGGTAAACTTCAATCTGAGTTATCAAGCCCTTTCCAAGTTTTTCACAATCTTGAAACTGCTGAATTCTCAGTGAGTAAAGTTTGGTTAGATCAGTAATCTAAATACTATATCACTCTAAAATGGATGATAGTTTGGAATGAGTACAATAAAACTTAGTTTAGATTACTCCCCATCCCCATTTCCTTGAGTTCTAGCTAATACCACCTATAACTTCTGAGTGACAGAAAGAACACACACACACACACACACACACACACACACACACACACACACACATACAGGGGCAGAGATAAAGAGATACACAGAAAGAGAAAGAAAACGAGAAGAGACTGAAAGAAAGGGAGAGACAGAAAGATGGAGAAAGACTGAGAGAGAGAGACAGTGGCTCACAAAGCCAGACTGAGAAACAAAGAAACAGAGAGAGAAAGAAAAAGAGAGAGAGAAAGAGATGGGACAGAAAGACAGAGAGATAGAGAAAGGTATATATATATATATATATATATATATATATATATATATATATATACAGAAAAAGGAAGAGAAGAGATGGGAAGACAGGGAGAGATGAGGGACGGAAAGGGAGAGAGAGAGAGGGAGAGAGAGAGAGCTGGGGGTCAGAAAGACAGAGTCAGGGAGATAAAACGACAGAGACAGGAGGACAAAGACAGAGAGAAAAACAGAGACAGAGAATGAGAACTAATCTACTAAATCTGTTTACAGACTCATCATTATTTCCACACAATTAAACCTTGTTTCCCTCAAATCATCATTTCAAAATTGTTCAATTCTTCTCCCTCTAAATCTCCTGAATCCACAATGCCTAACATAAAACTGCTTCACTAGGACGTTGTTTCAAGAGCTTAAGCTTCATAACATGGTACCATTATGGCACAGGTAATTAAGAATAAGCCATGTTAAACAAACTAAATTAAAAACCAAGATTTAAATGCTTAAATTGGCCACCATCCCAAGCTATAACAGGAAGCAAGTTCCAAATCCAAGAAGTACATTAACGAAAATCTCCCAGGGATGGTCATGGCCTGAGAGCATGAAAAGGACAGGAAGTATGCTTTAGGCAGGGGATAGAGTTAAATGACTTCAAATTTCAGGTGCTGCCATTGGCAGGTCTGAAAATGTTACCCTCAGCAGGGTAGGCATTTTCTTTCCGACTGCTAGGAGAAATGGTTTAAAGACCTTCAGTGCTGGACAGAGCATTCTCTCAAAAATCTGGCTCAAACTCTTCATTTTACATTTGAGAAAATTGAAGGCCAGAGAGGGGAAACTGAGGCAAACAAATGTCAAGTGATTTGCCCAGGATCACATACTAAAAAGTGTCTGAGGCCAAAGCTGAACAGAGGTCTTTCTATCTTAGTGCTCTATTCACTATACCACCAAGCTGGTTGCAACCATGAAAGGTGTTGGTTTTTGTTGTTCAGACCTGTCAGTCATGTCCAACTCTTCATGATCCCATATGGGGTTTTCTTGACAAAGTTATTGGAGTGGTTTGCCATTTCTTCAGCTTATTTTATAGATGAGGAAACGGAGGCAAACAGGATTAGGTGACTTACCTAGGATCACACAACTAGTAACTATCTGTTGTCGTATTTGAACTAAAGTCTTCCTGTCTCCAGGTCTGGCACTCTACCCACTATGCCACCTAGCTACCCTAAAAAAAATTCCTCAATTTTTGAAAGACACTAATAACTACACTGTAATAACTAGGGCCATCTTAGAAGGCAACAACAGAAATGTCATTCAAACTAAGGTGATATCTAGTTAAAGGAATCTGTGAATTTACATAAATAGGGCAACTTTTTTTCCCAATAGCTTATGAAAGAGAGGCAGAAAGTAAAAGATTTCTTTATAGTCACTATATTTCTGGATTTGAGTCAATATAATGCTATCACTGCTAATATATTTGAGTTTACAGTGTAAAATAACATTTAGATTGTATGTGAAAGAATATCAGTAAAGCCCTCATTAATATTTATGAAATTCCTACTATGTGCCAGGCACTATGCTAAGTACTGAGGAATCAAAAAGAAGCCAAAGACAAAAACTTACAATCTGATGTAATATAGGGAATACTTATAAATAGTATAAGATTTTATCTCCAACTCAAGATTGTAACATCCTGACAAGAAGTCATGTCTTCCATTTCTTTTGTATCTTAATTAATCTTGATATTCTGTGACTCTGCCTCTTACACATCACTTCCATTGTACCAGTCAGTGTCTAATACAATCAGGGGGTATGCTGGAGCCAGCTCATAATGGCCTGGGAGAGCTAACTGTTAAATTTTCAGTGTAAGCATTTACATGTAGAAATCAACAAATGAGAAAAACAACAAAAATTTGTTGTTTTGTTGATTATCTAAACTTAAGAAAGTGATGGAGAAAATGTTAACAATGACGATTAACCTTAAAAGTGTGTCAAAGACATTTCTGAGGGACCTATGACAAAGAATACTATCCAGCTCCAGAGAAAGAATTATTGGAATTAGAATGCAGATCAAAACATGAACTTTTTCACTTTAGTTTTTGGGTTTTTGTTTGGAGGTTTTGGTTTTATATGAGTATTCTCTTTAAAAAGTGATTAATATATTCCAACAACAGGGAAATGGGTTCGAGTCAAGAACACATGTGATAACCACTGGAATCCTGCGTCGGCTATGGGAGAGGGAAAGGTGGTGGGAGGTGGGGAGGGGAGGAAAAGAAAATGATCTTTGTTTCCAGTGAATAATGTATGGAAATGACCAAATAAAATAATGTTTAAAATTAAAAAAAAATTTTTTAAGTGATTAATATAGAAATGTTTTACATGATATTACATGTATAAACCAGATCAAATTGCTTACCATTTCTGAGAGGAAAAAGGGAAGATTGGAAGGGAGAAAATTTGGATCTCATAACATTGGAAAACCTATGTGGAAATGTGTTATTACGTGTAATTGGTAAAATAAAATATCTTCATAATTTTTTAAAGTGTGCCTAGGTCAGTGGATAGAGCCAGGCCCAGAAATGGGAGATTTGGGATTCAAATCTGCCCCCAAACACTTCTTAGTTGTGTGACTGTAGGCAGGTCACTTAATCCCCATTGCCAGGCCAGCCCTTACCACTCTTCTGCTTTAGAACCAATACAGAGTATTTCTTCTAAGATGGAAGATATGGGTTAGTTTGGGTTTTTTTTAAGTGTGTCTAGAGTGTAGTTTTCTCTCCGAGGATCACCCAGCTAATACATAATTTAACACAACATTCATTTATTGAGCACCAACTGTATTCAAAGCCCTCTTGGAAGTCATAGTAAAGTAGGAGTTACAATACTTATTCAACTATTCTATGTCTACATAATATCTTCATCAAAGAAAAAGAAAATGATTAGAGCATACAATGGGTGTTGGAAAGGAAGAATGAACAGCTTTACCTGGGATAAGGCTAAGGAAGTCTTCATGGGGGAGATGATATAGGTGGATTGGATTCCAATAGACTAGCATGAGTCAGAAATGTATTCCAAGACTAGGGACTGCTGTGAGCAAAGGCTCACAGTAAAAGCAGAGGCATGAAAGTATGGTAGTGATCCGGTGTGTTATTTAGCTAACTACTTGTAGAAATGAACTGAAATCTCACTCAAAATGATGAACTTAAATATTCAAATTTTCAAAGCACATACAAGCCAGGGCAAAAGATACATGTATCATATTATTAAAAACATCCAGAGATGCATAGTATCTTGGGTGCTTTCTGCTACTCTTCTTTAGAAAAATTTAGTTACATCTAGAAAAGCTGAAAAAAATTTCTGTTGAAAAGAAACATATCATAATTAGTTTGATTATCTATACTGATTGTATTATCTAGATAAATGCTTAATTTTTATTAAATGGAATCGTTCTTTAAAAATCCCAGGACTCCAACAAACCAATATTCATAGGATCACTTTTTAAATGACAAAGAGCATGGAGCAAAATGGATCTGCACCAACTGGGTAATAGATGAACAGACTGTGGTATATGAATATCATAGAAGACCTGCAGGAAATGTCAAATCTGAGGAATTCAGAAAAAAATGTTCGTATGAAACTGATATTAAATTAAATAAGAACTATATAATATATATAATAACTGTCATTCTTGAGTCATGTCCATCTCTTGATGGTCCCATTTGAAGTTTTTTTGGCAAAGATACTAGAATGGTTTGCTGCTTCCTTCTCCAGCTCATTTTACAGATGAGGAAACTGAGGTAATCAGAGTCAGGTGGCTTGCCTAGGGGCCACAGAGCTAGTTAAGTGTCTGAGCCTAGATATGAACTCAGGTCCTCCTGATTCCAAGCTGGTGCTCTATTCACTGCGCCTCCTAGCTGCCCTACCCAATGACTACAAAAATGCAAATGAAAAGAATGCTAAAGGAAGCCAAAGTAAGTAATTGTAATGACCAATCTTCACTCTACAGAAGACACAACAAAACCTACCTACCTCCTCTAAGGCAGTAATGGCAAACTTTTTAGAGAGGGAGTGTCAGGCTCTACCTTCCAGATCAAGCAAGTGCCATGCCCTCTCCCCCTTTACTTCAGATAGGAGAGGGAGGAAGCATTCCCACTGGGTTGCTGGATGGAGGGGCAAGTGAAGTGAAAAATTGTTATTAAAGTGTTATTGACAATATAGGTGCTGTTGTCTTTAGGCCATGTGGCCCAAGTATAGACCTACAGTCTTCATTTCTCAGGTGTACCATTGCAGGCACTATGGTCTTTCTTCTTGTTTTGTTTTGTTTTTTTTCATTTGATTTGGTAAATGGAAACTAGACCCCAGTATGTTTATGATTCAGAGAGCAAATAAACAGACTCCTGTGCCTGTTATAAATATGTTTGAAAATGGAATTACTTGGATAGATAACAATTGACTTGTTGAGTTGTGTCTAATTCTGTCATATTCCATAAAATTTTTTAGCAAAGATATTGGAGGGGTTTGCCATTTCCTTCTCCAGTGTGTTCCCATTTTACAGATGAGGAACTGATGCAAGTAGGGTCTTGGCCAGGGTCACACAGTCAAGAAGTACTGGCTAGATTTGAACTTACATCTTCCTGACTCTAGACCCTACTGCTCTATCCATTGCCCCTAAGAACTGAATAGCAGGGATCAAATCAGCCTGAATCATCTTCTTATGTCTGAGAGAACATTAATATTTCTCCCTTTACAGGCCTCTTGAGGTTCTTCTCCTTGTATCTTAGTGGACCCTGGGGTCTACTTAGAAAACAAACAAAAATCAGTGGTGGCAGGAGGGGGAGAGGAGGGAGAATTATGGAGGAAGCATATTCCATCACAAGACCATCAATAAATCCAAGACCCTTCTTTTACCATGCCTATTTAGAGGAAAGCAGGAACCAAGGACCACTCCTTACTCCTTCTATGGAATGGGAAGCAATACTTTTCCTCCTCACTGTGAATAAAGTTGGAGGAACTGATTCTAATAGAGGCAGATCACTATATGTATGCGTCTGTAGGGGTGTGCGTGGGGGGGGGGTGGAAATAGGAGAAAATCCCCAAATGCACCTGTGTATTCACCCTCATCTTGGACTTCACTTCCACTGGGAAGAAGCTAAAAAGGGAGCATTTCTTTCAACTTAAAAAAAAGTGGGGAGGGGGGAAGAAAGTAACCCACTGGCGCCAAAGGGTTAAAGTATTTTGTTTCAAGCAGTCTGAATATCTGAATTTAGCAGCTGACAGTACATGGTGTGTCAGTCTCTTACAGCTGTTCTAGTAGATTCAAAGACCATCTTTGTTTCTCCAACTCTCAGCAACTGTTACTTTTTTTTGAAGGACAATGATAGACCAGCTGTTACCTCACAAGATGTAATGTAGTTCGGGTCAAAATCTTTAGTAACCAACTTGTAAAATAAGAAGGAAGTCATTGTTTGGGTTTGGGCAGAGTATTTTTCTTTTCCCAGTCTCTGCATCCTAACACTCCAATGAATTGCCTTTCCTGGTTCCCAGCAATACCCTGAAGTGACAGAAAGGGTCCATATGGACCTTAAAGCATATCTTTAGTTTATTAACAGCATCTACATGTGAGCAGATGTTAAACCTGATATTCAAAGACGTGTTTTAGAAACATCAAAAATATGGCATACATTTATGGACATGAATGAGACATGAAAGAAAACCAGTGTAACTTCCTTGTTATGCCGAAATATCAAATGAGTTCGTAAACCAAGCAGTTGGGTTTGAAAGTTAATAAGTTACAGACATTTTAAACCTAAAAAAGAAATCATACAAAAGCTTTTAATAATGGCATGTGAATTAAACAGCCATCTCAGGGAGGAGAAAAACAATAGCCCTTTAGATCAGACCCTCTTCTGAATTCCCAGAGCACTTTGTTCATGAATTTCTAACAGCCCTTAACCATAATATAAAGCAACATGTTAACATTTCCCCCTCTTATTTCTCCTTACCAGGGTGTAAATGCTTTCATATCTTAAATTCTGACTTATTCATCTTTGGGGTTTTCCAATTAGATCTAGGTGCTTAGTAAATGTTTCAGCCATTGAAATGACATAATATTTTTTGTAATTGCTTATCTGCGTATCCCTTCCCACTCCACAAATGTAATCCCCTTGAAGCCAGTGACAGGGTCTTGTACATAAAAAGGGTTTACTTCATGTTGGTTGAATTAAATCATTCATTCAACCAATAAATCCATCAACAGGCATTTAAGATGAGACAATAATGATAGCTGGTATTTACACAGAAGCATTTTTTTAAATTCTTACCTTCTTCCTTGGAATAGATACTAAGTATCAGTTCCAAAGCAGAAGAGTGGAAAGGACTAGGCAATTGGGATTAAGTGACTTACCCAAGGTCACAAAGCTAAGAAATGTCTGAGGTCTCCCATCTCCAGGCTTGGCTTTCTTATACACTGGGCCACCAACTGCCCCCATTTACACAGCATCTTATGGTCTGCAAAGATCTCTACATATATAGTTACTATCTTAAAGGTTAGGTTAAAAACAAAAAATCACTGGCTAGATCTCACTGATGAGAAAGGAATAAACACACACCCTTAAAAAAAAATTTAACCAGCCTTTAAAAGTATAAGAGTATTGTGAACAATCTCTCCCAAAACATTAAATTGCACCCTTACAGACAGAAAGGTCCAAATGCACTGCCATAAGGGAGCAATATATTTGTTTCTAACCAATGCATCAATCTGAGCTCAATCTGGGTCAAGACTGCTTATTGACAGCTATCTGAAATCCCTAAAGGCACAGAAGAATCCTATGAACTACTTTGAAATAGTCCCCAAATATGAGTTTCCTGATATCTTATTAAGTCCACCCTTTCCACTAGAAGAGATTACCTCTTCCTCAAGAATTTTTAAAAAAGTATAGAGGTTATTAAACCGGCTGGTTTAAGAGATTCCATGTCATGAGAGTCATTCCCCCCGTTTTTCTTTTTGGCTTGATTCTGTAATTTCACTAATGTAAAGAATTGCCCATGTGGAAATAGAAACTCTCTCTAC
The DNA here is from genome assembly GCF_027887165.1 of Monodelphis domestica. Lineage (NCBI taxonomy): Eukaryota > Metazoa > Chordata > Mammalia > Didelphimorphia > Didelphidae > Monodelphis > Monodelphis domestica. The sequence continues at coordinate 222,456,646 of NC_077233.1, read as the reverse complement.
CAGTAAAGACCAACAACCCATTTATAACTTATTCTCTTAGAAAACAATTGAGAGTATCTAGAGATTTTATTATTTACCCCAGGTCTCAGGGTTGGTATGAGTCAGAGATTGGACTTCCTATCTCCCCCAAGTTATACTTTCCTGCTTAGCATGACAATGCTTTTGTACTCTGTCAGGATCCTCATGTTATCCTCAATTTTTCCTCAAATTATCCTCAAATCCAGGAAACTGTCATCTTTTATTTTTAATATACCACTTCAAGAGAGGCAGCTATGACAGAGTAAATAAAGAGTTGGGATGGACTGGGAGTTAGGAGTAGATTCAATCTCTTACTCTGGGACCCCGGACAAAGCACTGCAGCTCTCAGGACTTCCAGGATATTCTCTAAGAGGATAAATTGCAGAGCAGGTAATAATCAACTTGGTAGAGGGAGTATCCTCACTAAAATTCCCTGTACCACCAAAATTATACTTCTGATTTAAAAAGAAAAACATTCATTTCAAATACCATATTGAATTGTATTTGCCACACCTATTGTACTCAATATTGGTAGTGGTCAAAATGCTTTATATACACATTAACTGATCTTTGGAGTGGAACTGTAGAGTATTTCTGGTTCAGAGGAATATAGAAATGCTACATGAAGTTAGTTCCATGGCCCATCCAGACATGCTTCCCAAGTCACTTCTGGGTAGTCTGTTAGGAAGATTTCTTTGTTGTTATTGTTACTCAATTGTTTCAGTCATGTCTGACTCTTTGTGACCCCATTTGGGGTTTTCTTAGCAAAGAGTGGAGTGGCTTCCTGTTCCCTTCTCCAGATTATTTTACAGATGAGGAAATTGAGTCAAATAGGGTGAAGTGAGTCACCCAAGGTCAGACAGCTAGTAAGTATCTGAGTCCAAATTAGAACTCAGGTTCTTCTGATTCCAGGATCACCACTCTGTCCACTGTACCTACCCTATTTACAAACCACACGTATGATCATTAAAGTTCCTTCAAACTTTAACTCCATTATCTTAGAATTACTACTATTATTGGTTGGTAGTCAATAATACCTTCTCAGATACTTTTGTTCAATGAAAATACTATTTGTCACATTATTCATGATCTTTTTCTTTCTTTTGAAGCCCTTGAGATATCTTAAGTTTCAATTCCTGGATGCCTTTGAAATTGTCCTAACAGTTCAGACTTTTCTGGTAGACACTTTGTCAAATTCAGCTGCTCTTCCTGATTTCATTTCCTAAATGCCATTAACATTTAATTCCACACATAATATGTCTGTGCTTAAGTGATAGAGTGCAAATATGGAGGTTATACTGTTACTGCTGATGAGAATAAATTACCAAATAAATGCCAGCAGATATGTTCCATTTCACAGCTGTTTTTTGTCTTGCCTCAGGTAATTTGGCTTAGCTAATCTGATACCCAGCTCTCTTCAGGTTGTCCACTGTGGTTTTGTGAGACAATCTTGATACATAATGTTTTGCAAATAAGCTTGTACCCTTAAATTGATATTCCCTGGCTATCAAGTCCCCTCGCTTGATAAGGAAACTGTTTATTGGTCAAGAAAATTTATATACTCCTCACTATGAAGACAATTTTACAAATGTTAAGCTCCCCTAAGAGATGATGACAATTGGGTTCAGTCAATGGTTTGACTTTTTTTGGATTTTCCATTATTCAGAGATGACAACTTACTTAAAAAACACCAAGATGCAATTGATAAAAGTGCAAATAGTATCTTCTCATATTTAATCTTTCTTCTAAATTGGTTATAGGTATAGCAATCCCTTCAGGATTATTGTCTATGAGATGGGACCATTATCTGTTAAATGTCCCTCTGTTAAGACATAGATACTGATGGGGCAGACAGGTGGCTCAGTAGATAGGGAGTCAGGCCTGAAGTCAGGACGACCTGAGTTCAAATTTGGCCTCAGATACTTCTTTGTTATATAACCCTGGTCAAGTCATTTAACCCCAATTGTCCAATTTACCACTCTTCTGCCTTGGAACTGATACTCAGTTTAAAAAAAAGAAAGAGAGAAAGAAAGGGAGAAAGAAAGGGAGAAAGAAAGAAAAGAAAGAAAAGAAAGAAAGAAAGAAAGAAAGAAAGAAAGAAAGAAAGAAAGAAAGAAAGAAAGAAAGAAAGAAAGAAAGAAAGAAAGAAAGAAAGAAAGAAAGAAAGAAAGAAAGAAAGAAAGAAAGAAAGAAAGAAAGAAAGAAAGAAAGAAAGAAAGAAAGAAAGAAAGAAAGAAAGGGAGAAAGAGAGAAAGAGAGAAAGAGAGAAAGGGAGAAAGAAAGAAAGAGAGAAAGAGAGAAAGAGAGAAAGAGAGAAAGAAAGAAAGAAAGAAAGAAAGAAAGAAAGAAAGAAAGAAAGAAAGAAAGAAAGAAAGAAAGAAAGAAAGAAAGAAAGAAAGAAAGAAAGAAAGAAAGAAAGAAAGAAAGAAAGAAAGAAAGAAAGAAAGAAAGAAAGAAAGAAAGAAAGAAAGAAAGAAAGAAAGAAAGAAAGAGAAAAACTGATACTCGGTTAAAAAAAGAAAAAGATATAGATACCAACAAAAAAGGAAAGGGAAAATGTTGGAGGACTTTGGGGAGTTATATTGGGTGACTATGAATTAATTATGGATATTTTGGAAAATAATTAGGAATCATGTCCAAAAGTTATGAAACTGTTCATCCCTTTTGACTCAGTAATACTACTACTAGCTCTATGCTCCAAAGAAATAAAAAAAAGAAGAAAAGGACCCAGATATACAAAAATATATATAGTAGCTCTTTTTGTATTGGCAAAAGAACTAGAAATTTATAACAATCCTACTAGCAGTTGTTATATAATTTTCCTTTGTGGGTTTTAACTTGAGAAGGAGAAGGGAGTCTGAGGAAAATGGGTGATAAATGAAGACTCAAAGACAAGTTAATTGATATGGGGAGTGGAGCTTGCTCCTATGATATTTTCCTTTGAAAATTAATTAAAGGAAAATATGAGAAATAAGAGAACACATGGAAGAAAGAATTCCTAGGTAGAGATAAAGAGAGATAGGAGGAAAAACTTGGAAGATGCAGGAATCAAGAGAGAGAGTAGTGCCCCTCACCCCAGCATTTATTGTGGATTGAGAGGTGATCTGGTAGTAGTCTCTCAGTAACCGAGGATGACGATTGTCTTTGTGCGTTTTTGTGCACAAAGACACTTGTGCATGAAGATTCAAGTGGAAAAGTCGATGCACAGAGACAGTCCCACTCTCTTGGCGTTGGAAGCCTGGGTCCAGTGGCACGAAAAGTCGTTACATATGGAGACTTCCTCAGCTGCATTGGATGGCCATGTTGTCTTTTGTGCTCCAACACGCCCTAAGCACTCCACAGTGCCTTGCTGCCTTGCCATCTCAGCCGTTGTTGAACCTTCTTGTTGGTTTCTTCCGCCTGTCCACTGAAGCAGTCGGTGATCAATGAATACGTAACATAGCACGTAGGTCTTAACATTGGTTGAATAAACAATGACAAGATCAGAGGAGGTGGGGATTCACCTGATATGTGCTTTTCTGAGGAATGTGGTTTGACAAGGTGAGGGCTAAGCCTTTGTGGCTTAGGCTCAGGAATTCTCCTGCCCCTAAAACTGTCTATACATTGATCATTAACTGATCTGATCAAGTATCTAATACATCAACCATACTTCCCAGATGCCAATATTCCTGATATGCTACAAAATTAAAGGGATACACATCAATCAAGGAATGGCTTATCAAATTGCAGTAAATTAATGAATTTGGAAAAGTATTGTGTTATAAGAAATAGAAAAAGAGTAAATTTTGAAAAACATGGGAAGATTTGTATGAACTGATGCAGAATGAAATAAGATGAATTAGGAGAAAGATAATTTCAACTCATAAATATTGTAAAGATATTTTTAAAATATATTTGAAAGATATAAAAACTGATCACTGCAATGACCAACCATGATTCTAGAGAACCAGTAATAAAGATTTTCACTCAGTATTTGACAGAGAGGTGATGGACCCAAGATTTTATAATGAACTTATTTCTGGACATGAATAAAGGGGAACTTTGAGGGTTTTTCCCTTGAATATAGGTCTTTGTTAGCTTTGCCTTTAGTTTGTTCCCCTTCCTTCATTGTTGGGGTGATATAATAGAGAAAGAAAATAAATGCTTATCAAGTGCAAGAAAAATATAAAGTCTATGGTATTTTTTTTTATAATGTTCAGGTCTCCTCATGTACAGTTTTATGACTTCTTAAAAGAGATAAAAGATCTTATGGCTATTCCTTTTCATAACTTCTTAATCCCAAATGATATTATCATTCATTTATTAAGTGTTTATCAAGCTAGGTGACTCAGTGCATAGAGTTCTGGGCCTGGAGTCAGGAAGATATGAGTTCGAATCCAGATGCAGATACTTCCTACCTGTGTGACTCTGGGCAAATTAATCCTGTTTGCCCCACTTTCTTCATGTATAAAATAAACTGGGGAAGGAAATGGCAAACCAATCTGGTATCTCTGCCAAGAAAATCCCTGATGGGGTCATGAAAAGTCAAACACAACTGAAACAACTAGATAACAACAAAGCATTTACTGTGTGCTTGTCCTTTGGAGATAAGAGACAAAAGCAAATAGTCTTTGACCTCAAAGAGCTTATACTCTACTACAATATTTAACCGTTCTCATTTATTTAACTCTTAGGAGAATCTGCAAGCTATCTTGCTTTTTGACTATATCATTCTTTAAATTTTTTCTGATCTCATTTTCAATAAAAATTCTAATACTGATCTAATTCAGTTCCTCCAGTAACATGTTTATTCATTAGTTACTGGGCAAAGAATACCCATTAAAAATATCAGCAATTAAATTAAGTGTTTGTAGATGATCTAAGGACTGTTTGATTCTAAGATCCCTCTAGCCTTTTTCTGCCATACTGCCATCATCACTACAGAAGAAGAAAGGACCAATTCTGAAGTCAAACGTTCATGCAGTGTTTTTCTCTGTCATTTTTGTTGTGGTTAGGGAAAAAAAAATCATCTGGTAACCAAATTTGTAGGACGGATTTCATTCATCATATGAACATAGTTTGTTTTAATAACTGAAGGATCTGAGATCACAGAGAATATGGCCTTTTCCAATTTTGGGGAGACATTTTATTTTACCAATTACAAGTAATAACAATTTTCCACATAAGTTTTGTAAGTTATATGATACAAACTGTCTCCCTGCCTCCCTTCCTTCCCCTTTCCCAGAGACGGTAAGCAATTTAGTCTGGGTTATACATGTATTATCATACAAACCATATTTCCATATTGTACCCTTTTCCTTTTTTCAACAAGTAAAATATCCATTTCTTTTGAATGCAAAAAGATATCTACTTTGGCCAATTTATTATTTCATTTCCCCCTACTACCAATCAGTCCTTTTTGCCTGGTGACCTAATAGATAACAGGCATTTTTTGTGCTTTTATTTTTCTTATAAACCAGCTGGTATAAAATAACTTGGATAACTTTTTTCCCTTCTGTTGACTTCAGTTGTAGCTATAGAGATGGAATACAGTGTGAAGATTATCTGCTCCACCCCCTCTCATTTTCTAGATGAAAAAACTGGGGGAAGTCCAGAGAAGTTATGTCACTTCCACAAAGTCACATAGGTACCAGATGTGGTAGAGCTGGGATTTTTTGTACTTTTAAATGACCAGAGCAGGAACCATTCCTGAAACTGCCTAATGATTTGACATAATGGCAATTTGCCTATCCTTCCCTAATTTATAGCTTTGTCATATTTAAGAGTCAGATCAATATATCAAACAAGCATTTCCTTTAATAGGTACCTACTATGTGCTAGGCACTGAACTGGGTGCTAGAGATAAGAGGAAAAACATGAAACAAATCTTATCAAAGAGCTCACATCCTATCTGATGAGCCAAATATGTAGAACTACAAACTCAATATAGGATAATGCAGCTAAGTGACTTAATGGGCTGAAAGCCAGGCCTAGAGATAAGAAGACCTGAGTTCAAGTCTGACCTCAAACATTTCCTAGTAGTGTGACTATGAACAAATCACTAAACCCCCACTGCCCAGCCCTTATATATCTTCTGTCTTGGAATTAACATTTAGTATTGATTTTAAGACAGAAAATAAGGGTTTTAAGAATGAATAAACAAGGAAATAAATAAATATAGGGTAATGAGAGGGAAGGGAGGCACTAGCAGTAAACAGCCTCATGTAGGAAGTGGCACTGGAGATGAACTTTGAAGGAAACCAGAGACCCAAAAGGGATGGGCAAGAACACAATCCAGAAATGGAGAATGGAAGATGGTCTGTTGCATGTGAGAAATAGTAAAAAGCTTAGGTTGACTAGATTGAAGAGTACTTAAAGAGAAATAATATGAAATAAGCCTGAAAGAAGGGAATGGAGTCTGGTTATAGAGGATTTAAAATGTCAACAGAAGAGAGAGTACTTGATCATTGGTCAACTTAAGTTAAAGATAGTTAGGAGGATGACATTGGCCATATTGGTTATAAGAGCAGAAAAAGGCTCTACTTCCCTATGAAACTCCTTTCTATTCATTTCTCCCTATATTATTTGCTTTAACTTCCCTGGATCTCTCTCCTTTTTTTTTTTTTTTATTCTTTCACTAAACTTTCCACTATGAGTCATTCCCTTCCTCTGTCTTTCTTCCCCCCAAATATGCCTTTCCTCCTCTTCATCAATGGCCTTCCAGGTAGGGAGGTATTCATACCCACCAATTGAAAGACAACTGGGCTATTCTAGTGACAGATCTAATCCTGATGCTTTCCTCTGGCTCCTACCCCAAGTGCATAGGAGACAGGATACAATGGACCAGATTCCACCAGGGGGAAGCATGGAGTGAATTTCCTTGTAGGAACTAAGGTTCAGCTTTTGGGTTTATCTTGGTGGAAACCACTTAATGGCTTAGTATTAAAGTGCTAAACTTGGAATCAACAGAAACTTGAATTTAAATCCTACCTTATTTTCTCTCATTCCTACCTCTTCTTGTCTAGATTATTGCATCAGTCTTCTAATTGATCTCCCTGTCTCAAATCTGCCCACTCCAGCCAGGGCTGCTAGATGGCTTAATGGATAGAGATCCAAGCCTGGTCTCAAATCTGGCATCAGTCACTTTCTAACTGGGTGACCCTGGGCAACTCACTTGACCCCAATTGCTTAGCCCTTCCCACTCCTTGGCCTTGGAACTGATACTTCGTTTCAATTCTAAGATAGACAGTAAGGGTTTTTTTGTTTCTTTTTTTAATCTTCCTTTAGCACTGATGTAAACTATATGAATCCCCTTCTCAATTAACTCCAGTAGCCTATAGGAGAAAATATTAGCAAAATTGTTTAGCTTTTATTTAGTCTCCTACAAAAATCTGGCCCCATCCTATCTTTCTAGCCCATTCCCACTCTCCATGATACAGCCAAACTTGCCATTCTTCACACCATTTCCTTTCTCCATATCTTGGCACTGGTTGGTTCATATGCCTAGAATATATTGTTTCCTTATTTCTGCCTTAGTGAGTCCCTTTTCTTTTTTTAAGAGGCGGCTTAAGCATTAACTTCTAGAAGAAATATTGTCATAACTCCTCAACTGCAATTTTGTATTTATTGGTTTTTATTCATAATATAGACATATGTACTTGCATGAGAATATATACTGCTGGCTAATAAAGGTTATTACATTTATTATCTTTGTATCAACCAGCATTTAGCACAGAGCCTTAATAGTTATTGATTCACAGTTTGATTTCTAACAATGACTAGAGACCACAAGTAGATCACCTCACCTACACAAGCCTCAGTTTCATCATTTGTAAATATCTATAGTACCTTACTTATCAGGTATCTGTAAGTAACAAAAGAGATGAAACACTTTAATGCATTACACAAATGGCAGCTATTATTACTTGAGCAATCTAAGTTCTCTAAGACGGAATATAACAAACAGTAGCTAGCTGGTATGAGGGATAGAGAGCTAAACTTGAAGTCGGAAAGAGAGGATTCAAAGCCTGTCTCCAAAACTTACTTAGTTGTATGACCCTAGGCAAATCACTTGGCTTGACTCAGTTTCTTCATTTGTAAAATAGGGATAATAATAGCACCAAAATGCTGAAATTATTATAAGGATAAAATGGTATCATAGAGATATATAATAATTTTATCAATAGATATAATTATATAGATGTAATATGTAATAAAATATTTATTAATATCAACATATAATGTAAAATATCAATATAGTCAGATTATATATAATTCTATAATAATAATATATTATTTACATTCTAGATCCTATTACATATGCTATATATGTAAAGTATTCTGTAAACCTTCAAGTATCATATAAAGATAGGTATTATTAATATTATTCTTATATACCTCATATAATTCATAAGAATTATAAAATGTTTTAAGTGATTGCACATGCAAAATCTATACTGCTTACCACTTCAGGGAGGGGAGAGGAGTGGGAAGAAGTGAAGGACAGTGCGAAGGAGAGAATATAAACTCAGATTTTTGAAGAAAATGTTAAAATTATTTTTACATGTAGGAAACAGTGAAATATCATTTTTAATGTTATATGCATCCAAATAATGGATCTGCAAGCATTTTGAATAAATAAGCACTTTAAAACATATAGTTATATATATATATATAGTCACCTATATATATAATATATATATATAGTCACCTTTTATTTTCTATATTGACATGAGGTGAAATTTTCTAGGATTATTCGAATTGCTATTCATTCACTTTTTCATTAAACCAATTAGGTGATTACTTATGCCAGGCACTAAGAAAAGCTGGTATCAAGATTGTAAATTAGAATCCTAATTCTAAAATTATTTTAGAATTTTAGCTAAGTCTAGAAAAATATGAAGACTGATTTTTCCTCTTCCTCCTATTTTTCATCCTTCCCAGAACATTACCATATTACAGAAAGCTCAACATTCAGAATGATATTTATTAAGTTTCTTTCTGAAAGACTTAGCCAATAGAAAGGTAGTGTAGTCCAGTGGAAAGAGATTTGGCTCTCAGTCAGAGGACCTTGGTTTATATAACCTGACTTTGGCACCAAATGTATAACTTTGAACAACTCATTTAAATTCTTTAGGCCTTATTTTCTTCATCTGTAAAATAATGGGTTAAATTGGATGGTATCTAAAGTACCATCTAGCTGTAACCCTATGAGCCAATTAAATCTAGACATTTAAAAGGTGACCAAGCATGCTACTTTCTCTGCATGGTGCTATTCAGTCATATCTAATACTTCATGCCTTCATTTCAGATTTTCCTAGCAAAGATACTGGAGAGATGTGCCACTTCCTTCTCCAGCTCATTTTACAAAGAAAGAAACTGAGGCAAACAGGGTGAAGTGAATTGCCCAGGGTCACACAGCTGGTAAGCATTAGATTTCAATTCAAGACCATGCATCTTCTTGACTTCTGGCCTGACATGCTATCCACTGTGTCACCTAATTGTCCTGGCATACCTTCTCTTCCTAGTCATGCAAAATATGACTATGACATGCAAAGAAGTTGATTCGCAGGACAGCTACATTCAAGAACAATTCATTTTACAAAATAGGGGATATGTTTCCTAATTAGGCCCCGTGGAGGACAAAAGGAAAGCAAATCTTTGAAGAGTTATGGATGAAGAGAAACAAGAGTGAGGTCGAAAGGAGAATCAGGAGCCAAAAAAGATACGTCCTTGGACTGTGTTTTGAATTCAGCAGCTGCAATGTGTTTTTTCAATCACCTGAGAACATGGGCCAACTCCTGGAAAAACAGACTATAAAGATACAGGAGTGAGAGGAAGAGAAGAGACATAGATAACAAAGGACAGCTGCAGAAGACTAGACTTCAGCCTCTTTCAGACTCAAAATCTTCTCAGTTTTAATTAACATTGCAGATACGTAATGGTATCTGCAGAGACAAAACTTGGTTAAAAATGCCTGGGACATAATGCTTGCCTGCTTATCATATTCATTAATAAAATCCCAGCTGAAGAGTCACAAGGAATATTTGCCCCCATATATAAAACATGTGCATATGGTTCAATCTTAATTATCCAATCTTTCAGATCCCCAAAGATCACAAGAAAATGCTCGTGTGTCCCCAGAAAGACGTGCTTGGCATTCCTATCCTCTCCTTAGCGCTATCTGGGGAATAAAGGAGCCATGGCTCACATACAAGTAGTATAATTGTCATCCCTGGCACTACGCTCATCCTGGATCAGCAGCATCACGGCCATTTTGCCACAGTCTCCAGGGCATAAAGCAGGGACCATTTTCTAAAACCATTCCAAATATAAGATACAGTTCTGACTGTTAAATCTTGCTACCTAATTTGGGGATAGCTGGATGACAGTGCTGGTGGGCAAACAGGATTTTTTTTTTCCTTCTAGCTTATATTTAGTCACCGGCTGTATTTAAAAAAAAAGGATGTGAGAGACCTAAAAGGGATAGTCTGGTGGGTTCAAGAGGCAATGTGACATATTGTTAAGGAATTCTGAACCTGGGGTCCATAGACTTCCTAAAGGAGCACAGAACACGGAAAATCTAGGCAATAGATGGGGGCAGGTTATGAACTTGGATGAGAAAAAAATTACATCTTTATTTTCAGTAACCGCTAATTAAAATTTAGTATTTCCTTCAATTATGATGGTAATCAGTAAGTATTATTCAGAGGGTTTCATGGGCTTCACAAACTGCCAAATGGATCTATTACATGCACAAAAAGATTAAGAATTCCTGGTGTGGTGGAATGAACACTTGATCAGGAAATCAAGAGATCTGGATTTTTAATTATAGTTGTATCACTTTGGGCAAGCCACTTCCTCCCTCCTGACACCCCCTAGTTCTCATTTCCTCATCTAGAAAATGAAGCCATTAAATAAGATGATCCCTAAGGGTCAAGCCAAGTAGAGCAGTGGATTGAGCACCAAGCCTGGAATCAGAAAAACTTAAGTTCAAATCCAGCCTCAGACACCATGTGACCTCCGGCAAGTTACTTAACTTTGCCCCAGCTCCTCATCTATAAAATGGGCTAGAGAAGGAAATGGCAAACCACTCCAGTATCTCTGAAAAGAAAACATTTCTTTTAATAAAATCCTTACTTTCGTCTTGGAATCAATACTGTGTATTGGTTCCAAGGCAGAGGAGTGGTAAAGGCTAGGCAATGGGGGTCAAGTGACTTGCCCAGAGTCACATAGCTAGGAAGTGTCTGAGGCCCATTTTGAACCCAGGACCTCCCCTCTCTAGGCCTGACTCTCAATCCACGGAGCCATCCAGCTGCCCCCAAGAAAACATTTTTTAAAAGGGTGGGGTGTCTCTAAGAGTCAGACAGGACTAGAAAATAATTGAATGAAAAGGGTCCTTTCAGCTCACTCTAGATAGCATGCTCTAAGCAACTCAAAAATTACTTTTTTTTAACTTGAAATATTTTTTCAATTACATATAGAAACAATTGTTGACGATTGTTTTCGGACATTTTGTGATTCAGATTCCAAAAAATTACTTTTAGATGAAATAACTAGCCCATCTAATAAAGAGTATACAGGAGGGAAACTGGAGAAATTATTTCTATACACACTTTCCATTTTAAAGAGTAAGAAGAGGATCCCTTTTCCTAAATATCTGCCACAGAGCAACAGTGGAACTAGGATGGCAGGGCTGTGTTTTCTAATTAAAGACTATTTATAGAGATACACTAGCACTTTGGGTTGTTTTGTAAGCCTTATCTGTGTCCATTTTTAAAAGGTGCCAGCTGAAGAATGCCATTCTGACACCCAGGCACTGCCCAGATCATTCAGTGCAGTGTCACAAGTGCAAACTACAATGATGCCAACATTTGTTGAATTTAACTGAATCCCTTGTATACATAAAAAGAAAGTCCCCATAAAAAGATCCAAGAAGCACAGCCCTTCGATCCCATTCTTATGCAACCATATTCTGTCTCTCTTTTATACTCACACAAAAACCAAACCACTGCAATTTGGTTTCAGTCTCCTAAGGTCACAAGGAAATTCAGAAAATCATATAGTTTTAGATTTAGACAGGATTTTCAGTGCTATCTATTCCAACTCATACCCTAAAATGGAATCCTCACCATGATACATTGAACAAATTGCTATCCAGCTTCTTCTTGAAGGTCTCCAATATGGAAGTGGTTAGAATGCTGGGCTAATAGTCAAGAAGACTTGAGTTGGAAAAAAATCTCTTGACACTAGCTACAGGTGCCATTAGGCAGATCATAACCTCAGTTTGCCTCAATTTTCACAGCTGTAAAATGAAGAACAGACCAGCTATATGGCACAGTGCAAAGAGTACTGGGCCTGGAATTAGTAAGACCTGAGTTCAAATCAGACCTCTGAAATTTACTAGCTGAGTGTGATCCTGGACAAGTCATTTCCTCATCTGTAAAATGAGCTGGAGAAGGAAATGGCAAACCACTCCAGTATCTTTGCCAAGAAAATCCCAACTGGGGTCATGAAGAGTCAAGATACAACTGAACAAGAGCAGAAAAATGGAGATATAACAGCACCTACCTTGCAAGATTGTTGTGAGAATCAAGTGAGACAATATTTGTAAGGTGCTAATTTAACTTATTTTCTTTCCCCCCCATACCAATGAGAGATGTCCCATTCCACATTTGTATTGCTTGAATTGTTTAGAATTCTCAAGGGTCACCTTGCCAACAAATCTGACACAGCAATCAAGAGTGCTAGGATGGAGATTGGAAAGGAATCTTTTGGGAATCTTCTGGTCCAATCTACTTAATGTATAGATGAGAAAATCCAGGTCTATACCAGTAAGGTATTTTACCTAGTCTTACAGATAATTAATTAGTATGGCTAAGAAGTTGGCCCTCTGGCTCTAAATATGATACTCATTTCTCTTTGCCATGCTCATGATCTCCCTAATCAAGAAAGAAAGATAATAAAACAATTCTAGGATTTTTCCTGTTTTACCCAGGTGTCATTTGTTTCACACACAAAGGATATATTGTTAGAACACAGAAAAGAGTGGAAGTGGGTACAGTGAACTGTGGTCTCCTTGAGCTATTTTATCATTCAGTGCCTAGAACTATAAACACTCTCGTATTCTTTCAGATTTTTAATCCAGAGAAATTATTTGATTATCCCCCAGTTCTCCTTTGTCCTCTCCAATGCTTCAGGGTTCTGAGATCACACACCAAAGTTACAGACTGAAGCAATCTTACCTAGAGACCTTTACTCCCAGCAGAAGAGCTATTAAAGAAATAGCACAGACTCCAGAAAATAAAAATAAAAATAATGAATAAGTAAGAATTTAAAAAAAAGGCTTGTAATCTAAATCTGCCCTTCCCCCAACCAATTGAGGAAAATTCCTAGCCATCTCCCAAATATCCTGTGTCCAATAATTAAAAATTAAATGCTTTCCATTGTTAAGCAAATGTTAAATATACAATCACACAAAATCATAGGACATAGTGTTCTTCTGTAGGCTAATTTATCAAAATAATTTACAAACCTTCACTAAATGGAGCTAAAATCAAATAACATCTCACAGGAAAGTAGAATCAACACATTGTTCTTGGTGCTTGGAGATGTACCAATGGATGACATAAAGAGAGGGAGATAATGTTTTGGTTATTATAAATTAGAGAAAAGAAGCCCAAGTCTCTTTTACTAATGTCACTCTGTCACTAATTCACATTTAACAGTTATTTCTAAAGGATGACTCATGCAAAAGTTTGTATCAACAAATATCTAATAAACAGAACTTAGAAGTACTTCTAGAACTATTCTGTTATGTTCTTTTAATTAAAGAAGTTTAAGCATAATTATTGCCTTTTTCTAAGATACTATCAAGACTCAGCTTTTCTAAATTACCTACTTAGTATAAACATCACCAACAATAACCAGACATTTAACTAAACAAGTACTTAAAAAGGATTGTGAAAAATCTAAATCTATACATTGTTTACAATTTGTTTAAAATATGTAAATTATATGTGTGTGTGTGCTAAAATTTAAAAAAAAAATACCCTTAAATGGGCATCCAGGTGGCTCAGTGGATTGAGAGCCAGGCCCAAGGATGGGAGGTCCTGGGTTTGACTCTGGCTTCAGACACTTCCTACCTGTATGACCTTGGGCAAGTCATTTAACCCAAATTGCCTAGTCCTTATTGTTTTTCTGCCTTGGAACCAATACGCAGTATTGATTCTAAGCTGGAAGGTAAGGTTTTTTTATTTTTAATACTCTTTAAAAAGAAGCACCATTATTATTGATGAAAGCAAAACCAGCCAGCTAGTAATGGCAGGTTTACTTATTTTAAACCCATATTTAAAAGAGGCCATTGAATCAAAGGGTGAGCTTTTTCTTTTTTTTTATTTATTTTAAATGGTGAGCTTTTTCTACAAATGAGCTCTTTTCTATTTCATTTTTTAAAAGGAGGGATAGAGAGAATTTAAAGGATATATTCCAGCATAGCAAATGGTGAATGTGCCAGACACTCAGAAAACTTGGAAAGAGTTCCACTGAACTAGCCAAACCACAGATGAGCAGACACAAAGCTGTTAAACCCAGCTTCTAGTAAATCAGGAAAAAAGCAAAATATTTGTGTAATGCATTGGGGAGCCTGTATGTGAAAGGTTAAGAGAAGATGCCTTCCTTGTCTCCTCCTGTTCAAGTAGTTTATCCCACATCATCAAATTGCTTCTTTAGAGGCCCTGGGCCAGGAATGTGGGCCCTTCAGTGTAGAAATAAATGTAGAAAATGAGTTTTCCTGCTAGCAAAACAAAATAACCTGATTCACACACACAGCCTTTCTGTGAAGACTTTTTTTTTCTTTCCAAATCAGCCATGAAAATAGGAATTTTTAACACGGCCATCTGCTTCCTCTCCTTATCACCAACCTGGCTTTCAAAGACAAATCAAGGCCAAAAATCAAAGCATGGGAGAGAGACTTGTAGGTTAGGAATTTTGTGACAGAAGATTTCCCCTTCCTGAAAGTCAGGTATCACAAGATGAGGCACCAAGACCCAACACTTAAAACAGTCCTAACTTCAGACATGAGAGATGTCTATCCATTTATCTTTGAAAATGATCATCCTTGATCTGGGACAATACTGAAGGACTTATGATAGGGAATGCTATCTACCTCCAGGGAAAGAACTATTGGAGTAGGATGTAGATCAGGTATGGTCCAGATCAAATTTATTACCATCTTCTGGGAGGGGGGGGAAGGAGGGAGAGGTTTTGGATCATGTGTGTTGAAAATTATTATTACATAGTATTTGGAAGATAAAAATTTCTTTAAAAAATGATCCTCCTTTAAAAAAAGGTGGGTGGCAATGGCACTTAGGTGGCTCAGTGGATAGAGAGACAGGCTGGAGCAGGGGTTAAATTTGGCTTCAGACACTTCCTAGGTGTGTGAACCTGGACAAGTCACTTAACTCCAACTGCATTCTCCTGCCTTGGAACCAATTCTTAGTATCGAATCTAAGACAAAGGGTAAGGGGGCAGGAGGAAGGCAGGAAGGAAGGCAAGAAGGCAGGCAGGCAGGCAGGCAGGCAGGCAGGCAGGCAGGCAGGCAAGAAAGAAAGAAGGAAAGAAAGAAAGAAAGAAGAAAGAAAGAAAGAAAGAAAGAAAGAAAGAAAGAAAGAAAGAAAAAAAGAAAGAAAGAAAGAAAGAAAGAAAGAAAGAAAGAAAGAAAGAAAGAAAGAAAGAAAGAAAGAAAGAAAGAAAGAAAGAAAGAAAGAAAGAAAGAAAGAAAGAAAGAAAGAAAGAAAGAAAAAGAAATTTTGGAGAAGAGAGCATTTTCTGATTCATTAGTTGTATTAATAAGAAAAGTAAACTTTCTCTCTAACTTGGAGTAATAGAATCATAGAATTTTAGAGTTAAAAGAGACTTTAAGGATTATTAAAATCTAACCAACCTCTTCATTTTTCAGAAGAGGTAACTAAAGCCTGTGAGAAGTGAAATGACCTTGTCCAGGGACACACAGCAATTTATATGCCCAGCTAAGGCCATCATGTGGATTTCCCAATTCCTAGCACTGGCTCATGTAATATCTCTGAAATACTGGAAACATGAAATTAATGTCAAATCATGCAGACATTATTTCAAAAAGCTTTCAGTTGATCTACTTAGCCTAGCAAAAGGAATAAAAATATTTTAAACAGTGAGCACTCAAGCCACAGACATCTACTAACCGTATTTCATCTCTGACATTCACTAAGTAGTTGATTATGTTTCTCAACAACTCAATTTATGATTCACTTTAAGAAACAAGTGCCAGGATCATAGGAGAATAAGTGGGACCCTCTCTGATTCAATAAATGTAAAGATAGCTTAATCAAATTAGAGGAACCATCTTCTCTCTCTTTTCTTGCTCAGAACTCCCATAATACAATTTTTTGTTTGTTTAAATACTCCAGGATTAAGGTGATCTGGGCCACCTAAAAGATGTTGTGAGGGTAAAAACAAGATGTAGCAATAGATGGATATGTGGAATGAGTGTGATCAAATACAATCTTCAGAGTGTTTCTGATTATTTAATTGTTCTGTCTCTTAAGTCCTAATAAGCAAGGTCTTTCTATATTAAAATACAATTTTTTGTTTAAATACTCCAGGATTAAGGTGGCATAGGCCATCTAAAAGAAATTTTGGGAAAGTAGAATCAAGACATGGCAATAGATGTGGAGTGTGATCAAATACAATCTTCAGAGGGTTTTCTGTTATTTTTTTTTGCCTAGTTCAAGTCCTCTTAAACATTAAAATATAACCATGTACCACATATGCAAAAAGAAATTAGAAGTGAATGTTGGAAAATTGCAAAGTATATGCCTTGAACACATTTTCAGACTTTTTCAACATATTGATCTGATTTTCATTTTTAATTAAAATGTATTTTTAATTTTAAAAACATTACTGATGCTGCCTTTTTTCCTTTTTTTTTTGTTCTTTTGTCTCAGAATAATTTTTGTTGTATGGAATGTCTCTGCAAGAGGAGAGGGAGAAACAGTGCGGGAACTATAGGGATATTTAAAAAAAAAAGGCATCAGTAAGGACTTATTTTTATAAATTTAATCAGCAGGAGCAGCTGGGTGTGGTTCAGTAGATTGAGAGCCAAGCCTAGAGACTGGAGGTCCTGGGTTCAAATGTGACCTCAGACACTTCCATGCCATGTGACCCTAATACATACTCCACATTAAAATAAGTTATCAACTTCACAAGCTTTTTTCTTATATAAGCAATATGTGCCTTCTTTCACAAAATGAACATGGAGATATGTATTATATGATAGCACATGTATAATGTACATCAAAGTACCTACTATATTAAGGAGGAGTTAAGAGAGGGAGGAAGGGAGGGAGAGAAACTGGAAGGCAAAATGTCAGAAAACAATTAAAAATTCTATCTACATGTAATCTGGAAAAGAAAAATAGAATTTTTTAAAAGCAAAAATAAATAAATAAATATAAAACAGAACAATTATGTCACAACATTAGTTGCATATTAATAGAGGTGTTGGCACTAAATAGCTGGACTTGACAATGGGGACATATCTGCCCAATTCTAAAATAACTGATCAATTCCATATCAGTCAAACAGCTGTTCAATTTGGATAAGGGATAGGATGGAAGAATCAGGATAATATAACTAGTTATTTGATGGAAGCAGCCAAATTGGTCAGCTCCATAGACATTTGTAAACAAAGCCTCTGCTATTGTTTCACTCTAATTATAACACCTATACTTATGAGTGAATGGAAATGGAAATTCAGTTTTTTCCCCTCTAAATAATCTTTGGGGAAATACACACTTTCTGCCTTTTTGTAATGAGCTGCAGATGTCTTCTCTTTTTGTAGTCTTTTTTTATACAAAAAAAAAAGGGAAATTTGGCTTTTTGTCACAGTGTGTACTTCCTTCTGGAGTGTTTCTTTGTGATGGCAACATGTGTTACAACTTTTTACTTGGTTCTGTATTTGAAGACTACATTGCTTTGGGAACCTAGGAGGCAGGATATATATATATATATATATATATATATATATATATATATATAGAGAGAGAGAGAGAGAGAGAGAGAGAGAGAGAGAGAGAGAGAGAGAGATAATCCATTTCTTATTTAAAGACTACATGTGATAAAATGGATTTACATCAACTGAAGAAATGGCTAAATAATGAAGTATATGTACTTAATGGAATACTATCACATTATAAAAATCTTTGAATACAAAAAACTCAGAAAAACTGAAAGATTTGTATGAACGGATACAGAATAAAGTCAGCAAGACAAAATAACATTCACAATGACCACAAGAAGATAAATAAAAACAATACTAAAAGGCAGCTCAATTCTGATTAATTACATCAGCTAACAACCTCAGTCCCAGAGAAAAGATGATCAAACATGCCTTCCTTCTCTTGAAAGAGAAAAGAAGCATGGATATAGACTATTGTTTATGCTGTTACTGAAGTCATAGTGATAGTTATTTATTTCTGGTTATTCTTTAAATTTTTTTTTCTTGGACTTGAGATATATCAGTCTAGGGTGACAATTCTCAAACATTTTGGTCTCAGGATTTCCTTTGCAATTTTAAAAATTATTGAGGACTACCAGAGTTTTGACTTAAGGGGGTATCATATATTAATGTTTACTGTATTAGAAATAAAATATCTTAAGTGTTGTTATGAACATAGTTCTGATCTTACAGACCCCTTGAAAGGGTCTTCAGGACCCCATAAAGGGTCCCCAGACTAAATCTTGAGATATATAAATCTAGGAAGCAACCAGGTCAGAAGATTCCCCAAATGGTTGCAAACTAGTAACTATTCTACACAGTATAATCTTAGAAAGCTTCCCAGGACTCAGAAATTCAATGACTTTCCCAAAATCACACAGTAAATAGACTTCAGAGATAGGAATTGAACACATGTAATTCAGAGACCAGCTCACTAAGCCAGTCTATCTCTAATGTCAGTTGGTTTTGCTGAATAGTTTCTCTTTGTTACCAGGGAAGGTTTGATTTGTTTGTTCCTGGGGTAGGAGTGAAGAAGGAGTGCAGAAAAGAGCAAATGTATATATTGTGAAATGGTGTCAGTTCAAAAAAGCATCAATAAACCTTTAATCAAAGGTTTCATATCACAAGTCACAATTGGTATACTTACCTTCAAACAAACCCAATATATGAAAATCTGGATAAAATGAAGCAGATATAAAGAAACACGCTTCATTCTTACCAACACATACGACTGAGATTAGTAAGAATGAATGTTATATATTTATGTCAAGTACAGTCCTATAAAGGGTGATTTTGCATAATATCTTACAAAGAAGGGTTCAATCTGGAGATATAGTGTGGATTTTTTTTTGAGGCTTTAGACTTCCATATTTTCTCAAACTGAAATTTTAATAGATCCCAATAGTGATTAGTACAGAAGGTTTTTTTTTATTTTACATTACATTTTTGTTTACTTTGGTAAATATTTTTCAATTATATATATACATATACATATACATATATATTTTTTAAACCCTTACCTTCCATCTTGGAGTCAATACTGTGTATTAATTAGCTCCAAGGCAGAAGAGTGGTAAGGGCTAGGCAATGGGGGTCAAGTGACTTGTCCACAGTCACACAGCTGGGATGTGTCTGAGGCCAGATTTGAACCTAGGACCTCCCATCTCTAGACCTGACTTCAATTATATTTTAACCTAGTTGATACAAGTAGAAAATATTGTCCTGCACGTCCCACATTTGACACCTCTGTTCCAGGCTGAGGACCTGGGTTAAATCTGAATCTCTTGACTTTTATCATCTGTGGCCTTGGGGTAGTGCTTCAACCTTATTAGACCTCAATTTCTTCATCTACAAAGCAAAGAGGATTGATTGAGATATCCTTTGAATCAGCAGAGAAGCTTTAACCTACATTATTAGTAGGTGGCTTAGGGAATAGGGAAAATAAACACTTACTATAATGTCTGATACATAGTAAATATTATCTAAATGTTAACAATTTTTTTCTCTACTTGGGCTGGTTTGGACCTCCTTGGGCAACTTAGTGGTCCTCAGCTTCCAGGAGGTTCACCATATTAATATCAGACTTAATTTGGACTCTTTAGTTCTAACTGGGAACTCCTTACCTTGCAGGGACTACAGATGTGAGCCATCAAACAAGGCAATTGTGAGTATTTCCAGAAATGGTTGTGATGGTTGTGAATCAAAGAATCAACAAAATTTATATGTTTATTTTTTCAAGATAGCTAATCAAAGTCCAACCCCCTTGTTTTACAACTGAAGGAACTGAAGGTCCTTAGACCAGAGAGTTAGAAGTGAATTTATCCAGGGTTGGTTTGTTGGGGTTTTTTTGTTGTTTGTTTGTTTGTTTGTTTTTTCATAGAAAATGAAAAGAGAACTCTGTGCCTTATAAGAGGGTCTATCATTGTTTATTTAAAGTAAAGTTCTACTGGTATAATTAAAATGTGATTAGACCCACACACTTTTAATGTAGGCACAATTTTTCAAAAGCAAGGTCCATCTGCTTTTAAACAGTGAAGCATAGATAGCCTAATTTGTTTCTTTGTAAGCCCAGTGAATCTGGCATTCTAAGAGAAGGATAACACTCTTGTCCTTAAAATGAAAGCCTCCATCATGAGTGAGTGAAGATGGAGAGAAAAAGGAGTGAACATCTTACAGACACGAGAAATTAATAGCATTTTTTGGATGTAGGCAGGTACCCACAGTTTCTAAATTGGAAAAACAAGAAGCCTTCCCCAAACCCTCTTAATTCCAATGCCTTCCCTCTGTTAATTATAACCTGTTTATCCTGTAGTGTATAGAACTTTCTGGACATACATTTATTTGCATGTTGTCTCCCCCAGTAGATTATAAATTCCCTGAGGATAGAGATTGCTTCTGCCTCTTTTGTATTACCCAGGATTTAGCACAGTGCCTGGCAAAGAGTAGGTGCTTAATAAATATTGATTGATCAATTGAAATCTTATGTTACCAGGTTGGTTACTTTTTGTTTTTGCTTTGTTTTATTTTAAGGATTCATATTTGGGGAAACTACTTATAGCCAGCCCAACCATTGGGATAACCAAGTCATACCTCCTCTCGTTGTCATCAAGGTGAGCAAAGAGCACATTCTTAGAGATGGCCTTCGCCAAGGCAGTCATCGTTTTGTAGTCTTTGGGAATCACCTGGAAGAAAAAAGCAAAGATAATTACTCTTCCTTAAAAGAGAGTTTGGCTTACTATGTATGGGTCAATGCACTCTGTAACTGCTAAAAGTCACCAACTAAGAAGGAGAACAACAATTCATGCTGGGATTGATCCTGAGGAAGAGATCCCATGGTTTTATAGCAAGGAGCAACAAGTAAGAAAATAATTTTTCTTTTTATGAAAACAACATTAAATCTTCATTTCTCTCTAATGGGTGATACTCCACTGACTGTCAGTCTTGCATTATTTCTTCCATCAGTGGATACCTCTAGGTCAGACTCTTTGGCATTTTATAGAAATTTTCATTTGAGGTTTCACATAAATGAAATGATGCATTATTCTTATGAAAAAATGCAGGACAAGGAATTCTTATACCACTAATAAGATCATAAAATGACCTCCATTCCTCCCATCAATGTGTTTCCAATGACAAGAGACTTTGAGCTTTCACTATAATCAATGAAATTCATTTTTTATTTATCACAAATAAACACCAATAGGCAATGTGTTGGGGGAGGGTTGGAAGAGAAGAAGAATTTGGAACTGAAAAAAAATGTTTTAAGCATATTAAAAATGAATAAATATCAGAAGCTAAGTGGGTCAATGGATTAAGAGTCAGGTGTAGAGGCAGGAATTTCTGGGATCAAATATGGCTTGAGAAACTTCCTAGCTGTGTGACCCTGGGCAAGTCACTTAACCCCCATTGCCTAGACTTTACCATTTTCTTCTGCCTTAGAACCAATACACAGTATTGATTCTAAGATGAAAGGTAAGGGTTATTAAAAAAAAGAGTAAAAAAAAGTATCATTAAAAGAAAAAAGATCAATGGGAAAAAATAAGTAGGATTTCATGGCATTAAAATATATACATTTGTTAAAATGTATATGTGTGTATGTATTTAATGTGTCCCCAGTGCAATCTTATACTCCAGTATAACGCCATGTATTTTACATACATTACATACTACCCTTCAGGGAAACAGATATCAGACATTCAATATTATCTATTATGCTGTTTTAGATTGCAAGTAGTAGCCACAAGATAAGTGATACGGTCAGTGTTTTTCCCGGCTATGACGTTCTCTGAATGCTAGAATAACTGACTCCTAGTAGTGTGCTCACTGTGGTCTAAGGACTACATCAAAAATTAAATCCCAATCCCTTCTGCATCTCCAAAGTACAATCAAAATGAAACAACTCTTATCAGAGACATGTCTTGAGTCAACTAATACCACTCCTGTCCAGGTCGAATAAGAACTCTTAAGCCAGCCCTCAAAGGAAGACAATGACAGATGCACAAATGTGATTGCTTTTCTATCAAGCAACAAGACAGCATAGGAACAGTTAGAGGTTTTCTTAGCCACTGTTTTTCTAAACAAAAAACTTCCCTCCTTCCAAAAGACTAATAGTTGGTATTTCTCTTTAATTTTTTTAAACCCTCACCTTCCATCTTGGAATCAATGCTGTGTGTTGGTTCCAAGGAAGAAGAGTGGTAAAGACTAGGCAAAGGGGGTTAAGTGACTTGCCCAGGGTCACACAGCTGGGAAGTGGCTGAGGCCAAATTTGAACCTAGGACCTCCCATCTCTAGGCCTGACTCACTGAGCTACCCAGCTGCCCTCCAATAGTTGGTATTTCTAAAGGTGGCATTACATCCATTATTACCCTAAGGTTTTATAATTACATTACCCTAAAAAGAAGTATTATAGGAATAATAATAATTTACAATACCTATGAGTTATGTATGTATATACATTTTATTTCCTTGGTAATCCTAGTTTATTTGATCATATATATGCATATAGTGCTATGAAAAATTTTAATGCTATATAAATGCAAGCTATTATTGTTTTAAAATATACATAATAGATCACATAAAAATATAATTGTATATCACATATGATATATAATTAATATATACATGAAAAAATCTCATTGAATCCTCATAACAACTCTGTGAGGTAGGTGCTACTATAATCCCTTTTTTTAGCAGATGAGGAACCTGAGGGAAACATTAAGTGACTTTTCTAGGATCATAAATGTCTGCATTTAAATTCAGGTCTTCTTGACTCCAGATTTCATTATCTTCATTTCATAAAAGTGAAAACAAGGGAAGCTAGGTAGCTCAGCGGATAGAAAACCAGACCTAGAGATGGGAGGTCCTGGGTTCAAATCTGGTCTCAGACACCTCCCTGTTGTGTGACCCTGGGCAAGTAACTTGACCCCCATTGCCTAGTCCATACCAGTCTTTTGCCTTGGAACCAATTCTTAGTATTGATTCTAACACAGAAGGTAAGTGTTTTTTTTTGTTTGTTTGTTTTTTAAGTAAAAGTGAGAACTGGCTGTATAGGGTTCAGTACTATCCACAATTTCAGCCATCTACCATAGGTTTCAGACCATATCCCCTTGGTTACAAGGATCCTACAGTAGTTTAAATCATTTCAAATGTATTTTAAGGAGTCGGAAAATCTAGGAGTTCTTAGTACCAGCTGGGTGAATAAGGTTAGGACCTATGATTTCATTGGTATAGAATATTCCCAAAACAGAAAACTCCTTCTACCAAGGAAAATTTGCATTTTTTCTGATGTTTATAGGCATCTTGGTGACACAGGAATTTGAGCTCTTGACCTGAAATCAGGAAGATCTAAGTTCAAATCCCTTTACTAGCTGTATGACCCTAGGGAAAATCATTTCATCTGTCTGCCTCAGTTTCCTCAAATGTAAATTTACAATGAAGATAAGAACACCTACCTCTCAGGTATGGTGTGAGGATTAAATAAGAAAATACCTATAAAAAGCCTTGTAAACCTTAAAGCATTAAATAAATGCCAGCTGTAATAACAATCTCAGAGAGTTGCCTAGAGTTCTAAGAAATTAAGTGAATGGTCAAGAAGGGTCATACTGTCACTATGTATCAGAGGCAGAACTTGAACCTCAATCTTCCTGTTTTCAAGGCTGGCTATCTATCCAATTGGCCATATTTCATCTCCCCAGGCATGGGATCCAAACCAAATCACTCTCTGGATTGCAATCTCATCATCCATCAAAGAAGGATAATAATGACAGTCGCAGAGGATTGTGGAGAAGAGATCAGATGAAATTATAGATGTGAAAGCATTACATATGGATATTTATTACAGAAACATAAGGTATTATTATATAATTATTCACTCTCATTTCCTTCAAAATATTTCAGGAGGTATGAGTCTAGCAGGGAAAAAAGGATAACAAGAGTTACTGGCAGTTCACCAATTCCTTAAGATAGTCTAAAATATTGGAAAAAATGGTTTGGTGATTCCAATGTCTTCCTCATTTTTTCCACCAGAAAGAGGACTTGCCAAGCTTTCCACTCATAGGCTCTAGGACAAACTGACTCCTAAGAAATCACCTTTCTCACGTAGGAGACAGCATCCTCCTCAGTGTAGACTTCGGCACTCACACCACCTCGTCTGCAACGTGCCTTCACAACAGGATTTGGAGGAGGAGGAGAAATTTCATCATCATGGGAATCCGACTGGGAACTCAACTTCTGACGAGCCAAGATTTGCTTGCATTCCTCCTGGAAGAGAGGAAAATAGGACATACTTAGTAGAAGTTACCCTGCTGAAATGCACACAACTGTACAAATGAAATGCTTGAGAGTACCCATAACCTAATAATAAAATAATCTAAGGCTTATTTTACTTATTTACATTCTTGAAGTAGAGGTGGGGTCTTTTTTTAAGGCTATTCCAGCCAACAGTACAAAAGCACATTATTGACCTTGCCAGGCAGGAAAGAAACAGTTATCATTCTCTTCCCAAGACCAACAAGGAGGAAAAATTGTGAAATTTGCCATTTGTCTTCAATATCCCTCTCCTACTTCCTAGTGCTCCTATTTACTTGCCTCCCAGGTACCAAGTCTAGTCAAGATGCCCAGAATCCTTTTATGGTAAATCCAATCCTATCTAACTAATGTCTTACGCTCCCAATTAACTCTTTTTTTTCCCTCCTCTACTATTCCTATGGGAAAATTCCCATTTCCTTAGGATGTGATCTCTACTAGGTATCAGAAAGGAAATAATAGATTAAAATAAGATTCACTGATCTATGATTGATTCATTGCTTCTTTAGTATGATAGCCCTCTTAGAAATATTTGTATTTCAAAAGAAGCACAGGGGGACAGCTAGGTGGCTCAATGGATAGAGATCAAGGCCTACAGACAGGAGGTTCTGAGTTTAAATATGACCTCAGTCACTTCCAGGCTGAGTAACCCCAGTCGATCACTTAAGTCCCATTGCCTAACCCTTACCTCTCTTCTGCCTTGGAACCAATACACAATATTGGCTCTAAGATGGAAGATAAGGAATTAAAAAAAAAAGCAAAACTACAGTAATCAATAGTTTGTTTTGTGGTAGAAAATTTTTTTCTATGGAAGACTATTAATCTTTGGAAGGGAGGGGAATTAATATAGGACTTCCTAAAAAAAAAAAAAGTAACAATATAGACTGGATTGAAAAATACAATAAAAGGGGTAGCTTGATGGTTGAATGGATTAAGAACCAGTCCTAGAGAAGGGAGGTTCTGGGTTCAAATCTGACCTCAGATACATCACAGCTGTGTGACCCTGGACAAGCCATTTAACCCCCATTGCATAGTCCTTACCACTTGTCTGTGTTGGAACCAATACATAGTATTAATTCTAAGGTCAAAGGGAAGGAAAGAAAGAAAGGAAGAAACAAAGAAAGGAAGGAAGAGATGGAGAAAAAAAGAAAGAGAAAAAGAGAAAGAAATAGAAAGAGGAAGAAAAATACAATTGACAACTTACTTTCAAAAAATGCAAATTAAGAACAAATTATCTCAAACAACATTCAATAAAACAGTCAACAACAAAAGATGCTTCAGTTCTATATTATATCCAGTTAACAGTGGAAAGGAAAGAGAGAAGAAAAGTTAAGATATTAAATTTTAAAGGAAAGAACATTCGGGGGAATAGAGAAAGGAAGAGGAAAAGAGAAAGAAAAATGAGATCAAAAGAAAGGTACAACATGTTTTGAGGTGTTATTCAAAGGACACAGCAAATTTTTTGCCCAGGGTGGACCAAGAATATTCTCACTTGAAATCCCTTATAAATACTAATTAGCAGATTATCCATCACTCACAGCTCTTCACCAGTTCAGACCTTTAAACCTTTAAAGACTACTCTGAATAGGATAACTGAATTATTGGCTAGGGAAGAAATGATTCTCTGAAGGGTAGCAACAGTTACTATAGCAACATTATTCCAAAGGCCAGAAAAAATCAAGTCAAGGGCTCCACATACTTGTTAAGCAGGGGATCTCTACCACTGTTTTAAATGGTAGAGTTTCAGGTAGTGTAGAGAAGAAAGGAATAGGAAAATAAGCTTCAGATTCAAAATTTAGGAGACCTGAACTTCCGAGTTCAGCTCAGTGAACTTGGATGAATTATTTCTCAATCACAATTTCCTCATTTCTCAAAATAAGTGTTGGATTTCCAACCCTTCAATGTACAACAGGGAAGCTTTAATAGCTTAATTCTAATTCTCACCAAATCTTTTAAAAGTTTTAATAACTTAAAACTGTACCATGACTTTTGAAACACCCTAGATATGTTTGCCCCTCTGTATTGGGAGCAGGGGAACTAGTGAGTGCCAGATTCTGATCTAGTCCACTAAAAAGGGCAATCAGATCTAAAAAGTGGGTTTTCTCAATGCAGGAAGAAGAGGTTACAAGCCTAATTCAATAAAGAAAGAGGCAATGAAATCACAGCATATAGCGGAAATACATAAGGGTACCAGTGGGTATACTCCAGCTCCCTCCAGAGACTACAGCTGCTTTTTTCATCTTTGGCCTTCCAAACTAATTACTGTTTCCCACATGTTGATAGCCTTAATCCCTGGTGCAACATTCATTTCCCAAACAGTTATTTTAACCAATCTGTCATGCTGAAAGGAAATGAGTGAGAGTTAACTCATCAGGGATGAAGCCACAAATGAATGACTTGTGTTATTGCCATGCATTGACTATTTTAAAGGCTTAGAATAAAAAGCAAATGATTAATCAATGGCTTGCCACTGATTGCTGTGAACGTCTGACAAATTCAGTCCTATTTCTTATGCTTAAAATCATCTTCACTCATCTTTTCTCACTCACTCTTTGAAGTTCAGTGGGCAGGAATCAGTCTGGCCTCTTACTTTTTCCTTTCCCACTCTTTTTATGTTATCAGTAATGCCTGGAATGCCTTCCTAACTCCTGCCAATCAAAACACTTCTTTTCCCTTTACTGAAAATTTTCCCTGAATTTCTTCACTTCCAGAAAGCCTTCCTAAATTCTGTGGTTTGGTAGAAAGAATATTCACTTTTAAGCAACAGTTTTCATAATCACCTTTTTGCAATTTCATTATTAGATATAAAAATGGTGAAAGAGAAACATTTAACTGCTTCATCTCCTTTACATGCAAGCACCCACAGAAAGAAACAGTGACAGTTCTTTGTCTTAAAATATTTGGCAGGTTGTGCACACTCAAAAAATATAAAATCAACTGAATTGAAAAACTAGGAAAGGACTCATCTCAACAAGACAGCATTTTTCTACCTTTTCTTCATTGATAATACAGAAATGGCAGTTACTTAAGAGTTCGTCCAATTCCTCACTATTAGTGCTTTGATCATTTTGATGCAATGATATTCATCTAACCTGTTTGATATAATGTCACTATATAAACAATTGAAAACAAAGGAGAATTAGACAAGATGTTTGAGAAAAGGTTAATTTTCTTATAACTTGCCTAAACCAATTCAGTCAGATCTTCCTAACTCTAACTCAAGAGGTTAAAAAATACACTTGTTCCTTTCTGTCTCCTCCCAAATTGTTCATCACCATATCATCAGGAGACCATACCACACTCTTGAGAAGAAAATACTGTTGAAAGAAGAGATTTCCCTTAAGTATTTGCCACAATTTCATCTATGAATCTTAGATATGGAAATACGACTATCTGTCACTCCAATCTTGATCCCTGTTCCAGAGAGTTAATGGAGTCAATTTGCATAAGGTGTATAAATTAGCTGGCACCAGCCCCAAGAATACAACCATGATGGACAAGGAGATTAGGACAGCAAATAGTTAACTGTGGAAACTGAGTGCACCAAACTGACTCAATTTTGATTCAGTTCTGGAGCTAGCTTGCATTTCTTACCATTCAATTATGGCTCAAGTACACATTCTGTCCTATGAGAAAACTCTATTCATCAAAAGAAATGGGGGAAAACCTTGTTACACTGGCTAAATCTAGCCCTGCCTGGCTGGAAAACTGAACCACTTCTACCTACTACTTAGAGACCCTTATCCTAAGGACCTAGGCAATGCTGACCATAAACCCGGTCCAATCCAAAGATGGACACAAGGAGTTTTCTCACAATTGCACATTTCAAACAACCCATGTGTCTTCTCTGAAAAATGGCCCCATACTGACCAATGGTATTGTTTCCAAGTTCCTTTGACTGTTTACAGACACTTGGGGGGGAGGGAAACACCTCTTTTTCTGCATTCAGTGAATTGTACTTATTCACTCTCTCTCTCCCAAATTGAACAGTCCCTAATCTTTCCTACAATTAGAAGTTAGATTATCTAATGTTGTATTTCTTCCTTTAAATCAATTAGTCTAACAATTAATTTAAATGCATAAAAGTCTGTCTCTTCCCATATTTGGGGTCCAGTCCTTAGCTAAGGAATGGACTGGTCCCAATTTGCTGGGCAATTGCCATGCATTACTTAATAAGTCAAAATGCTCAAAAGATGAAACCTTTGTTTTCTCAGTCATTTCAGTTTTCAAAAAACACATGGAAATAAGATTCATAAAATTTAAAAAATAAAAAAATTTAAAAATCTTAGACATTATCTAAATAGACCAGCCTCTTCTTTGTAAGATGATAAAACTGAGGCCCAGACACTTGTGGACGGCCACACAAATAGTAAATAGTCAAGATTTCAATGTAGGTTTTCTGATTCTATACCCTCTGCCACACTATGCTCTCTCTTTACAGAGATTAAATTTGTTAAATTTTTCTTTAAAAAAATTTTTAAACCCTTACTTTCTGTCATAGGATGACAGAACTAAGTATTGGTTCCAAGGCAGGAGAGCAGTAAGGGCTAGGCATTTGGGATTAAATTACTTGCTCAGAGTCACAAAGTCTCAGGACAGATTTGTACCCAAGACTTTGCATCTCCAGGCCTAGCTTTCTATCCACTGAGCCATGTAACTGCCCCTCATTAAGTTCTTAAGATTGACAATTTACCCTGTATCTCTATATCTCTATATGGTGGAATATATTGACTTGAAATAATGGGTTTTGGAAACATTTCACAGCACAATTCCCTTGTGAGGAAACTAATTTCTTACTGAATACATTGATTCTTAATTAATACATTGGTTCATTTCTTCCAAATCATTTATTTGGCATTATGTAGAAATGATATTTGCAGAAATTATCTAAAAAAATAATGAAACCCAAACAAAAAAAATGATGCTTTCTATTATTCACACATATAATGTTTCTTTGAATAATATTTATCAAAAATTTGAAGCTTTAAAATGCAATATTGTCTAGAAATTTAAAATATATAATATTTTGAATAGTTGTTGATAAATTAAACTGATGAGTTCATATATAATACTTTAATCATTCATAACTAAAATACTCACTAGGATTTTCAGTCTTATATAATTCTAGAAATTAAATAAACTTTGTTTCTTCAAAAATATTCTCTCTCAAAACTAGATAATCTCTAGGGTAAAATCAGTAGTTTGACTATCAACCTCACCCTGACTTAGTTTAACACAATTCAACAAATGAAATCAAAATGTCAATGATTGAGGCAAAATATATTCAGGAAAATATCAGGCACTATCTGATAACAGAAGCAATTTCCCCTCAAAATGATGCATTTTCAGATACTCTTTTTTTCTACTAGATTGCTATCATGAAATATATAAATTACTATTCCATCTCTTAAAGAAGCAAAGTCTACTTTGATATTAAATGATAAAGTATAAGACATTCTTTAAAAGGAAAACCAGCTTGAGAAGTGCAACAATTTGGTGTTTATCACACTTCCACCAAATCTACATGAATTTAAGAAAAGGTAGGCTAAGTAAGAATAGAATTTACCCCACAATTCATTTTGACAAATCTTCTCCACTATGGACCGTCTTCCCGTAAATAGATGAAAGCTGAGTAGATAGTTCTGCACGTGCTGTAATTTGTATAACTTCTGTCACTAATCTCAGGGCCCACTTTCAGAACTAAAGTTTATATATTCTCACCACTAGAGCCTGAAATGGAATTCTTGAAGCAGCACTAGCTTTTTAGCAGTTTCTCTGAAGGGCAATTCTGCAAACACCAATGACTGCCCATCACTTAGAACAACTGTCCATACAGAACCCATTTCCTAGTAAACACCTGACCATTCTTCTGTTGCCATGACAATGGGCAAGCTCATCCTCTCGATGAATGGCAGAAAAATGCTGCTTATGCAGAGAATAACATTTTTTAATCCTGCCTGGTTTTTTCTTTCTTTTTTTAAATTGCATTTCATTGTTCTTTTTATTTTCTACCAGTCATTTCTGGAAAATTCTGGGTATTTCCATGAAAATCAAATTATCTCATAAAAAAAGAAAAATGCCTGGGCAAAAATACCAACTATGGGGACCATTTTTAAAAATTGATCTCACCTTTTTTTTTCAGGATTTTTAATTCAATGTTTAGTTGGGAATTTATTTTTATTTTTAAATATTTTTCCATATTTACATGATCCATTTTCTTTCTCTCTCTTCTTTCCTTCCCCCTCTCAGAGCCGACAAGCAATTCCACTGGGTCGTACAAATGTTCTCACTTGATATCTATTTCCATATTATTCATTTTTGATATAGAGCAATCTTTCAAAGCCTGAACCCCAAATCACATACCCATTACATGTGATAAGTGATGTCATATGTTCTTCTTTTGCATTTCTACTCCCATAGTTATTTCTCTCAAAGTGGTTAGCATTCTTTCCCATTAGTCCTTCAGGAGTGTCCTGGTTTGTTGCATTACTACTATTAAGTCCACTACATTGGATTACTTTCACAATGCTTTACTTTCTGTGTACAATATTCTCCTGGTTCTGTTCATTTCACTTTGCATCAGTTCATTTAGGTTCTCCTAGTTCATATAGAAATCCTCCAGATCATCATTCCTTATACACAGTAGTATTCCATCACCATTATATACCACAATTTGGTCATTCCTCAATCAAGGGACAATCCTTCATTTTCCAATGTTTTGCTACTACAAAGAGTGCAGCTATGAATATTTTTATACAAGTCTTTTTCCTTATTATCTCTTTGGTATTAGTAGTATTATTGGTATTAGTAGTGGTATTGCTGGATCAAAGAGTATGCATTCTTTTAAAGTCCTTTGGGTATAATTCCAAATTGCCTTCCAGAATGGCTGGATTAATTCCCAACTCCACCAATAATGCATTAGTGTCCTGATTTTGCCACAATCCCTCCAACATTTATTATTTTCCTTTGCTGTCATATTGGCCAATTTGCTAGGTGTAAGGTGGTACCTCAATGTTGTTTTGATTTGCATTTCATGAAGTATGAGAGATTTAGAACACTTTTTCATGTGCTTATTGATAGTTTTGATTTCTTTATCTGAAAACTGCCAATTCATGTCCTTTGACTATTTGTCCATTGGGGAATGACTTTATTTTTTGTACAATTGACTTAGCTCCTTATAAATTTGAAAAATTAGACCTTTGTCAGAGGTTTTTGTTATAAAGTTTTTTCTCAATTTGTTGTTTCCCTTCTAATTTTGGTTCCATTGGTTTTATCTGTACAGAAACTTTTTAATTTAATACAATCAAAATTACTCATTTTACATTTTATAGTGTTCTCTATCTCCTGCTTAGTCTTAAATTCCTTCCTTTCCCATAGATCTGACAGGTATATTATTCTATGTTCATCTAATTTATTTATGATTTCACTCTTTGAATTAATCTTGATATGGGGTGTAAGATGTTGATCTAAACCTAATTTCTCCCATACTGTTTTCTAATTCTCCCAGCAGTTTTTGTCAAATAGTGGGTTCTTATTCCAAAAGTTGGGATCTTTGGGTTTACCAAACACTCTTGCTACTATCATTTACCCCTAGTCTATTCCATTAATACATCCTTGTATCTCTAAGCCAGTATCATATCATTTCGATGATCACTGCTTTATAGTACAGTTTGAAATCTGGTAACACTAGGTCTCCATCTTTCCCAAGTTTTTTTTCCCATGATTTCCCTGGATATCCTTGATCTTTTGTTCTTCCAGATGAACTTTGTAATAATTTTTTCTAATTCCATAAAAAAGTATTTTGGTAGTTTGATAGGTATAGCACTGAATAAGTAAATTAATTTAGGCAGGATTGTCATTTTTATAATATTACCTCATCCTACCCATGAGCAATTGATGTTTTTCCAATTATGTACATCTAGATTTATCTGTGTGGAATGTTTTGTAGTTATGTTCATATAATTCCTGAATTTGTCTTGGCAAGTAGATTCCCAGGTATTTTATCTTGTCTAGTTTGACTTTAATTGGAGTTTCTCTTTCTAACTCTTGCTGCTGGGTTTTATTGGAAACATATAGGAATGCTGATGATTTATGTGGATTATGTAACTTTGCTAAAGTTAGTGATTATTTCTACTAGCTACAGTGACCATTTTTGAAAACATATGAATAGTGTTGGAGTAGTTCTCCCACTATCCTCCACCCCATCTCTAATTTAATCCTTGAGAGCCCTGACTGTTTTTTTGACTTTCTGTGCATCTCTAGTACTTGGCACAGTGTCTGGCATCTTATAGGTGGCTTAACAAATATTTACTGATTGACTCTACCAGGAAGAAGTATGTTTCATTATCTGTTCTCTATGGTCATTATTGATCAAGTTGTTTCCTTTTACTGGTCTTTTCATTTATCCTGTTGCATTCCCTTTGTGTATCATCCTTTTAAATCTTTTTATTTCACTCAGAATCATCCTTGAGTTTCTCACATTTGCCATTTCTTATTGCATGATATTATATTACATTTATATGCCACCCTTTTCCCACCTTTTTCTCAAATGATAACCTCTCACAATAGTTCTAGCCCTACGATTCTTCAAAAAGTGCTGCTTGGAAAAAAAAAAGAAAAGAAAAAAAGTGCTGCTTGCCATATATATTAGACCTTTATTTCTGCCTTGTCCTCCTTGGAGTATACAGACATCAACTGGATCACTAAGTGAAAGGGTGGGAACACTTTGGTCACTTTTTTTTGCATAATTCAAAATGGATAACCAGAATATTATGACCTGAAAAATTCAGCTTCTCCTGTGTATTACTGTACCTATCCTCTCAAAGCAAATGACAGCCATACTAGTTCAGACCTTCATTACCTCTCTTGGACAACTGTAATAGGCTCCTTAAAGTTTTCTCTGTCTCAAGTACATTCCTTCTCTGATACTTCCCTCCATACAATTACTGTCATTTATATGTATACATACATACATACATACATACATACATACAAATATATTTAAAACCTTACTTTCTGTCTTAGACCTGATACTGAGTTTTGACACTATGGTAGAAGAGCAGTAAGGTCCAGGCAATTGGGGTTAAGTGACTTGCCTAGGGTCACACAGTTAAGAAATGGATGAGGTCACATTTCAACCCAACACCTCCAACCTCCAGGCCTGGTTCTCTATCCACCATGTTCCCTATCTACCCCTCCAAGCCATATACTTAAAACACAAGTGCAAGCGTGTCACTCCCCAACTCAAGAAGCTCCAGTAGCTCATTGCTGCTTCTTAGGATCAAATCCAAACTCCTCTGCTTGGTGTTTAGAGATCAGCCCATTTTTTCACTTGTTTTTCTCTACATCTTTTAGTGATTTTAGGTATGTATCATTCCCTTATGAGTAATACTTTATGCAAATAACTTTCCCCACTCAATTTCTCATCTAATTCTATTTCATTGATCAAAAGCATTTTAATTTTAATATCAAAATTATATACTTTTGTCTTTTATCCTCATTTTGATCCCTAATTTGTCTAAGAATTGTTCTCCTTCACTCTGAGCAACACAATGACCAGCCACAATTCCAGAGGACTCATCATGAGTACCATACTCCAGATAGAGAAATGATGGACTTAGAATTTAGATGGTACAATATTTTGGGGTGAGATATGACTAATGTGGAAACTTATTTTGCTTAACAATGCATGTTTATAATGAGTTTTATTTTTCTTGTTTTTTCATTCTTAGGTAGGAGGGGGTGGGAGGGAGAAAATTCAGAGCTAAAAATGAAACAGAATTTCATTTTATTCCCATAGCTATCTTTTCTAGAACTCTCTTAATAGAAGGAAGAGGAAGAATCCTTGCTTAAATCTTCATACTGAGAAAGTTTCTAGTGTTTCTCCAAAGCTTCTAGTATGTCTCAATGTCAATTAAGTCTACCTCGATTTTACAAAAGATATAACTTTTATCATATTAAAGGACTTTTTAATACCTCTGATCCTTTAGGGCAGTAGATAGAGTCATCTTCCTAAGTTCAAATCCAACCTCAGACACTAAATGTATGACCCTGGACAAGTCATTTAACCCTGTTTGCCTCAGTTTCCTCATTTGTAAAATAAGCTGGAGAAGGAAATGGTGAACACTCCAATATCTTTGTCAAGAAAACCCCACAAGGAGCTGGACATGACTGAAAAAAAAATGAATAATAACAAATTTTGTCAAAAGCTTTTTCAGTCTCTGTTAAAATTATTACATGATTTTTGGTGTCTTCATTATTTATAAGATTAATTATGCTAGTTTTCTTAATGCTTAACTATCTTTTGGTATGAATCCAACTTGGATATACTGTAGTCTCCACAAAGTTTTTATGTAAAGAATACCTATTTTGGGGTGGGGCAGCTAGTTGACTCAGGAAATTTAGAGACAAGCCTAGAAACAGGAGGTCCTGGGTTTAAATCTGGCCTCAGATACTTCCCAGCTTTGTGACCCTGGGCAAGTCACTTAACCCCCCATTGCCTAGCCCTTTCTATTCTTCTGCCTTGTAACTAATACACAGTATTGATTCTAGGATAAAAGGTAGGGGTTTTTAAATAGTAACTTTTTAATCTTTTTTAAATTAAAAAAATTTAAGAATATCTATTTTAGATTATATGTAGCATTGAAACTAATATGTTCTAGAAAGCTATTGTTTGCATATAAATATACATAAACACATTAATTTGTTTAACTCAACCTTGATTATTCATTTGATAAAAGACACTTATAAGTCAATACATGAACATATGAAGCTTCTCATATATAAACTTGGAATTATGACTACAAAGGTCACTTTTTTACTTAAACCCTTACCTTCTGCCATAGAAACAATATTGGTTCTATGGCACTATATTGGTTCTAAGATGGAAGAATGTTAAGGACTAAGCAAAGTGACTTCCCCAGGGTCACACAGCTAGGAAATGCCAGAGGCCAGATTTGAACCCAGGACATCCTCTCTCTAAGCCTGACTCAGTCTACTGAGCAACCTAACTGCTCCCTACAAGTTTCACTTTTAACCCAAAGGATAACTTTTTTTCAGTTACTAGAATTTAAATTATGGAAAAAAAATTATTTCTGATGTTTTTGAATCAATTTGTTATCAAAACCTGCAGAAAGCTTTGATATTCATTGTCATAATTTCTTATTCAGAAGGCAACAGAGGTCTGTGAGAGGTATCCAAGGATTGAAATTCATTTGGAAGATCAAGAAAGTTAAACTAGGTCATTAATCATGACAAAAGAGTAAACTTTTTGCTTAAACTCAGACACTCCCTGTGAAAAATACCCATTACCTAGTTTTATAAACGCCTCCCCCCAACTTTACTGTTGCCCAGTTGATTCAGCCTGTTCTCTTTGAGTCTTCTGAATCATTTTTTTCTCACTGAGTCATGCAAATATGGACACCATTTTGCCTTTGCCATGTTAAACATAATTAAATTAACAATAATTATAACAATTAATGTTGATTTTTTTATTTTTCAGAAAAATTCTGTTCTAAGAAGTGCTCTCTTAGAAGAAAGAAGAAAAGCAATAAAGGGGAAAATCTAGGTAATATCAAGACAAAAGATACTAATAAAATGAATATTTAAATATTTAAGCAAGGTTAAAACAAATATACAAAAAGGCTTCATGGAAGAGATGGGAGTCAAGCTGGACCTTGAAAAATGGCATAAAAGAAAGAGCTTGGATAAGCAACTTTTTCTGAGAAAAGAAAGGAGGGAAGAAAGCATTCCAGGTGAGAAGTCAAGCATGAATAAAGGCACTGGATCACAATGAGCATGGCATGTTTGCAGGGCATTGAAAAGATCAGCTTAGTTGGAATAGAGGATTGATTTGGGGAAGTATTAGAGACAAATTTGGGCAGAAAGAGAGAGGTCAGATCATGGAAGATTTCTAAGAAAAGTCAAAGCATCAAGGGCAAAGGGGAAACAAATTTCATCAGGAAGTAACACTCATGGCAAGCATCATTTTAGGAAGTACTTACAAGGCATTTTGGCCCTATATCAAGAAAACTCATTGTAGTCTCAGAGAATCTGGAGATCAAATCTAACTCTGAACTTACTATGTGACCTTGGACCCATCACTTAACCTCCTGGTGTTTTGCTTGAGGTTGGGCTAGATAGACTTCCAGAGTGCTTTCAGCTCTAGATCCTAAGAATTATGCCATGGCAGTGTTTAGAATGGGCTAGAGAAGAGAACACAGGCAGATAGATAGGTTTGTTCTCCTCTGCATGAGGTGATAAGGGCTTAGATGTGGGTGCTTGCAGTCTGAGTGCAGGAAAGGGCTAGCAATGAGAATTTTTGAAGTCTGACATCTTTCTCCTTTGCCCACCACTACCAGATTTCTATATACCTAGAATGATTTAGCTTCTGAGAGAATGGTAGGGTCATTAACATAAAATAAATCCTATTGATCAAAAGCAAGACCAGTAAAGACAGTGCAAAAGGCACCGGGCAAACAAAGTTCTGCCACTTATTACTTGTGATACCTTGAGCTTCCTCCTTTGTAAAATAGAAAGATAAATTAAATGGTATCTAAGGGCCCATCTGACACTATACAATATGGTGATTCATCTCACTACTGGGGAAAAAGTTTGATCCACATGCTCTACTGAGGGAAAGTACAGGGAAGGGAAGGGAAGGGAATAAGCAATTTAAAAAATTATTTAGTTAGTTAATTTAGAATATTTTCCCATGTTTACATGATTCATGTTCTTTCCCGACCCTCCTCCCACCCCTGTCCCATAGTCAACAAGCAATTCCCCTGGGTTTTATATGTGTCATTGATCAAGACCTATTTCCATAGTATTAAAATTTGCAATAGAGTGATCATTGATAGAGTCCCCAATCATATCCCCATCGAACCATGTGATCAAGGAAATGTTTTTCTTCTGTGTTTCTACTCCCACAGTTCTTTCTTTGAATGTGGATAGCAATAAACAATTTTTTAATCACCCACTCTATGCCAGGCATTATGTTAAGCACTTTTTCCCAAATATTATCTCAAGGGCTCTTCACAACAACACTGAGAGGTAGGTGCTTTCCCTCCTCATTTCTATCTTTGGCTTCCAAGTCCAAGGTAAAATCCCATCTTTTATAGGAATCTTTTTCCAATCCTCCTTATTGCTGATTATCCCCATTTTACAATTGAGAAAAATGGAAGTTAAATTACTTGTCTAGGGTTACATAGCTAGGAAGTATCTGAGGCAGGACTTGAACTCAAATCTTCCTGGCTCCAGGTCCAGAGTTCTATCCACTGTTGTAAGTCCCTTCGTGGTTGCCAGACTATAAGGGATAAATTTAGGGGGGTTTGACTAATATATTATACTTATGGTCAGCAGGGATTAATTCAAATCCCAATAAAAATACTCAGTTTGGGAATTTTATGGTGGTTTAATTAATATGGAGGGAAGGAATTAAGAAGAAGAGAGAGGGAAAAGAGTATAAGATTTCTCCGGCCTAGCCTAAGCCAAGGGAGGTTCAGAAACCTTCCAGCCTCGAGGCCTCCTCCAAGATGAGGGGCCTCCTAGGAGGATGGCATTTTTAGGAAAGGTAAAGGAAAAAAAGGAATCAACCTAAACTCTGAGAGAGATCAGGGAAGATGCCTCACCTGAACCACACTACTAAGCTTCTCCCAGTCACCGCATCAAGGACGCTCACTGCCAAACCCGGCCAATAACTGCAGCCACGCCAAGATGCCAAGACGCCCAGCATGCTACCCACCAGCCATCTCTCCACCAATAAGAGCCAGAGCCACCTCTCCGCGAAAAGAACGCCAGAGAGAGGAAGTGATGCGAAATATATAGACCATTTTTTACATCACTTCCTGCATCTCACATGTACCAATGGTAGCTTAAGCTGACTTAGGACATCCCAGGGCATCTGTCAGTTGTTTCTGACTTGATAGCACATGTTGGTCATAGGCCATCGTCCTCAACACTTAATCCTTAAGTAGGGGTGTAGACATTCCTGTTTTGTTAGGATTTTAAAGATTTAATCAGGGTGAAGAAAATCTAAAATTCACACTGTGCCACCCAATTGTCTCAATAATAACTGGCTCTTCCAGGCCTAGAGACAGGAGGTCCTGGGTTCAAATCTGGTTTCAGCCACTTCCTATTGATTCCAAGATGGAAGGTGAGGATTTTAATAATAATAATAATAATAATAACTGGCTCTTGTAGAGTGCTATAAAATTTACAAAGCATATTATATACATGGTCTCATTTAAGAATCACAATCCGTTGTCCCCATTTTACAGATAGGAAAACAGATGGCTCATAAACTTTAACTGACTTTCCTATATCCACACATCTAATAAGAATAAAAGTGTCTGAGGCTTAATTTTAACTCAGTTCTTCCTTGACTCCAGACCCAGATCTCCATCCACTGCAATACCAGATGTGATTATATTAAAATATAAACAGGGTCTTCCTTGTATTTGAAGAAAAACATATTAGTATGTGTATTTATATATTTATATACACATATATGTGTGTGTATGTTTATACAGAATACTGTTTTGGAAATTTAACCCTGTATTTTTAAATGATTCAATTATCTAACTATATGATACTCAAATGGTAGTGAGAACTGTTTGATATTTCAACATTCCCTTATATGAAGTGGAGTCTAAGGGACTCATTAGGGATGTAACCTAAGGGGCAGGCTGGTGGCTCATTGGATAGAGAACCAAGTCTAGAAAAAGGAGGTTCAGGGTTCAAATCTGACCTCAGACACTTTAGCTGTGTGATCCTGGGCAAATCACTTAACCCCAATTGCTCTTCTTGCCTTGAAACTGATAAACAGTATTGAATCTAAGACAGAAAGGGAGAGAGAGAGAGAGAGAGAGTCAGTCATGCAGCCTAAGCTGCCTCAGAATGGACTCATCAAAAAATTGACCCTTGGCTCCTGGGATCATACCAAGTCTAGCAATGAATCCCAAAATGCAAAAAAAGACAGCACAAGTACAAAACATTATTTCTGCAGTTGCCTTGCTAGCCCTCTTTCTCACCTGGACAGAAACATTCTTCATGCCAGGGGAAATTCCTTAAAGCTCACTAACAACACAGCCAGGTACTTCCTAGATCCCAGAGATTAACAGCACTTGACCCTCACTCTACATAATAGCAACAAAGTCAGTTATCCTAATTAGCTATTGGTGATTGATAACAGCCCATTCCCCCACCTTGAATATATCTGCTAAAGTTACCTCTACATGCCAGTGATGGCACAATTCAATATGAGCTTCCTTATCTCCTCTAACACTTTCATAACCCTGGTACAGATCCTCAGCATCTCATGCCTGGACTATTTCAAGTCTACTGATTGGTCAGTATCCCTTCCATAAGTCTCCTCTCATCCAGTCTATCTGCCATTCAACTGCCAAGGTGATCTTCCTTAAGCAAAGTGCTGACCATGTTATTCCCCATTCCATCTGGAACTCAAAAGACACCAGTAGCTCCCTATCAACTCCAGGATGAAATATAAACTCCATTAGCATTCAGAGCCTTCTATAACTTGCCTTCTGTACTAGAGGGGGATCAGGAACCAAAGCTTGACAGGTCTCTGAGAGGGAGGGAACAGATAAAGAGAAACACCACTTCCTTTCCCAGACAGAGCTGCCTCAGAGAAAGTGAAACTGGATCTCTACCCAGAGTTGAAGGGTAAGAGAAAATCCCTTTCAATCTCTGGTTTCTGCCTCTTCTCTGGAATTATTATCTTTGATCCCCTCAGTACATGTGAAGAATGAGATGTTTAGTTCTTCTTTAAGCTAAAAGATCTATTTATTGTCTAGAGATTTAGGATTAGTAGGTTAGGGAAAGAGGGAAAACAGGAAGTCTCTAATTCTGATTTCACCCTAAATTCCCTTCAGGAGTTGAGGGCTCAGGTCTGGGGACCTGGGTCCCTTAAGATCATTGTGGAATCAGGCTGGTGTAATTTCCTGATATGGAGATACAGCTTTGAAGGTATTGGTGGGAGATCTTCTGGGTGGACAGTCTCTTGCCTTCCCCCAAGGGAAAAAGTCTCTATTCACCACTTATGAGGAAAGATAGCTATCTGGGTCTCTTCAGATCAATTGAGGGATTATAGCAGGCTAAACTCAGGGAGGTTGCTCTTTCCCCTCTCAGTTCAGAAGGGACAAGAACACCTTTTTAACTGTCTCCCTGCTTTTCTTGGCTGGAGATTCCAGTCCCATCCCCCATCGTTAGCCAAAGTTCCATTTCCTTCCTGCATAAGTTTTTCTTGCAAAATCCAAGTCCTTGCAGTGTATACGGTATCTCTCCCCACTTCCCATACATTTCCAGTTTCCTTACATTTTATACTTAGCTCACATTCTCTACAATCCAAGGCGACTTGCCTCTTTGATGTTCCTTGAACAGCACATGCCATCTGAAGACCCTGGGTATTTTCCTTTTCCTCTTTTTTTTTAACCCTTATTTTCTGTCTTAGTAGCAACCTAAGATAGAAAGGCACACACAGGCTAGGAAAATGAGGTTGGTATTTGCCCAGGGTTATACAGCTAGGAAGTATCTGACTCCAAATTTGAACTCAGGGTCTCCCAATTCCAGGCCTGGCACTCTATCCTCTATGTCATCTAGATGCCCCCATCTCTGGGAATATTCACTGGGGGTTCTCCTGCCTGGAATCTCCCCCCTCCTCATTTCTGACTCTTGGTTTCCTTCAAGTTCTGACTAAAATCTCATCTTTTCCAGGAAGCTTTTTCCATTTCACCTTAATTCTAGTACTTTCTCTCTGAGATTATTTCCAATTTATATATAACTTATAAGTAGATTTTACAGGTAGTTTTTCACGTTGTATATCCTGTTAGACTATGAGTTTCTTGAGAACAGGGACTTTCTTTTGCCTTTCTTTGTATTCTAAGGGTTTAGCATAGTACCTGGCACATAATTATGCCCTTAAAAATGTTTATTGATTAACTGCTATTTTTCCTAGTCATGGAGATGACAATAGATTAAATTAAATATTCTATTATTAAATCAACCACAAATAAAAATATGAAAACTTAAATGACTGTAGATTGTTTTAGAGATCATTTTAATAAGTTTACATCTATTTGTGAAATTATAATGTCAGGGAGGCCAATAGGAGGCTCAGTGAATAGAAACAGGCCTAGAGGCAGGAGGTCCTAGATTCATATCTGGCCTTAGACACTTCCTAGCTGTATGACCATGAGCAAGTCACTTAACCCCTATTGCCTAACACTGCTCTTCTGCCTTGGAACCAATATTTAGTATTGATTCTAAGACATAAGGTAAGAATTTTTATATATCTATATAATTGGCAAAGACTTTAAAGATCATCTATTCTAGTCTCCTCAATTCACAGGAATCGAGAATCCAGAGATGTTACACAGTCACTAAGCCAGGGATCAGACTCTATATATCCTGATTTCCAAGTCTGGAGAATTATAGAAAAAATGTTTTCCTCCACTAAGTTATGGGGAAGGCAGAAAGAATGTTGCTTTGTTTTAAAAGCTATTTTTTCCCCTTTTCTGGCAGGAGACATTTACAATTATTCAGGATACAGATGACAGAAAGAATGGATCTGGACCAAAGAGAACTATGTAACCAGTCAGTTTCTTGATACCTATTGTATTCTAGTTATCAGTCAAAAGGACATCATAGTTTAGCTGGCAGTGATGCTGGATAACCTTTGACTAAGAGTTTCCTTTATTAACACAAATTTTTTTAAAAATACTATCTCTTTCCTTTCTCCTCTAGCAATTCCAGGAAGAATTCCATTTTCAGAACCCTCTTTCCTGTCTGTTTTCATGCTTATTCAATGTCTGAAGGGCTCTGGACCCCAAATTTTAGCAGGTCATGATAAGGCTACAAAGGGCAAAACAAATCTGAGAACACATTTTCCAGAAAGCATATTTTCCCAAAAGCACAAGAGCCAGAAATTACCATTTAAACATGCACTAGATCCCAAGGGAGGTTATCCTAGTGCAACTCAGAAGGTCCAATTAATTCATTGTATTTTAAAATGAAATTCAAGACTAACTTCTGACCAATGTTTTTCTCCTTCACAGGAGGAAATGAACTCCAGACTTCTAGAACTTCCATCTTGAGAATTCAAACTATCTTGACTCCCCAGAGGGCAATATCTCCTAGTGAGGGTCTAAGGAATGTAAGCTTCTCTTACCTTCTGTAATGGCCCTATAACCCTTAGGGAGTTTGAAGCTAATTCATACCTTCTGCTCAGTTCTACCTTACATTTTAGTTTTCTCATGTAGACATGACCTGTCTATTAACTTGTTTTTTAAGAAATTGTATTTGAAATGGAAATAGAGCTTGGCTGCCTTTCTTTCAGCCATGACTGGAAGATAATGTGCCCAAGGCTGAAGGGCATTTTCTGCAAGAGTTTGTCTAGACTTCTGCAAGAATAATCAAGGTTATTCTGAGAAGACATGCACCTTTTATTCAATGCAAGATCCTTTTCCCT
Source organism: Monodelphis domestica (assembly GCF_027887165.1). Classification (NCBI taxonomy): domain Eukaryota; kingdom Metazoa; phylum Chordata; class Mammalia; order Didelphimorphia; family Didelphidae; genus Monodelphis; species Monodelphis domestica. The sequence goes on along the minus strand of NC_077233.1, from coordinate 222,413,327 downwards.
TCTCCACTGATGCCCTGTTCCATAGCATAAAAGGTTTTCTATAATTGCATTCAGTTGTCCTTTAAATATGTTGTGAAATCATGAGTCTTACACATTACCAAAAAATGGAATCATGGTTTTTCAACAGCTTTGATCTCTGGGTCAAAGATTAAATTATCCTAAACCCTAGGATAACTATGAAAACATATCATCCCCTCGACCTCCTCTCCTGTATCAGGAAGAAGAACAACAGTCTTTTAAGTGATGATCTGAAACCTGTAAAGTTATGTTTAAGAATATCTTTAGGTAATTTTTTGTTGTTGTTTTCCCCTTTGTTTTCAGACTAGATCTCCCTATTTCTACCAGGATGGAAATAGAATGGCTATTCATGAGTCTAAGCCCAATACTCTTTGGCACAGAAGCTTTGACTTACTCTGTTTATGATCTGGACTGGACTGGTCCTTCCTCCTTAGGCACCCCACTTCTATGGGCCCCTCATAGTGGTCATAGACAATACACACCCTGAATCAGTTTTAGTTCTATTAGATTTTATAAGACTGTACCTTCCTCTTGTATTTTACTCTTGATATTGCTCTCATTTCACTCTTTTTCTTTTTAAAATCTAGGTTGCATGGTGAGTTCCTTATGCATCTACATCATTATCTTGAGACAAAATTCAAATTCCCTCTTAATTGCAACTGTTACCTTTTGTATTTTAAGAATTCTAGTTCTCTTGAACTGGCTTCCAATCTTTCTGAACAATCTCTTTCTGACCTCAGTCCTATAGTCCTTACTTAAGTCAACCCACTCCCGTGGGACTATTGGTCATAGACAATGCAGACTCTCAGGTCCTAGCTGAGAACTCACAAATTCAAAGAGATCCCAAGAAATCCATCAGCCTCAGCCTCCCCTAGTTGAAAGAATCATAAGCATTTGCCACCAAACTTGGCTTTATGTGAGTTCTAAAAGCTGCTTTACACCCTATCTGGCGTTATCTTTGGCCATAGCTTCATCTCACAGATGGAAGTAAACCATAAGAAAATAAGTGTACTGTCCTGTCCTTTCCTTTCTCAATTTTTAATAATAAAGTATGTACTCTAAGAGTGGCTGATATGACCAAAAAGAAAAAGATAAATATTAGAGATGATGTGGGAACATTAGGACACACTATTAGTGGAACTGTGAACTGATACAACCATTCAGGAAATCAATATGGAGCCATACCCAAAAGTCCATAAAATTATGCATACTCTTTGACCCAGCAATACAACTACTGGATCAGTATCCCAAAGAAATCAGAGATAAAAGGAAGTGCTTGTACAAAAATATTTTTAGCAGTTCCTTTTGTAGTGGCAAAGAATTGGAAACTGTAGGGGTATCCATCAATTGAAGAATGATTGAACAAGCTGTGGTATATAGTTCTAATGGAAAATTATAGCACCATAAGAAATGATCAGAAAAACCTGGAAAGATTTATATGAAATGATACAAAGTGAAGTGAGAAGAGCCAGGAGAATATATACAGTAACAGAAATATTATACAATGATCAACTGTGGAGGACTAAACTATTATCAGCAAAACAAGGTTCCAAGATAACTCCAAAGGAATCATGATGAAACAAAGAACCCACTATCCACAGTCAGAGACAAAACCATTGGAATCTTATTGCAGATCAAAGCATGTCATTCTTTATTTTATTTCCTTCATGAGTTTTTATTGCATATGTGATGTGTCCTCAGTCACAATATTGGGAATATGAAAATATGTATTACATGAAAGCGCTGACACAACCTACATCAGAATATTTACCACATTAGGGAAGTGTGGAGGAGAGAATCTGAACTGCAAAATATCAAAAAACAATTGTAAAAATGGTTTCTACCAAGTTGTGGTACATGGTTGTAGTGGAACACTATTGCTCCATGAGGAACAATGAACAGGATGAGTTCAGAAAAATCTGGAAAGACTTATATGAACTGATGCAAAGTGAGCTAATCAGAACCAGGAGAAAAATATATACATAACAAAACACTGTGTGATTATGAACTGTGAAGGACTAAACCATTATCAGCAAAGCAAGTCTTCAAGATAACCATGAGGAACTTATGATAAAAATGCTATTCACAGCCAGAAAAGGAACTTTTGGAGTCTGGGCACAGATCAAAACACGCCAACTTCCACTAAATTTCCTTCATGATATTTCATTATATGTGTGATATGTGACTTCTATCATGACATGAGCAATACAGAAATATGTATCACATGAAAGTAAGGAAAAACCTATATAGTATTACTCATAGCCTTGAGGAGGTAGGGAGGAAAGGGAGAGAAAAAACTTGAATTCTAAAATGTCAAAACACAATTATCAAAAATTGTTTCTACATGTGACTGAAAAATTAAAAAATTTAAATTATTTCTACATAAAAAATAAATTATAAAAATTAAAGAATGTGTATATTTAGATATTCATTGCTCTTTAAGTATTGGTTGAAATTCACATATGAATACAGCTAGATTGCTTTTTTGCCCTTTTATTAATTATTTTAAAACTAGTTCTATTTCATATTCTGAATTTGGATTATTTATTATTTCTATTGTTCTTTTAATTTGGGCATCTATTTTTTAAGCTATAACCCATAAAAAACTCACTTTTTTTAAAAAATCATCTTTAGATTCCATTATTTTCAGACTTTATCCTACTGATTAAAATCTCAGCTCATTCTGAACTCTTGCTGAACCCATAGGTTTTATGGACCTATAAAATAGTCACATTTCATAGGACTATACCTTCCTCTTTCTATTTACTCTACACTTATATTTACCCTCTGTTACTACTTCCATTTTCACAATACTTCTTTTTAAAATCTAACTAAGTTGATGAGTTCCTAGTGCATCTATATCATTAGACAAATCCCAATTTTTCTCTTATTTACAACTATTACCTTTTGTTTCTTAAAAAAATTTTCTTCTTGGACTGATTTCCTCTATAGAATTTTATTTAGTTCACAGGATCTTACCTTTATTTCCTCTAAACTGAAATCAGCTTTTTCAATTCTAAGGTTTCTATCTGACTATACCAAGATCTTATCTCTTTCACAAAGTAGTCAAATCAAAGATTTCCATCATTTCACATGAAAAAGTGTTCTAAATCCCTCCTGATTAGAGAAATGCAAATTAAAACAACTGGGGGGGGCAGCTGGGTAGCTCAGTGGATTGAGAGTCAGGTCTAGAAATGGGAGGTCCTAGGTTCAAATCTGACCTCAGACACTTCCCGGCTGTGTGACTCTGGGTAAGTCACTTGACCCCCATTGCCTAGCCCTTGCCACTCTTCTGCCTTGGAGCCAATACACAGTATTGACTCTAAGATAGAAGGTAAGGGTTTAAAAACAAAACAAAACTCTGAGGTTCCACCTCACACCTAGTAGATTGACCAATATGACAGCAAAGGAAAGTGATAAATGTTGGAGGGGATGTGTAAAAATTGGGGCACTAATACACTTCTGGTCAAATTGTGAATTGGTTCAACCATTCTGGAGGGCAATTTGGAACTATGCACAAAGGGCTTTAAATAAATGCCTGCCCTTTGACCCAGCCATACCACTGCTGGGTTTGTACCCCCAGAGATAAGAAAAAAGACTTGTACAAAAATATTCATAGCCATGCTTTTTGCGGTGGCAAAAAAAAAATTGGAAAATGAAGGAGTGTCCATCATTTGGGGAATGGCTGAACAAATTGTGGTATCTGATGGTGATAGAATATTATTGTACTGATAGGAATAATGAACTAGAGGAATTCCATGTGAACTGGAATGACCTCTAGGAACTGATGCAGAGCAAAAGGAGAAGAACCAGGAGAACATTGTACACAGAAACTGATACATTATGACACAATCCGATGTAATAGTCTTTTCTACCAGCTGCAATGCAATGACCCTGGACAATCCAGAGAAACTTGTGAGAAAAAATGCTATTTACATCCAGAGAATGAACTGTGGAACCAGAAAAATATATGCTCCAAAGTTCAATAGGAATGTGATTATGGTTTTGATGTTAAGGGATCATTCTACTGCAAATATGAATACCACAGTAATATGTTTTGAACAATGATACATGTATAACCCAGTGGAACTGCTTGTCAGCTTTGGAAGGGGGGAGGAGAGAGCAGGGATGGGGGGGGGGGTTATAAATCATGTAACCATGGGAAAATATCCTAAATTTTTTTTTAATTTCCATCATTTCTACCTCCAGCAAACCAGTTCTTCCTTGAGAATGAGCTCTAAAAAAGAATTTCCCCTTGTTCATTCCAAAAGGTGGAAAGAACCTTTTTTTTGGGGGGGGTCATCTAATTCTGTTGGTACCTGAACAAAAATGCCCTTCTTTAACAACTTCAAAAAGCAATTATCTAGTCTCTACTCAAACATGTTCACTGAAAGGGAACCCACCACTTTCCAAGACAGTCCATTCCACTTATGGGCAGTTCTAATTGTCAAAAAGGTTTTCCCTTTATAAAACCAAAATCTACTTCTCTGCAACTTCCATAACTTATTCCAAGTGCTGCCCCCTAGGGTGAAGTAGAACAAAATTGGTCCATCTTCCTTATGACAGCTTATATTCTAAGAACCCCTTTCCCCCAACATTTCTGCATGCACACATGTGCACGCATTTGCACACACACACATATTTTTAACCAAACCTATAGCTCAAGGTTACATATCTTGGTCCTACAAATGATGCTCAAGTGGAATATTTTCCAGGCTTCCCATCATTGAGGTGCATTCTTTTGGAGTTACTTAAACTTGCTTCTAGCTTTCCAAAAAAATACAAATAAAAAATGTGACATTAAAACTAAACACTGTATTTCAGATCTGGTCTGATCAGGGAAGGATACAGAAAAACTATTATCTCTCTTTTTGGTAACTGCCTAAAATGGAGTTGAGCCCTTCTGGCTGCTGTATCATACCAGGCCTAGAAGAATTTCAACTGAAATAGTTGGAAAGCTTGACTATGGAGCCACTGTTAAGGATGTATGAAAGACCAAGGGAAATGGGAAAGGAAGCACATGATTAAAGAAAGCCAAATGGTCGTGTGATTTTGAATAAAAGGCAGGAAAACAGAGTCAGAAGACCATGGGCCTGGGTACTTGACTTCAACTCTTGGGAAAACTCTGGAATGTACCACTAAAGAGATGACTGGCAAGCACCTAAAAAGGAAGCTGGGATTACAGACAACCAGCATAGCTTAATCAAGAACAGGTCATGCCAGCCTAAGCTAATTTCCTTTTTTGATAGGATTACTGAACTAGCAGATGAGTGGAATGTTGTGGATATAGTTTACTTAGATTTAGTACAGCTTTTCATAAAGTATCTCATAGAATTCATGTGGAGAAAAGGAATGTGTTTTATATGTTATATGTGTATATACAATAATTATTAAGGATACATTTAGGTAGGTTCAGAACTAGTTGGATGGACAATTCAAAAAATAGTTAATGATTCAGTGTCAATGTTACCACTCTACCAGAGGAGTAGAATGATCTGGGCTTGGCATTCTATTTCACATTTTTAATAATGCCCTAGATCAGTGATGGTGAACCTTTTAGAGACAGTGCCAATCCCCCCCCCAGACCATGTGCCATGTCCCTCCCCACCACCAAGTTCCAGGCATGACCCAACCTCGTTTATCCCATACAGGAGAGGGAAAAGCACTCCCATTGGACTGCTGGGCAAAGGGGTGGGTGAAGTGGGGAATGTCCTCAGTATAGAGAGGGAGAAGGGAGTGACCCAAGCTCTCTGCTCCCCTCCAGCTCTGTCACCTATGAGCTGCCCACCTTATCTCCTGTACATTCCCATTGGCTGCTGCACAGAGGGGTGGGGCATTTGAAAAAATATCATCTGGCACAGTGGAGAAAGGGAGGGGAAGACAGCTCCACCTGAGACCTACTTTTCTAGAAATAAACTGGGGGGAGGAGGGGGAGAACAGCACTCATGCCCACAGAAAGCATTCTGCATGCCATATTTGGCATCCATGCCATAGGTTTTCCATCATTGCCCTAAATAAAGACATCAATGGCATACATCTGGAAAGGACAGTCAACATATTAGATTGGGGACAGCAAACTATAGCCCTAAGGGCCAAATTCTGCCCCTTGTCTATTTTTTGTAAGTCTGGCAAGCTAAGAATGGTTTTTATCCTTTAAAATAAAATAAAACTTATTTTAAAATGCAAAAGCTATTCATAGCCCATGGGTTATAAACTCAAAGGAAGTGAACAGGGGGGAAACCTGATGGGTTTTATAAATTTGGGATCCAAAAGGACCTTGACAAGCTAGAGTATTCATCTGAATAGAATGAGATTCAATTCAGTACGGATAAATGTAGAGTCTGATGCTTAGGTATATAAAAATCAGCCTAACATGCATAAGATGGGAGAGGCATGAATACAGACTAGTTGTTCTGAAAAACATCTGGCAGTTTTAGCATACCACAAGCTCAAAATGAATAGTAATGTGATGGTGGCAGCCAAAAATGCTCAGGCTGCCTTAGGAAAGGCACTGCTTGGGGACAGCTAGGTGGTTCAGTGAATTGAGAGCCAGGCCCAGAGTCCTAGGTTCAAATTTGGCCTCAGGCACTTCCTAGCTATATGACTAGCTAGGAAGTATATGACTATATATATTGGGCAAGTCACTTAGCCCCAATGCCAAGCCCTTACTGCTCTTCTACCTTGGAACCAATACACAGTTTTGATTCTAAACCAGAAGGTAAGGATTTAAAAACAAAAGACACTGCTTTCAGGAATAAAGAAGGGATAATCTCACTAGTTTCTGCCCTCTTCAGATCTCCTCTGGATTATTGTGTTCAGTTCTGGCCACCAGAGTTGAAGGTCCAAAAGAGGGCAACAAAAATGATGAAGAGCTTTGAATTTATGTGATAGGAGGATCAATTGAAGGAAGTGGGCATGTTTAACCTGGAAAAGACTCAAGGTGGCAACACATGATAGTTGTCTTCAAATATTGAATTTGTGGATTAATTTAATCTTGACATCAGGAGAAATTTCCTAACTATTTAGAACTATCAAGAAGTGGAATGGGTTACTTCAAGAAGGTTCCCTCTGTGGAAGCCTTCCTAAAAAATAAAAACTGTCAGCTATGTTATAACAGGAATTAAGTAATAGTGATGGGGTAGAAAGCTGATCTCCTGAGTTATCCTGATGACTCAGTGTAGGGAAGGTGTTTTTTTACAGGTAAGACTTCGTGATGCCTTCCGAGGTGATTACTTTATCTAACTTGGCCTTGAGGAAAATTTCTCCCTTCCAAAACCCTTACAGGGCAGATAGCTATCAGCCTCTCCCCCACTAAAGGGAGAATTGAGCTTCACATCTTTTCCATTTAAAAGAATCTACTACAATCAAATATAATGGACTTCTCTATTAGTAACAATGCAATGATACAGAACAATTCAGAGAGATTTATGAGAAAGAACACTATCCACATCCAAAGGTAGAACTGTGGGAGTAGAAACACAGAAGAAAAACAACTGCTTGATCACATGGGCTGATGGGGATATGATTCGGGATGTAGACTCTAAATGATCACCCTAGTGCAAATATCAATAATATGAGAAAAGGTTTTGATCAAGGACACATGTAAAACCCAGTGGAATTGTGTGTTGGGGCTATGGGAGGAGGTGGGGGGAGGGGAAGGAAAGAAAATGATTCTTGTAACCAAGGAAAAATATTCTAAATTGACTAATTAAATAAAAATTTCAAAATAAATTAAAAAATAAAAGAATCTACCAAATGTTTTTTTAATGCATAAACTATTATTCCACAACCAAGTCAAAAAAAGTTCACATCAACTTAACAACTTGACCTTAAAGAGATAATTATCACCTTTAGAACTAAATCAGAAGATATCATTGTTATGCTTTTACAGAACATCTGAGCTATTAGGGTTTTCAGCCTACCAGAATTATAGGCCTTATCATGCTAAAATTCACAGCCCTTTGCTTGGGATGTTGGCAAAAACAAGGCTCTGTCTCTAGTGCTAAATAGGAGGATGGAAACCTTGGAATCTAGCAGCACAAATTCACAAATCATCCACGTCCTGTGCCATGTCACTCTTGCCCAACAATTTTCTTCCATTTCCAAGTTTGCAAGCTTTCAGAAAATTAGGAGGTGTGATTCCATCCCACTGGGGAAGCCCAAAGTCCCAGGGCATTCCAGACAAACTCCAGGTGCAGAGAGGGCTGTCTGCAGATTTTTTTTTTAACTTTTAGAACCCCAGACATAGTTTTAGGGCATATAAAAATGTAAATGGAGAATGCTAATTGCCTCCCTCCTTTTTTCAGTCTGGCTGAGCTTTCAAAAAATATCAGACCAGCCTGATGATGTTGATTGACAGCTTAGGCAGCTAGTGACAACTTTAATAGCCCTATCCTAGTCACCCACCATTCTGAGGGATTGACAGGAGACTTCATCAATTCTAATTCTATACCTTAAAGTACATACAGTCTCAAAAGCTGTGAGACCACACAAATCCTGTACTGGAGCTAACACAATTCCCCTAGTTAACCTCATGTAACCCAGCAACTTCTTAAGGTTTCTCTGGCCTGGGGATGATCCAGGGATCCAGGATGAAATTCCAGAGGCAATTCAAGGCTTGACCCTTAAGGAAAGTAAGAGAAAAGCCACTATTTGTTAAAATATCCACACCTCAGAAGTTATTTGACCATTAAAGTCCTATTTCAGGAAACAAGGCTACAGCTTTACTCTTTTTTCCTGGCTCCAAGAGTCTCAGGTAGCAAAATGGAAAAGATTTCTATCACCAAGACTGGTTTTATGTGTGAACAAAGAAAATGAGAAAACCATGATGTCTTAAAAGTACAAAGAACTGAGGCCTGGAATTACTTTTTTTCAAGCAAGCCTGTCTATTATAGTTCATAGGATCATAAATTTTGAGCTAGAAGGGACCAAAGGAAAAAATCTAATCCAACTCCCTCATCTTAGAGATGAAGAAACTTGGACCCAAAGATATGAATCAACTGAGCTGAGATATGAACATTTGCCTTTTGACTCTACTAAATCAAGTATCCTTTCCATTGCACCATGTTGCCTCCTATATGGCAGTTAAGTGGTATCTTAACGTTAAATTCCCCAAGCCAGTGATAGCTGTGGATAGCTTCATTTATTAAGAACAACTTGCCTTTTACAAATAAATCTCTGAATTTCAGTCACCTTGGTGCCTAGCACAACATATTTTTAATAGCTTTGGTAGAATATGTCAGATTCCTGTGTGCAGTTAAGTTAGAGGATCAAATCCTAAATTGATAATAAAATCTTAAAGCTAGAAGGAATCTCAACGATGTTTGGTTGGGAAAAGAATTCAGAGCATCTTCATTCCTTACCAGTACCTTCGGGGCTTTTCTGGTATAACCCAAAAATCTCTTTATTCTGGAAGCAGACATACTCTCCATCCTTGCTTGCAATGTCCCACTCTGATTGAAAGACTTCTCCCAGACCCTGCATTTAATGAGCCTTGCTGGATCTTCATTTCTTTCCTTTTTTTAAAAAAATCCTTTCCTTTTGTCTCAGAATCAATACTAAGTATCAGTTCCAAGACAGAATATTGATAAGAGATAGACAATAGGGGTTAAGTGACTTACCCAGGGTCACCCAGCTAGGAAGTGTCTGAAGCCAAATTCTAATCCAGAATCTTCTACCTCTGGGTCTGGCTCTCTATCCTTTGAGATCTCTTAATCTCTCACAAAGCTTCAAGCCAGACCTCTCCATCATCAACCCCTCACCCTGATCATCCTCTCAGTTTTCTTTTATGCGTTATCTTCTCCCATTAGACTGCAACCTCTTTAAGGAGAGGAACTGTCTTTTTTTGCTTATATTAGTATTCCCAGTGCTTAGCCTAGTACTTGGTATATCATAACTACTTAATAAATGCTTGTTGACTGACTAAAAGAGAAGGAATTAAGCTGAATAAACTGAAGATGGTATGGATTTCTTTTTTTTAAACCTTTAACCTTCCATCTTAAAATCAATACTGTGTATTGGTTCTAAGGCAGAAGAGTGGTTAGGGCTAGGTAACTGGGTCAAGTGACTTGCCCAGGGGCACATAGCTAGGAAGTGTCTGAGGCCAGATTTGAAGCCAGGACCTCCCATCTCTAGGCCTGGTTCTCCATCCACTGAGCCACCCAGCTGTCCCTGATGGTATGGATTTCTAAAGGAGATCAGAAATTGAGTGTGAGGAAGGGAAACTAGGAAAATTTGGAAGAAACTAAATAAAGTTTAAAGGAAAACAATCTCCATGTCCAGATTTTATTTCCAGTTCTGTGAGAGAAAGCTGGAAGAGAAGCAGGAGAGAAATATTCAAGGAGAAAGAAAAAGAGAAGGTAGGATACTGGCAAGGCAAGATGATTAAAACAACTTAAGTAAAATAAATAGGATAAGTAAATTAGAAAGTAAAACAAACTCATAAATAATTAAGAAGTCAGGCCTAAAACAAAAGGAATAAGAATACTGCTATAAAGTTATTGGGACAAAGGAAAGGTCTTGAGTGGAGTTTTTGAGTTGTTAAGAAATGACTTTTTTTAATCTATAAAAAGTTTTAACTGGGTTCTTAGGAAGTAAGGCATTAGTACCCCAAAAAAGTTCCAAAAAGAAGCCAGAAATGTCAATCAGCCTGGAGAGCAAAGGAAAAATTTTGACTTGGACTGAATATTCAATATTTTTATTTCTGCCAGTCAAGTGATTACTATCTGTGGTCTAAGTATATGGAAATACATTTTGCATGACTTCATATGTACAATGAGTATCACATTTCTTGCCTTCTCAGTGACTGGGGGAAATAGTAAAGAGAGGGAGAGATGTTGGAAATGAAAATAAAAATTTTTAAGAATATTTTAAAGAAAAAACTAAGTTGTTCAATTGTCCCCCTTCCTAAAAGAGAAAGGGAAGAGATTTCAGGAATGTCTCGCCATACTAGAAGTTATCCATCACAAATATGTGTTCATTTTATAGGGGAGAAAAATGAAAGAGAATTTCAATGGTGGAAAAGAATCTGAGGTGGAAGACAGAAAACTTGACCCTTGACAGGAGGTTGGAAAGTCAAAGAATATCACATAGAGAAAGAAGAGGAAGAAAAATACAACTCTACAATTGAAACCACCCCAAAATGGGAAGATCTTTCTGTAGAAGAGAGATAGATATCCTTAAGAAGTAGTTGATTATCTTCAAAGGAATGATACAATCAAGGAAAAGAAGTTATCAAGTGAGTCAGTAAGAGATCAATGGAAGAAGAGCAGAGTAGTGATGATTGATGATTCAGAATTAGCAAGGGAGCTATTTCTTGGCCTGAAAAAAATAGAGAAAAGTATTATTTTCTTGGCGATTCTGTTCAAGACATAACAGAGACCCTCCTAAGACTTGTCAAAATGGATAACTACTACCAAATTCTAGTAATTCATGGGGTCACACATGATATTATTTGAAGAAATCTGGAAAGTATTACCAAAGTGTACATAGTCTAAGCGAAGAAATCAACACTTGGATGGTCTGAACAGTGGCTTAAAATACAAAGAGGACAAACTATTTGCCAGGGATAGAGTCCACATAACAAGAGCTTTCAAGAATGTATTTGCCTAGTGTCTTATAAATCTAAATAAAAGGGGTGGGAGGTCAGGTAGGTGGCTCAGTTGATTGAAAACCAGGCCTAGAGAGAGATCTTGGGTTCAAATCTGGCCTCAGACATTTCCCCGCTGTGTGACCCTGATTTAAGTCACTTAACCCCCACTGCCACTTAGTCCTTACATAGTACTGGTTCCAAGATGGAAAGTAAGAGTTTAAAAAAATTTTTAAGGTAAAAAAGTATAGAGGATAAAGAAAACTTCCTTGTATATTCACCAAACTAGATACCACAGAGAGTAGCTACTCTGAAGAAATAATACCAGATATGATGCCTGGACATTCACTGGAGATGAAAAAAAAAAAAACACCTTACCTTCTGTCTTAGAATCAATGCTGTTTTTGTTCTAGAGCAGAAAAGAGCTAAGGGCTAGGCAAGGGGGGTTAAGTGGTTTTGCACTATAAATGAAGAAATCAGAAATTGCCAAGAGGGAATTGCTACCAAAGATAAGGAGACAGAAATCACCTATCTGCTGGATTCACCATCAATTCAATTACATTCACCTCAATTCCTACAAGAACTGGCAGATGTGCATGCTGAACCTTGGCCAATGAAATTTGGAAGCTAGTAGAAAAATGGAAAAGGTGCTAAACAATTGGAGGAGGGCAAATGTCCTAATTTTCAAAAATGAAAGAAAATAATTTCTAAAATATAGGCCTGTAAGTTGGTTTTGATTCCTAAGGAAAATCTAGAATGTAATCATTAAAGAGATTATTAGTGAATTAGAAAAAGTGATTACAAAAAGCCAACATAGCTTCATTTTTTTGACAGGATTACTAGCCAACTAATAGATCAAGAGAATGGATAGATATAGTTTACCCAGATTTAACCTTTTATCTTCCATATTAGAATCAATACTGTGTATTGGTTCCAAGGCAGAAGAGCTATAAGGGTTAGTCAATGGGGGTTAAGTGACTTGCCCAGGGTCACACAGCTAGAATTACCTGAGGCCAGATTTGAACCCTCTTGTCTACAGGCCTGGTTCTCAATCCACTGAACCACCCAGCTGCCCCCAAAATAGCTTCTAGAACTCAGTTTTCTTTATTCCTAAGGCTTTTTTACAGATCTGGACATTGAGGCAAATAGGATTAAGTGACTTGACTAGCATCACATGGTTCATAAGTGTCTGAGGACAAATTTAAACTCAGAAATGAATCTTCATGAATTCAGATCTGGCTTTCTTTGCACTAAGCCATCTAGCTGCCCTATAACTTACATAGATCTTAACACTACATTTGGTACAGAATCACATGAAATTGTTGTAGAAAAGATGGCAAGATGTTGACCGGATAGTGGTTCATTTAGATAGAACTGGCAGAAGGATGGAACTCAAGAGATTTTAAGTGGTTCAGTGTCAATTGTAGAAAGCCCCAAAGCTTGACCTTGTGCTATTTAACTTGTTTTGTTTTTTTTTATTCAATGACTCAGGTAAAGGCATAGATGGCATACTTATCAAAGCTGCAGATGGATCAGCAAAAGGATGGATAGCTAATATACGGGGTGATACAATCAGGATCAAAAAAGAGGCTGATTGGCTATAAGATGTAAAGCATTGGATTGAACCTAACGAGATGAAATTTAATAATGAAATGTAAAATTTGACACTTGGAACTCAAAAAAATCAATTTCACAGATATGGACTAGGGGAACCATACATAGTTAGACAATTCATTTGAAAAAGCCTAGAAATATTAATTGGTTTTGAAATCAAAATGAAAAAAATCAGCAAAGATGACAGAGTAAAAGGCAGTAGTATGACCCAGTTTACCTTTACAACTATTCCAACAAAGATCATTGAAGAACATCAGACCCCTTAGCAATCTTGCAGTACAAGAAGAAGCCACAGTGGGTCATTTTTCCAGCAGAGACCAGCACAGAATGAAAGCTAAAGGCTTTAGGGCACAGAAGAGGGAGTCAGCTAGGAAAGCCTGAGGCAGAGCCTTCCAGAAAGACAGCTGGTCTGGGACCTAAAGCTGTGTATCAGGACAAAAAGCAGTCACAGATCCAGCAAGGACTAGGTCATTCTCACCCCACAGCTGGGTCATGGGTACATCACAGATGGGAACAGAGAGAATAGTCGGCATCTGTATTTACTCTGACCCCAGAGCAGAAACTTGGATTCAGTTCATATACCTGATCTAGGGCTTGAAGGTGAATAACTAAGACAGAAAGCTCAGGTCAGCCAGGAATGGGCCAGCAATTCTTTCCCTCTGAACCTACAGAGCCTTCTGTCTTGCAGACAGGGGTAAGAGCCAGTAGGTATCCATTGTAAAAATCAACATGAATCATCAGGGTGAGGTGGCCATAAAAAAAAAAAAAGCTTTGTAATCATAGAATACAGTAAAAAAGATAATTAGGTGATAGTGTCTATACATTCTGCCCTCGTTAGACTACATCTGGAGCATTACATTCATTTATAGATATCACAATTTAGGGAAAATACAGATAGGTCAGAGAGTACCAATCAGGATGTTGAAGGAACTTGAGTCCATACCACATGAGGATTCATTTAACTGAAAAAGAGATGGCTTAGGGGGAACATAAAAGCCTCCTGAAAGTTATCAGAGGGTCTGTCATGAGGAAGAAAGATTCCATTTGTCCTGTTTGCCCACAAAAGGCAGAGAGCCAGGAGAAACGGGCATAAGTTGCCAAAAAGGCAAATTTAAATTTGCTCCTAATAATTACAATTGTCAAGAAGTAAAATGGGCTACCTCAGGAGGCAATGAGTTCCCCCTCACTAAAAGTCTTCCAGAAGAAATCAGACCACTATGTGTCAATCATGGGGATTCTTTTCTAACAGGGGTTGAACTAGATGGTCATGGAATCCCTCAAACTCTAAAATGCTTATTCACATGGTAAAATCTCTCATTTTACAAATGTAGAAACTGAAGTTAAATGATAAGGTCAAACAGACAATTAGTCTGTTTTTTTTTTTTTACTCCTACAGAAGTAGGAGTAAAAAACAGATCTTTTGACTCCCAGTCTGGCTATCATTCCACTACAATATTTCTATATTTGTATAGCATGTGCACTGCATTAAACTGTGAGTTCCTTAATTGAGGAGATGTCCATCATTTGGGGAATGACCAAACAAATTGTGGTACATATTGGTGATGGAATATTGTTGTGCTATAAGAAATGATAAGCAGAATGATTTCAGAAAAAGCTGGAAAGATCTGCAAGAACTGATTCAGAGTGAAATAAAGCAGAACCAGGAGAACATGGTACACAATAACAGCAATACTGTAAAATGATCATCTATGAAAACTTGGCTACTCTCAGCAATGCAACAATCTGGGACAATCCTGAGAGACATAACAGGGAATGCTATCCACCTCCAGGGAAAGAACTATTGAAGTTGTCTTTCACATCAGTGCATTTATCATTTTATTTTGGGGTTTGGGTTATGTATGTGTGCTTTTACGATGCCCAATATAGAAGTGTGTTTTGAATGACAATAAAAATAAAACTTTTTTTTAAATTGTGAGCTCCTTAAGGGCAGTGATTGACTGTCTTTATTCCCTTCACTCAGCATAGTGCCAGACATACAGTAGGCACTAAATGTTTACTAATTGATTGCCATGGGCCCAAAACAATGTTTTCCATGAGACCCAATGTCTGATTTTTATTAACTTTTCTCTCTAATTTCTATTACCACATAGCACAACAGACAAGTTGGGTTATTGTGGCAGCTTAGTTACATTTGCTTTACAATTACACTTTGAGCAATATGCTGCAAGAAAAGCAACAGAGAAGAGTGAATCTGAAGATCAGGAGACCGGAGTTAGCAACCTGGCTGTGCCATTTATTACTTCTGTTACCTTAGGTAAGTCATTTAGTCAACATACATCTATTAATCAATTCCTACACCTCTCTAATCTCTTTACCCTCATCTATAAAATGAGGGATTGGATAAGATAATTTCTATGCCTCTGCTATTTCTAATTCCCTGATCCTAAATTGACCTCCCTTTTAATAAATTTTTCACTTCCAATGAAGATCTCCCTCCCATCACCCCCTAATTCCTGGGAAAAAAAAAACAAGAAAAACAAAATACCTTGTTACAAGCACTTATATTCAAGCAAAACTAATTCTCACACTGGCCATGGCCCCCCAAAATGTCAATTCTTATTTCATTGCTGCCCATTAAAAGCTATTTCAGCAAGTTGAAGGTGTTGCAATTCATTGGCTACAGTTTCTGAGTGCAGGAGAATGAGAAAAGCCCAGGAACAAGTCTACTTGGTGTATAAACCAACTCTAATTTGATGGGAAATTTGCTTAACCCCAAAAGATCCACGTATATAGGAATGTATCAGGCACTCTTCCCAAACTCACTGTGCCTTTTTTTGCTTCTATAGTTTTCTTTGTATTACCCACCTCCTCCCATCTTCCAGTTGGTATTTCCATTCATCCCCTCCCCTCCTATCAAACCTGTACTTATCTTTCAAAGCTTAGATCAAGTCCCATCTCCAGAAGTTCTTCCCTGAACATCAGCCCAAGGTCATGTCACTCTGCTGAATTCAGTTTTGGTGCTCAAGTCAAGCCAGTCTTACCACCTCATTTTACCACTATTAAAGATTAAGTGATTTGTCCAAGGTCACACAGCAAACAACAGAGCTGGGATTCAAGCCAGGGACCTCTGTCTATGAATCAGGGTTTCTTTTCATTGCATCAACCATACATACTTCTTATCTGTACCACTCACTAGGCACTTAGCAGAGCCATAAAATTTTAGGATTAAATTAGACTGCCTAGGTTGCCAGTACTCCTTTTATATGCAACTATCTTGTCCAGCAAATAAGTTAAAAGCTTCCTGAGAGCAGGAACCATATATTTTATGATCTCATCATTCATTGTACCCTCTAAGAGTGTGCAGCATATTACCAATAAAGAATTGCACCAAAGTAGAAAATATATCATCAGAGATATTTATGACCTAAAAAGGAGGTGACTCATCAAAGCAAGAGAAAATGGATGGCTTATTTATTCCACTGGCTACCAAAGAATATCAAGAAACCCACCCTTCTTCAGTGGCCACACTGAGTGGCCCCTTTATGGAGAATTTATGGGACGAAATGGATAAGTTGAATGAGAGAAGGTGCAAGTGAGTTACAATCTATATTCTT
Organism: Monodelphis domestica; assembly: GCF_027887165.1. Classification (NCBI taxonomy): domain Eukaryota; kingdom Metazoa; phylum Chordata; class Mammalia; order Didelphimorphia; family Didelphidae; genus Monodelphis; species Monodelphis domestica. Next base: position 222,396,533 of record NC_077233.1, on the reverse strand, counting down.
GGAAAGAATAGCCATATAGATGAGATCACAAGTCCATCAAAGAATTGAAACATTAATATGCCTAGCATAATGCTGAGTATTTAGGACACACTCAATAAATATTTATGGAGTGATTCATTGACTGGCACTGTGCTTTGGTCATCAGGTTGCCCTCAGGACTTCCACATTGTGCCCCCAGAAACCTCTTCATCCTGAAAGATCATTTCAGACCTGGAATTCAAACCTTGGAAATACACTCCACCCTTCAGCCCCTCTCTGATTGGATGGTTACTCACATCATCTCCATTTAAGGAAGCACCCAAGTCAGTCATCTTATTTCTCATCAAGCAATACCCAGAACTTCTCCATTAAGCTCCTCCTCCTCTCTGGACATCCCTTCCTCCTCCCCAATCCTTTCAGCTTTCTTTTATTTGTGGTCTTCTCCCTTTAGAATATAACCTCCTTAAGATTTTTTTTTTTGGCTTGCATTTGTATTCCCAGTGCCTGGCACATAGTAAAAACAATAAATGCTTGTTGACTGACTGACAACTGATTAAAAATTCTAGAGCCAACCAAAAAAAATGGATAAGGAAAATAACTCAAGAGAGAAAATAAAAATCAATTTGAAGATGGAGTTCATTTGAAAATCCAACTCAGATTTCTTTTGTGAATGAAATGCCATGATCAACTTTAAATTGAAAATTAAAATTATATAATTAAAAATTAAATTATTTTACATTTCCATTGGCTATGAAAGATTCACTCTCTACCTACTGTGACCTGACTAGAATTGGTTCCCTTCAGCTAAGCCTTCCTATCCAGCCATAAGGAAAAGGTTATTAGGACTGAAGAAATTACATAAAAGGAATACCTTCCTTTGCTTTTCATAAACTATCCTGGATAATGATATGTTAAGATATTAAATGAATTGCAAATATAGTACTTGTGTACAGCATGGAATCATGCTAGAGGAGAGATGTTATAGACATCGGGGATTGGGAGACGGGTTAAAAAAAGAGAAATGTGGGCCTTCCAGTTAAGCTAACATCACTCACCTGGGTTATTGGAACAACAAAGGGTGAGAAATAAGAAAAACATATTAGACACAGGCTGATTCCTAATCCACATAGATTAAGACAGGCCAGAAAATAAGGCTCTGAACCTGTTGGAAACCACCTGAAATGTTTACAGTACAATTAAAGTGTTGAGCACAAATAGAAATCTGTGTCTTTTGAGAAGTGAAACTCTTGAAGAGGAGTGCTGCGGCTGCTCAAATCCACAAGCTGACTATTAAATTTTCAGTAAGAGCATTTAAACCTACAAAATCAACAAACATACAAATCAGGATTTAGTTCATTGTTTTGCTGATGAAGAAAATGTTAACTTTGGAAATTAAGCTCAAAAGTTTGTTGGAGAGCTGGTTTTGTTTTTAAAATTTTTCATTTAAACCCTGTCAGAATTATTGATAAGTATTAGCTCCAAGGTAGAAGAGTGGTTAAGAGCTAGGCAATTGAGGTTAAGTAAGCTGCCCAGGGTCACACAGCTAGGGAATGTATGAGCCTGGATTTGAACCCAGGATGTGCCCAGGTCAAAAAAGTCCTAGCTCTCTTTCCACTGAGCCACCTACCTGCTCCCCACCCCTCCTGAAAGCTGGTTTTTAAATATTTGCCCACACACTCCTGCCTCTGAGACTTTTAAGTGGCCTGGCTTGATAGAAACAGCACTGCCTCTGGAGTCAAAAGATTTGAATTCAAAATCTTCCTGTGATGTTTGCTGCCTATGGTCAAATCACCTGGTGACCCTGGACCTGGATTTCTTCATTCATAAAATAAGGAGGATCTACTACATGGCTAGGTGGCACAGTGGATAGAGCACCAGGTCTAGAGTCAGGAAAATCTGAGTTCAAATCCAGCCTCAGACCCTTACTATCTGTGTGACCCTGGGTAAGTCACTTAATACCTATTTGCCCCAGTTCCTCATCTACAAAATGGGAACACCTTGGAGAAGGAAATGGCAAATCACTCCAGTATCTTTACCAAGAATTGTCCATGAGAGCCCATAGTCAGATATAACCAAACAACAGCGTGGCTCCCAAAGATGCTTCCCACTCAAGTCTGATCTTATAAAATGCCAGATACAAATTATGGAACCTGGGCAGTTAACACATTACTTAGCAGCTTACAATTCATTAAAAAGGAAAAAAAAAATACCTACTGCTCTGTGTCTGAGCATGGGACAATGCTTCTAATGCTATTCAGTATTTTAGTATTTAATATGTATTAATATATTAATAGTATTATATCTACAATATATTATTATATGATATATTCATATTGTTTGGCTTCTATTGTGCCACTGAGGCGATACCTACATAAGGGCTGCATCCAGTCTTAGGGGTTATTAATTTAAAGCCATCATAAAGCCAAAGCTTAACTGGAAAGCCCACATTTCTCTTTTTTTTTAACACGTCTCCCAATTTAAAGCCATCATGTACTCTAGGGGGCAGCTGGGTGACTCAGTGGATTCAGAGGCAAAGTCCTAGGCTCAAATCTGACCTCAGACACTTACTGTGTGACTCTGGGCAAGTCAGCTTACCCTGTTGGCCTCAATTTCCTTATCTGTAAAATGAGCTGGAGAAGGACATGGCAAACCATCACAGTATCTTTACCAAGAAAATCCCAAATGGGATCACAAAGAGTTGGACATACCTGAAAAATGAGTCAACAAAAACCAGCAATAGTTCTAGTGTTAGCTTTGCCATTGATCACTATGTGACCTTGGGCAAGTCTCTCAGGGACTCACTTTCCTCATCTGTAAAATGAAATTGATTATAGATGATCTCTATGATCCCTCCTACCTCTAATTCTATGTATCTGTCCAGACTATCATAAAGACTTAGGAGTTCTGAGAACATAAAAAAGCTATGTACACAAGCACTTATTATTTTGGAGGGGGTGAGGCTTCAGTTTTGTAACCTTAGTAATAAAACTCACATTTACAGAGTACTTTGCTGTATTTATAAAGTACTTTATATATACTGCCTTATTTAATTAAGTAATCCAACTATTTTTTTAATTGGATTTTGAGGAGCAGCTAGGTAGCAAATTCCTAGTTATTTGACTCGGGGAAGTCACTTAACCCTGATTGCCCAGCCCTAGAATTTATACTAAGACAGAAGGTAAGGTGTTTTAAAGAATAGAATAAAATAAAATAAAATTTGGACTTTGCCTGTAATTCTATTCCTATAAGTCTAAGTAAGAGCTGCTGCACAACTTACAGCCTTAAAGACTTGTCTGGGCACTGAGAGGTTAAATGACTTGCCCAAAATCACACAGCTGAGTATGGGCCAGAGACAGAATTTGAACCCAGTCTTCTTTATGTTCAGGCCAACTCTCTATCCACTATGGATAACTGCCTCGCCAATACAAATTAAGACTCTCATTTCTCAATTAGACTTCATCAAGTTGAAGGGATGATGAGGACCAATCCAGATGGGGCTTATTAGTCATAACAATACACCATCATCAAGAACAAGGAATAGCTGAAAAGGACAGAGAGAAGACTTCCTGTGATTGAAATCACCTAGACAAAGAGATACTCATTCTATTCAATTTTTAAAAATTAAAACCAAAGGAGATCAGTTTTTCCATTGAAGGGACATCAGAGACCATTTTGTCTAATTCCCTCATTTTTACAGATGAAGGAAATGAGCCACAAAACAAATTAAGTAGCTTGCTAAAAATGGCAGAATCTGGACTAGCATTTGGATTTCCTAACACTCCTAATCCAATGTTCTTTCTGCCAGGCTGATTTCCTTTCTTCCCCCACCCTCCCTGGTTTAAAATACAGAGGGGAAAAGAAAATGTTTTTAATATAATATAAACCTACTAATACAATATCCCTGTTGTTCAATTTAGTACCCAAAAGGGGAAAATCTGGGATGCCCATCTCCCTGCTTAGCTTTGTTTTCTCTTCCTGCAGTCTCTCTCTCTCTCTCTCTCTCTCTCTCTCTCTCTCTCTCTCTCTCTCTCTCTCTCTCTCTCTCACACACACACACACACACACACACACACACACACACACACACAAAACCAGCCAGAAAAAACAAGATCATTATCTCCCCAGCAGGGACAAAGTGAGACAAATAAGCGAAAGCAGCATTCTCTACCATTTGACGTCATTTGATACGCACATTGGATGAATGTGAGCAGCTGTTGCCTAGGCTACGGGACCTGTGGTTCATTCTCTAGATAAGGGCATCTATCCAATCTAAGCCTCCTGGGACAAATGAAAGACAAGTAGCACAAAATATTCACATCTGATCATTCTGCATTTCTGGTAAAGATTTTAAAGAAGAGGCTCAAAGCTAGGGCCAAAATAAGGTTTCCTTTTCAGCTTATTATCATTAACCACCAATACTAACCACCACCTGGTACATTCAGGATCTATTAAGATTTGAGGATTAAAGGTTTTGCAAACCTGTCAGAAGACAGAATGTATGTACAAAAAAAGATTCCTTGGCATAAAAATGAGACCCAGCTTGAAGCAAATGGTGGTGGAAAACAAGCCACTTAGGTGCATTCTTAGTAGTCCCTGAAATAATTATAAGATTGAGAAGGTACCTCATAGGTTTCTGAATAGTGCCGGAAGGGTTTTTGTAATGTTAAATCAGAATCTCTAAAGTGGGTTAGTCTAACCACAGCTGTTTTTCACTCTCCAAAGGTCCATTTAAATACCAGAAACTGATTCCCTCATAGTCTATTTTTTAAATAACAATAAAAGTTCAAATCATATAGGATTTGTGGGAATCTGTTAGGAAATGGGAAGGGCAAGGGCAAACTTGAAAAGGGTGGGGGAAGGGGTGATCCCAAGACATTTAGAGGACAACCAAAGTTTAACAACCATTCTATCAAATTAGTTCAGAACCATGGTAAGCAAGAATAATTAGTTTAAAAGGAAGCAACCAGATCAAATGCGTAGCTCTAATACCCATCAGTAAGCTACTCAGCTAACTAATCCCTCCTCCTACTCAGTTGAATTTGTCACAATCACCTGGCATTTATTTTCCCAAAATGTTCTGAAAGGACGTAACTGCTCACTCCCAGGTACATTTTGTGCTGTTCTCCAGCTGCCAAAATTACCAATTACAGTTCTAAGCAAAGGCAAAGACATTTATATCCTTAAAGGGAGGGGCTGGCTATTGGCTCTTTCTGTATCCTCAGCACTAAACACAGTGCCAGGCACATAGTAGGTATTCATAAATGTTTATCAATTGATTAACTACCAGGCATACACATTCATGTATTTTTCCAGATGATTTATAGAGCATCTGCCTCTCTAGAGCCTGATTCTTTACATCTAGTCACTGTATGAAATATTCGAGTTCATCAATTTGCCTTGCACACAAAATGGTGGCTTCTGAGATCAAAATTAAATCTTCTACTTTTCCATTGAGTCCCTTTAAATTTTAGAAACTGGCAATGGATGAAAAGTGTGGTATATTTGCTTTGCTTTTAAAATGGAGGGCAGGAGGGAACCAGACTAGAGATTATTGTCAATGGCAAAAGTAGATAATTAATCAGCTCCTAGAAAAAAGTGAATTAGCTATAAAAACAAAGACTCAAATCAGATTACTGAAAAAAGCTTCTGGATTATCCCTACATTAAGAATCTCCAAAGAAAAGAGGCCATGCAGATTTTGCAATGTGGACAAAGGCAAATTAAAAGGACAAAATGAAAAATAAAATAAAAGGACAGAATGATTATTTTTGCTTTTTGTGTGGTAAATTTAACTTAACAAGTATATTATTATATTTTTATCCTAATTTTTTTTGTGTTATGAACTTCTTTGGAGGTCTTCAAGACTGTTTTCTTGGAATAATAATGTTGGTGGGGGTTTCTTTTTTTTAATTCATAATTGAAGGAAATTCTAAATTTCATTTACAGTTTAGTAAAAGTAAAGATGTAATTTTTTCCCATTTAAGTTCTAAGGTCCTTTGAAATTTATCCATAAACTCTCTAACACCTGTTATAAATACTATTTTATTATTCAAAACAAGTAATGAAAAAACTTGAAAGTCATTTTGTAAATATCTTGAGAAACAAATAAAATCAGGTTAACAGCAAAAGATCTTCCATATCCTTGTGTCAGAATCCCCCAAAAAATCTGATTTTGGGGAAGGGGGGTCTATCCCTTATTGCAATTGTCTCCCTCTCCTCTGGACAACCTCTCTGGTAGCCTTTTCTGGTCATTTATGGAAGGTTCCACACTTACAGGAGAAGGCTGTCCAATCTGCAGTATCTCCATGCCTGTGACCTCATGGAAAACCAATCAGATTTTGCTTGAGCTGAAACTGAGTGGTTCTTTTCCTCATCAAACTGCCCAAACTGTAAATGCCCTAGTTCTGGTATAAGGATGTTGAAGACCTGATACAATTATATCCTTCCCTAGCTATTTCTACTCCTCTGCTCCCAATCCTGAATGCATATTTTAATCATCAATTTTTAGGTATTCCCTGAGGGAAATTATGACAGACTCATAAGGAAAGTCTATTGCTTTAATCATTTAAAGAGCTAACTGAATCTTTTGCAAAATTTCCCTTCAGGCTCAAAATCGTTGGAAGGCACTATGACTATGTGATGGAAGAGATTGCCTTTTCCCTCTTCCACTTTCTCCAATGCTTTGAATCTAGTTTTACTATTCCTAAGAGAAAAGAGTATTCTTTACAGTTAGTATAGAATCCAGACCTGTAATTTCAGCAATAAAGGGAATTCCTCTCTCAATAGTTTAGCCCCTTCTCTACAATTTATAGTCTCAAAGAGTTGCCCAAAACACTGAGACTTCCCTAAAGTCACAGAGCCAATCTGCATGAGAGGTAAGATATGAAAGGAGGTTTTCCTGGGTATGGGACTAGTTCTCTTCACCTATACCACAAAGGCCCCATTTGGCATCTACTTCAAGGAGCCATGATAATGTGAGAGATTTAGAATATAGATTTTCCCCATTTGAGGTCAATAAACTTTTGACTAATCAGGACTTTTTTGGAGTCTGATCATTATATTTCCTTTTCTGGTTCCCTTAGCAGTTTTTTATTAAGAAGAATCAAGGTACAAATGTTCTTTTGGCTTTTCAGGAATTCTCTACCTTTGTCAATTTTTCATCTAAAAATTCCTTTTGCTGATCATGTATCTATTAAGATAACTCTTAAAATAGAATTCAATATAGGTTTCAGAAGAAGAAGGTATTCTAAATATAACATATGGCCCAAGAGTTAACACTAAATATCTTCTGAATGGTATCATTGCAAAGTCATTTTCAAAACACTTTTTGTAATTAAGTTGTATAGAAGCAAGCTGGGAAAAGAGGAAGAATGATAATAGGTGACCCAATGAACTGAATAAAAGGGATCTCCTCTCCAAGTTGATCCTCTTGAAAATGTTTTATAAAGATTCTTTCAGAAAGATCATTTTTCTACTATATGTAAAATGCTTTCCAGCTTGCAATGTATAGCATAAGAAGAAAATGGGGGTGAGGGGAATCCTAAAGGAAGGTTTTCATTCAACTTAATCTAATATCTCCATGTTTCCCATAATAATAGCTACCATTTATATAACACTTTGAGGTTTACAAAGCATCTCATTTGATTCCTTTTGATTCCTACAACAACCCTGCAAAGTGTTATTGAGTACTATCATTACTCTCAAATTTACAAATGAGAAAAATGAGACTGAAAGAAGTTAAGTAACTTACCTAAGGTCACCATCACCAGGTCCAAAGGACAAATGATGGTTATTACACTGACCAGAGTTATTAAACCTTTTGAAGTTGTGTCTCCCACTGACTTTTTAGTCTTCCTGACTCCAAGACTGGTATATTTACCTACTAAGCCGCCTAGCTAAACAATTGCTCAAATTTTCCATAAAACTACTCCTAGAAATTTGTCTTTCTGAAAAATTAGTTTTGAAGCTCATAAGAGATTATCATCAAGGGAATGAATAACTACAGAGATATAGCTACAGATGATAAAAAGATATAAATAAAATAAGATGGGCCAATAAGGTAATAAGCACAAAGGATAAAAGATGGAAATCCAGACTGCTACATGATAACGCATAAATTTTTAGTAAAAATACCTAATGGAAGGCTTTGAGAACTAGGTAGATTTTGTATGAAAAAGCTATGAGAGGGCAGTTAGGTAGCACAGTGGATATAGCACCAGGCCTGTAATCTGAAGGACCTGGATCCAAATTTGACCTCAGGTCCTTCCTACTTATGTGATCCAGGGTAAGTCACTTTACCCCCCAAATTGCCTAGCCCTTGCTTGCTCTTCTGTCTTAGAATTACTAACACAGAAGAGAAGGGTTTGGAGGAGAAAGGCTACAGGAGACCAAAATGACTTTGAAAGCCTTAAGTACACTGATCAATATAATAAGCAACCATCATTCCAAAGAACCAATGATAAAGCATACTAGCTATCCACCTTTTGACAGCAGTGATGGATTCAAGAGGCAGGTCAAAGCACGATAAGAAAATTTGTTTTGCTTGACTACACATATTTGTTAGAAGCGTTTTGCTTCTTTTCCAATGGGAGGGGAGTAGGAGACCAAAAAAATAAATGCTTGCTAAATGGCATATATGGCATGAATGGAAAAAATATTTTTTTTAAATCTGTGGAAAAAACATGGACAAGTGAAAAAGCATGAATGTTCATCTACTCAAATGGAGGGAATATTGATATTGGTGTGAATACAGAGCTATAGTAATAAAGGAAAATTAGATCAATTCATCAACCAATTCACACAGGTACAATAATAGTTCATTTCACTTTTGCTAATAAAGGTGTCCTAATTAGAAAATGGTTGCCATCAATGAAGTGAGTTTTCCCCAAGAAGATGCTTACCTGAATGAAGAAAAGCCAACCAAAGAAATTTTCTTAAAAAATAAAATAAAAGCAAAATCCTTTACCTGTAGATTGGTTAGGAAGAGCAAATGAAACCAATATAATTTGTCATCTTCTGATAGTCATTTATAAAGGTGTATTCAACACAATTATTTAAAACCCACAAATTCAACTCTGGCCATCAACATTCTATAGTGCTCTGTGTTTAACCAATACTTTTCAGAAATGACTTTTGTTCCTGGAATGATATAATATTTTAATAAAAATCTATCTATTTATGAAGTAGGGTTGTACTTCATTGGTATAGATGCAAACAGGCATATTCAGGCCACTAAGTCTGGCAAGCAGGCATGCAATTGAACAAACTGATGAACTGATATCTACAATCTTCTGAAAGACAAATCTCAATAGGGAAAATTCCCTATGTCCCCTATTGATGCTATTAGGTCCCAACAAATGAGTAATGCAAGAGTCTTAAACATCACCATTTGGAAGACTAACCAATAGCTAGGTACCTTATCCTCAGCTCATATAGATTTGAAAGAAGTCTTCTGAAAGAAGGTTATACTCAACTGCACCTTTTACCTTGGTTCCAGAAGCAATTATCTATTTTCTGCAGAAAAAAAGAAATCCTAACTCACCCAGCCGTCTGCCACTGCCCCACCCTAACATGTCAGCCTCTGAACAAAACTAAACAATTTTCATAACCCTTAACTCTTACCATTAGGGTCTTTCTCAAGAAGTCTTCTTCACGGCAGCCAGAGAATTACTGATAAGACTACTCTACTGTGCTAGGGTTACATGCCTTACCCATGAAACCTGACACCTTCTCTAAAAGGGACTTGAAAATAGGTAACCTTTTCCTAATTCTAATACAGCAAATGTTTTATATATACACTTCAGAATGCAGTATGCAGATTTTGATATGTAAATAATAGAATTCTACAAGGACCTTAATAGTCAGTCACCTAGTTTAAGCGATGTAGTGAATATGTAATGAAACATTATGCAAAGCTAATTAATTAGTGTTAGGGTTTATGCATAAATCAGTTTAATTAACTTCAGTCTCTCTATCACTGTGATTTGAGATGGGAAATGGTTAACAGTGATAACCCTATAACATCACCTACCTGTCTCTTCCTTTCTGGTTCTGAAGGGCATGACAACATACCCTACAAAATCCTCCAGTGGAGAAACCTTCTTCCATCTCCTTTCTTGACTCTCTGCTCGAATGCTGGCTCCTCTTAGATTTCAGAAGAGAATCCTTTAGCCACAGCTAACCTCATACATACAGCTGCTTATAGAGTGACTTTTTATATAAGCTGTCACCTACCTGGTATGATTTTCAGGGTCACTGGAAAGCCCTCCCCCCCCACCCCCATTCAAAAAGATCTCCAATGAAGGCTGAAATTCTTTCATTCTTCATTTGGTGCAAAACAGTTTTTAAGTTTTTTCATTTAGAGCCAAAAAATGCAAATACTACCAAAGGGCTAAATGACTTCCATTAACACTAGATTTGGATTTATTCGTTAGATAAGCTAGAAAGACATCTGAGGCTCTGAAGGCATGGTAAATTTTGAAGGTGGGAGGTAAAGAAAAAGAGGTATCTGGAGCATGGGCACTGCCTGGAGAAAGATTAGGGACTGCATTGGGGAACCTGGACAACAACTAGGTGAATGTATTCCGAGTACTGAGACATGATAGAAGGGATCTCAAAAGTAAGAGAGAATATAAAAGACAGTGATAAGGTCTGTATAACTATCACACTTCTAAGTGAAGTGTCTATAAGTGAGTGAATAGAGAAGTTGAGGACACATTCTTCATTCCCAGAGAGAATACCTAGGTATATGTAGTTCTTTCATCCCTTCCCACCCATACCCATCCCTATGAAATCAGGGAGCAGGATCCTCATTTTCCTTGAGAAAGAGGGAAATACTGGGGAGGGGGGATTCAAATAGAGTATGAACCTCAAAGAATTCATACATACTCTTAACTTCCACTGTATATATATGTGCAGGGGATTCAATTCATTAAACATCTATTGTGTGCAAACAAGATAGACAATAGGATATGGTATAAACACAATTAGAAGCATATAAGATGGAGGACAGCTAAGTGGCTCAGTGGATAGAGAGCCAAGCCCAGAACCAGAAGATCCTGGGTTCAAATGCTACCTCAGTTATTTCCTAGCTCTGTGACTCTGGGCAAATCACTGAACCTCCATTGCCTAGTCTGCCTTAGAACCAATATACTTTATTGATTCTAAGATGTAAGGTAAGGGTCTTTTTAAAAATAAAAAGTATATAAGATGTGTTCTGAAAGGTCTTATTTTTAAATTTTCAATATTTAATTAAGAATTTCTTTTCTATGTGTTTAAGCAGACCTTTGGGTTAATGGAGACTCAGTTTCTATGTAACTAAAATCATACTTGTAACTAGAAGAGGGGAAGAGGAGCATTTAAATAAATTTTATTTGAACAAAAGTATTCATTGCCATATCAATGGCCAGAAATTCCTAAAGATTTGGAAAATGGGCAATCTGGTCATTTTGGCCAATTTAACAACATACTTAGATGAAACACCAATGGCCTCTGAAAATGGCTGAAGGGAAAAAATCCACAGGTGATCAATCAAATAATGGTCAATTCAACAACCTTTGTAGTCATTGTTTTAAAAAATACACCATCGTTTGTCAAAAGTTTGGATTTAATTGTACAGCTTCCTCATGGAACCATTGAAAACTCACAAGTGAAAAAAGAAATCTTTGGCCATTTTAAGCTAAATGCCAAAGGAATTGCAGAATGGAAAGAAAGGTTAACTCAATATTTTGTATGAGTACATTTGTAAATGGAAAATAACAGTCAGTTCAGGGTTACTGACCTTTTCTAATTTTTCAAAATGCTCCCGAAGAAACTTCATGGGACGATCAGGTTTGGAGATGCAAAGATTTACAATGCACTCTTTCAAAAGCTGTTGAATGTTATGCTTCTGAACATAGAGTTCACATCCTTTCAGGCTCTCATCTTCTTCTAGGTTATAGGATGAAGAAGAAGCCATCTTCAAACCTTGATGAAAAGAAAAAAAGGGAGGGAGGAAAGAAAGGAGGGCAGGGAGGAGGAAGAAAGGGAATCAATAAGTGAGAGAAAGAGGAAGAGGAAGGAGGAAGGAAGAGAAAGAGAAAGAGAGGAAAAGAGGGAAGAAAGGAAAGAGAGGACATGAAGGAGGAGAAAGAAAAGAGAGGAGGAAAGAAAGGAGAAAGGGAGAAAAGGAAGATCAGAAGGGAAGGAGGCAAGGGATGAAGAGAAGAAAAGAAAAAGGAGAAAGAAATAGTACAAGATATGCTTTTGAATTTTCTGCTTGGGGATTTGACATTTACATTGAAAATATTTTAAACAATTTTTAACAGTTGTGACCATTTGAAATGGATATTATTCAAATCAAATGGCATTTTCTTTCAAATAATTTATCATTTAGCAATTTCCAGCAGTTAAGAGGAATGATTTTATGAACTGAACCATAACTTGCTTTTTCTTACCTCTAATCAGATACCTATGGAAAGACAAGAGATTCTTTTATTTTCATTAGTTCCTAAATCAAGTAAATAGAAGGAATATCCTTTTGAATTAAAAAGAAAATGCTGGGGTTGAAGTAGAAGGAAGCAGTGGCAGCTCCACTGGACTATGGCAGATGCAGCTAAAATCACACAAATAATTGCTCTGCACATATGCAATCCTTAGTTTTTAAAAGCACTGTTGTGTGTGATGATTAAATATAGTCACAATCCACAGCTTATTGTATCAAGCTGCAACAACTCTTAGGAGAAGAAATGAGGGAGAAGTTCCCACAAGATTTTTTATTTTATTTTTTAATGTTTAATGATAACCTAATAAACTAATTAGAAGCATCTTCTCAGTGTAATAATCTGCATTATACATCATGAATTTTGAAAACAAAGAAGGATCTGTGGGAGGTCATCTTATCCATCCCCCAGCCTAAAGAAATTTAAATTATCCTAGATAGATAAGACTCAATCTTATTTTTTCAAAGCTTCCAGAATTCAAATTAACTTCCATTCCAGTGTTTAACAAGTCTCCATGAGGTTTAAGAAAACTCCTGTCTCCCACCAATATAGCTTCAGGTTATGAAGGTTAAGGGAGAAATTTGGCTCATTATAGGTGATATACAAGGATTAAACCAGAATGCTGCAAAAATTCCCACTTCCATTTCCATCCTTCTTTTCAATACCAAGGCCAGTCCTCTACGTTCTTTAAATTATCCGCAGGAGAAGGGGCAGGAAGAGAGCAAAAGGCATTCTCATTAAGAATTGTATAGTATCTCACTTCCTCCCTGAGGGACAAAATGGGGAAAGCCCTCTGTGGGCTTCAGGTCTCTCAAGGATTGAAATATCCTCTTCAACGTCTCATCCCCTGAGTGTGGGGGTTGGGGTGGAAGAGATATGTTTTCATGTCAAACACATCTCCAGCAATTTTTAATCTCTTATGGGGTGGAGGGGCGGGCGAGAAGGAAGAACCCTCTTCGTGGCCTGGCTCAAACTGCATTCCCCACCCCTTAGGGCATCCTTCAAACTGGAAGCGAGGTGGGGGGGGGGGGTAGCAAGAGCCTGTGTCCATTCTTGGGAGGCGCCTGGGGCCCCAGGCCAGTGGGGGGGGGGGGCAGCTACCGGGCTGGGACTGCGGTTTCTGTCCGAATCCAACGTCCTATCCGCAGTGGTGAGGCTGGGATTTGGGGCGGAGAGGGGAGGGGGGGGCAGTGGGCGGTGGTGGAAAAGCAGAAGGGATGGGAGTGGGGGGTTGGGGGGGATCAGACTCTCCAGCTTTGATGGGCAGCCGTGGGGCGGAGGGGCAGAAGGCCGGGTAAAGGGGCTGTCAGAGGGGAAAGGGGAACAGTCCCAGGGAAAATACCTGGATGCGATGCAGCGAGAGAGAGCTCAGTGGCGGCAGCAATGAGAGCAGCAGCAGGGGCAGCAGCAGCAGCAGCACCAGCAGCGGCAGCGGCAGCGGCGGCGGCAGCTCCTGAGCTTCGGGTCTCCGCACTGCAGCCGGCTCCCAGCCCCTCCTCCCTACAGCCGCAGAGGTTGTACGGCGGACAGCAGGGCGGGCTCCAGCAGACTGTCCGCAATGGGAGGCCCCCTCTCTCGCTCCCTCCCCGCCCACGGCCCCCACCCCCGCTCCGCCCCTCCCCTCCTGGCTGCAGGTTAAAGGCCCCTGCGACATACCCCAATCCCCACCCCCCAAAAATATCTTCACCCCCAAAGCCTGTCATTTAACCAGGGCCAACCCCCCCATTCCATGTCCCCCTTTTCTCTCAAACATTTCTACGCCACCCACCCACCCAGAAAATGTCGCATCCAATTATTTCCCTTTTCTCTGTCTTTTAAGCAGAGAATCCTGCTGGATCCAGTTAGTTCTCTAGACACTGAGAGGGACTGAAAGCCAGGGACAGGCATAAACCTAAGGGCACCATTCTGGTTGTCACCCAACCCATTCCACTTTTTTTTTAGATAGATACACCTGTGGCCTGCATAGGCCAGGCTCTGCCCTTCTCTTCCTACTAGACAACATACACTTGAACTTCGTGCTCAAGATTGATAGAAAGAGTACTAAGCTCTGAACTGAGAAACTGAAGAATCTAGTACTAGCTTCAACACGAATTGCCAAATCATTTGAAGTCTCTGGACCTCACTTTCCTAAGCTCTAAAGCAAGGGAGCCAAGACTAGGAGATCTCTAATTATCATTCCAATTACAACATTCTAGGAGTCTAGGAGTTATTCTCCTTAGATCTTATTTCCTACTACCCCACCCTACCTATGAAGAAAAAGAATTACAGACTTCTAAACCTAGGTGCTATCAAACCTCACCTTCACCCACATCCAAGTCTGGCTGTGAAATGGGTGATTTGTCTTCCCTGAAAATTCAACCTACATTTTCTGTATCCTTTCCATCCCCTTTTAGCATTTCTTCCCTGTTCTTAAGGCACTCAAGCTTTCTAGGTTTCTTCTGTCATAGAAGAAATGAATCCCATAAATTAATAGCATGGTAGAATGGGAAAATCTTGACTTGAATCAGAAAAAAACTGGCTTCAAAGTCTATCTGAAATTTTTTTTGTGAGCATTGGCAAGTCACAGAACAAAATAATTATTGCTAGCATTTATATAGTATTTTGTTTGCAAACTGCTTTACAAATATTGTCTCATTTGAACTTCACGATAACCTAGGGAGCAAGGTTTTATTGTTATATTCCTTTTACAGACAAGGAGGAACTGAGACAGAGGTTAAGTGACTTGCCCAGGGTCATACATCTAATATATGTCCAAAGTCATGTCCAGCATTCTATCCACTGCACCACCTACTTGCCTCAGAATTTAAAGGTAGAAGGGATCCCAGAAGTCATCTAGTCCCACTATATAATATATGGCAAATAATAGTCCAGTTCCTGCTAAAAAATCTCAGATGAGGGGAAACCCATCATCCCTAATTTCCTCATTAGTAAAATAAAGAAAATAATACCTGTGATTGTTTATCACAAGGGTTATTGTGAGAATAAAATGAAATAACATATGGAAAGTGTTTTGTAAAACAAAATGATTTAAATAAAGAGGCACTAAAGTCCAGTAGCAAAAAAAGAAGTTGGAACAAATGCTGATAGCCTGGGATGTTATGGATGACTCCGGTATCTTTGTTGTCTTACCAGGCTCTAAGCACTCCACAGAATCTGTTTTGGTCATCTTCCTGGACATAGAAGCTGATATAAGGAAGACTTGAGTTCAGATACATTCTCAGGCATGTAATGGTTGTGTAACCCTGAACAAGTCACTCAACCTCCATTACCTAGCCCTTAACTAACCCTTGCTCTTCTGCCTTGGAACAGAAAAGATGGTAAGGTTTAAAAAAGAAAGAAAATAAAGTAAAATTACATCTTATCATATTGTCTTCTTAATGAAGAGTGGTGGGAGGCAATCAGGAGAGAGAGAATTTGGAATTCAAAAATAATAAAAAATGAATGCTAAGAAAATGAGATCAGAATCTACTAGGCTACCTTCCTTCCCCAATGTGTGTGCATGTGTTCATTTTAATAATTGCAAAGAGCTTTACTCATAACAGTCCTTTGATTTCACTAGTATGGATAGTAACACTAAATGAGAAAAAATAAATTTTAACAGTTAAAAAATATAGTAGAATTACCTTAGAAGACAATCACTTAGATTGGGGTAAGGGAAGGAGGTGGGGTCAGAAAAACTAACACTAGCCTTGGTTTTGCCACTAACTAGCTATATAGCCTTGATTAGATTACTTTAACCAACAAATATTTAAGTATTTATTAAATATTTATCAACAGGTATTTTTCAACTTCTCTATTCTAAATCATGGGGATATATAATAAAAAGTTAAAAATCCTTAACCTCAAGGTCCTTAAATTCTAATGTGGGAGACAACATAAATAGGCACTTACAAAATATATATGTGTAAAGGTTGGCACCCTTAAGCTACAGGGCTACAACACGACTAATAGGGAAATGTGTTTTGTATGATTATACATGTATAAATATATTACAGTGGTTACCTTCTCAAGGAGGGGAGAAGGGATAGTGGGGAAGAAGGAATTTGAACTCTAAGCTTAAAATGTTTACATGCAATTGATAAAATAATATTAATAATAAAATCAAAACATTCTTTAATTTTAAAAAAGGTGTAGTGCTGCATGTATAAGAGGTTGTGACTCCTAACTGACTAAAAGAATTCTGAGCCCTGATACTGAGCAGGTAGGGGAAATTACATCAGTTTGTTAAACTCATACTCCACGAAAGGACCTTGAAGGAGATGGATAAAAAGAGTCAAGGCACCAATTTCAGAAAAAAAGAATTGGACCCCTAAAGACAAGAACATGAAGGAGAAAACCAGTCCTCTGCCATATCCCTTTATTTCCAGTGCCAGAAGCCCTAGAAATTACTGAGAGTTGTCTTCTCCTAGGTGAAATTATTTTTATTCATGATTTGAGCTGAGATCTTTTCTTGCTCTGATCTAAAGAGCTCATTTACTCTTGTGTATTTTTTTGGCATATTTGACTATACATGACTTCTCTGATTTCTGCTTGCTGCTTTCTTTTATAAAAAGATGTGCCAGCTTTTCATTTTTTAAATAATATTTTATGTTTCCCTCAATTATATGAAGAAATCATTTTTAACTTTAAGTTTGAATCAAATTCTTACCCTCCCTCTCTGCCCTCATCCCCTTCTGATACAGCAATGAATCTGATATATATTTTACATGTGTAATAGTATAAACCAGTTTCCCATATCAGTCATTTTGTACACCAGCTATTCATGCAAGTCTTTTGTGTAACCAGCATTTGGTAGAAAGGGGCTAAGCTGGTGCCTCAACTATATGCAAAGGAAGAAGATATATCGTCCCCCTTGAAAAGAATCAGGGAAGCAGCTTTGTTCTGAACTTCTTTGAATTATGCCCCTAGATTAGAAATATTTAAGAAATAACAAATAGATATAATTCTGGCTGAATATCACCATTGGAGACAAGAGAGAGCATCCTCAGCAGTCTTGGATTTGCCAACCCCTCCTTCCAGCTAGGCTGCTGGAAGCTGTTATAAAACCTTCCTCTTACTCTTTGCCAAGGTAGGCCATATCTCTGATCATATTTAATATATGTCACCCACCAGCTATACTTATAAATTAGCATTTGTGTATGTATGTATGTGTGTGTATAACCTTTCACATAGAACAAATGGAAGATAATCTTAGACGGAACTGTACTAACATCTGGTAGAACTGAGAAAGGTTTCCTGCAGAAAATGGCATTTGAGATATTTTGTAGGAAGCTAACGATTATAGAAGACAGAAATGAGGAGGGGAAGCATTCCAGGCTAGCCAGTGCAAAGGGACAAAGACAGGAAATGGATATGCCTATATATATTCCCTATGTATATACTAAACATATACACTTCTGCTGCATATGCATATATACAGGTATACACTCTACTAACATTTGACACTGACGCCACATGATGGCCTCAAGGTGATCCTCTGTTGTTCAAAGCTTTATCATCCAAGCATGAGCTCTGGGTGATCCTGAAATGCTCAAAAGGCATAAAAAGCCAGCCCAATGATAGACTGTATGTCTGTTTTCTCTGGACCAGTCCAGCTAAGTTTAGTATGGCTCTTATCACCAGTTGGCCTCACAGAAATGATAGTTTTGGCCAAAGCAACTCTCAAAAACCATTGCCAAAAAACTGTACAGATATTGTGCTTTAGGTTTGCAAAGGCTGTTCCCACAGAGATGAAATTACAGATCCTTGAAGAATCAAAGCTTATTTTATTTAGATAGGCATAAATTAATAAATATTATTAGACTTAAAGAGATAAATAAATTCATATGGGATGTCCCAAATGTCTTAGTTTAGTTTTTAAATCTATTCAAGCTTAAAAAATATTCTAAAATGGGGCAGCTAGGTAGCTCAGTAGAGAGGGAAAGCCTTGGGTCATATTTGGCCTCAGACACCTCTTAGCTGTGTAAGACTTCCTGGGTAAATCCAATTGCCTAGCCCTTGTTTTTCTGCTTTGGAACCAATAGTGTTGATTAAGACAAAAGGTAAAGGTTAAAAAAAAATACACTAAAACTTTTGAGACATACTGCATATACATATATATATTTATGTACTCCTAAAAGAAAAATATTTATTTTCTGCTTTTTTCCTCTTGGAATAATAAAATTGTAGATTTAGAGTCAGAAAGAAACTTAGAAGTCATATAGTTCATACCTCTTATTTTATAGAAGAGGAAACTGAGGCCCCAAAACATTAAATGACTTTTCTAAGATTGAAGAGGTGGTAAGGGACACAGAATTTAATCGTAGGTTCTCTGATTCCAAATCTATGGCCAAATCCAGTACCCTACAACCTCCTCTCAACACACTTTATATTAATAACATCTGGCAGATATATTTGCATTTTAAGGTTTTTAAAATCCCTTTTTAAACATGATTTTATGTGATTCTCACATAAACCCTGAGGGTCACCTATGACTAGTATTATCCCCATGTTACAAATGAGGAAACTAAGGCTTAGGCAGAAAGGTTAGAGTGTCCCAACTAATAAGTATCAGAAACAGAATTCAAATCCAAGTTTTTCTTGATTCCAAGATTAGAATTCCTTCCACTATCCCACGCTTCCTCTTATGAATTACTTATTTATAACTTGATTATTCTTGTGGAGAAGTCAAAAGTAGATCACTTCAATTAAAGCTATTACTATGTCTACTGTGAATAATACTATATTTTATTTTAAGAAACTATATAGTACTTTTAAACCTTTTCAAGGTACCATCTAAAGTCTAGCCATTATTTCTCAAAATACTCTTGTCTATGTCATCAGTAGTTTGAGGTGCTGAAATTTCCAGCATACCTTTGTAATTGTGCTGTTTGGGGCTATAAAATAAAGGTTTTTTTTAAACAAACACATAAATTTTTTTAAACAATATTTTATTTGGTCATTTTCAAACATTATTCCATGGAAAAAAAGATCATTTTCTTTTCCTCCCCCCCTCCCACCACCCCACCCATAGCCAACGCACGATTCCACTGGGTATCACATGTGTCGTTGATTCGAACCCATTTCCATGTTGTTGGTATTTGTATTAGAGTCTCTCCTCAATCATGTCCCCTCCACTCCTGTAGTCAAGCAGTTGCTTTTCTTTGGTGTTTTTACTCCCACAATTTGTCCTCTACTTGTGGATAGTGTTTTTTCTCCTAGATCCCTGCAGAATGTTCAGGGACATTGCACTGACACTAATGGAGAAGTCCATTACCTTCGATTATACCACAGTGTTTCAGTCTGTGTGTACAATGTTTTCCTGGTTCTGCTCCTTTCGCTCTGCATCACTTCCTGGAGGTTGTTCCAGTCTCTATGGAATTCCTCCACTTTATTATTCCTTTTTGCACAATAGTATTCCATCACCAACATATACCACAATTTGTCCAGCCATTCCCCAATTGAAGGGCATCCTCTCATTTTCCAATTTTTGGCCACCACAAAGAGCACAGCTATGAATATTCTTGTACAAGTCTTTTTCCTTTATATCTCTTTGGGGTACAAACCCAGCAGTGCTATGGCTGGATCAAAGGGCAGACAGCCTTTTAGTGCCCTTTGGGCATAGTTCCAAATTGCCCTCCAGAATGGTTGGATCAATTCACAACTCCACCAGCAATGAATTAGTGTCCCTATTTTGCCACATCCCCTCCAGCATTCATTACTTTCCTTTGCTGTCATGTTAGCCAATCTGCTAGGTGTGAGGTGGTACCTCAGAGTTGTTTTGATTTGCATCTCTCTGATTATCAGAGATTTAGAGCACTTTTTCATGTGCTTATTAATAGTTTTGATTTCTTTGGCTGAAAACTGCCTGTTCATGTCCCTTGCCCATTTTTCAATTGAAGAATGGCTTGATTTTTTGTACAATTGATTTAGCTCTTTATAAATTTGAGTAATTAGACCCAAACACATAAAATTTAAACATCTATAAGAAATAAATATTTCCTTGCCTACCTCTGTACATTCATACTTTAATTTCTTCATGTGAGAAAGGCCCTATTTTCTCACCTCACCCTTCCAGAACATTATGCTTTCTTCTGGCCTCAGTTCAGGTACCAACTAATCTGGAAAGTCTTCTGATTCTTCCTCCTTCCTACCCTGAATGTATCTTTTATCTCATATTTTTTAAACTTTTACTCTGTGTTATTATCAGTTCTAATACAGAAGAGCATTAAGAGCTAGCCAAGAAATATCTGAGGTCATATTTGAACCCAGGTCCTCCCATCTCCAGATCTTGCTCTCTCTATCCACTGTGCTGCCTAACTGCTCCTCTTCATTTACTCTCTTAAATCAATACATAAGATG
The DNA here is from genome assembly GCF_027887165.1 of Monodelphis domestica. Classification (NCBI taxonomy): domain Eukaryota; kingdom Metazoa; phylum Chordata; class Mammalia; order Didelphimorphia; family Didelphidae; genus Monodelphis; species Monodelphis domestica. The sequence goes on along the minus strand of NC_077233.1, from coordinate 222,375,736 downwards.
TTTTCTTGGCCCTCTTTAACCCCTACCTTACATCTATTTCTATCTTTCCTTCTTTCTCTTCCTTTCTTTTTCTTTCTTTCCTACTTTCTTTCTTTCTTTCCCTCTGTCCATCTAGCCATCTGTCTATCTATCTATTTATATCCATATATCATATATTTCCAAATACAATTGCAGTTCCTTAAGATCAGGGACAGTGTCATCTTTTTCCATCTTTGTATCTCTAATGGTTGGTATAGTGGACTTTATATAAAATAACTATTAACAAATGTTAACTGAATTTGCTTGAATTCTGTAGTGGACGAATCCCTAGATTTGAAATCTGAAAGTGTGTATGGAGTCCTGGCAGTGTAACTTTAGGTAAATTACTGAATGTCCTTGAATTTCTGCCTCCTAATCCATAGAACAAAGATAATAATTGATGTAAGGGTGTGCCTCGTTTACACTAGGGCAATGCTTTAGTAGGTTAGAGCTAAAAGGGAGGCAGCTCAGTATGAAAGTGAAGCCCTTTCAGGTGAAAATGAAATATTCCACATTTCAGAAAGGGCCAAAGGCTTTGAAGAGACTAATTGCATATGGAAAGACCAGCAGAAACAATGAACTTGCTGGTAGGGAACAGATTGTCTCATTCTTTTGGTCCCTCAACCACATATCATGGTAAAACCCAAGAGGAATTTGGGATATATACAAGACTGTTCACTCACAAGTAAGAGTAGGATCTCTTACCGAGGCAACCTAGCTCCTAACCAAGTATAGCTGTCAAAAAAAGAGGGGTCACACTCCTCCTGCTTCTTGCTTAGGGGGCAATAAATCTCTCAGCTGAGGACTTAAGGGTTTAAGAAGAAGGGTTTTCTATTAAACCTTGTCTGAGTCTCTGCTCTTTCTAAAAGGTGAAAATATCATTGTAACATCCAGTGTCTGAGTCTAGGAGTAAATGAGGACTAGCTACTCATCTGAGTCTAGGAGAGTATATACCCTTGTTAAGAGCCAACACATAAAAAAGAGATGGGGCAGGTGGGGGTGCTAGGTGATACAGTAGTTGGAGAGCTATGTTTGGAACCGGGAGGATCTGGGTTCAAATGTGACCTCAAACACTTCTTAGCTGTGTGACCCTAGCCAAGTCACTTAATCCTAATGGCCTAGCTCTTTCCTTTACAACTTAGAGTTGTTACTAAGACAGAAAAGTAAGGGGCCAACACCTAGCCATATCAGTTTACAGTTAGACCAACATACCCAGTAGAAATTCTATCTTTTACCATTTCTTTTGCTTCACTGTGGTATGTTTATTACAAGAATTTTCTTTTTCTTTTCTTTTTTTTTTCCACTTAGTTGGGAAAAGGTGGTAGGAAGAAAATAAAAGTTTACATAATTTTAAAAATTAATTCTACCAAAAATGTTTTTTAAGAAATGCATTGTCTTATAACAGTGTTGGCAAACTTTTTAGAAACCACATGCTGTGCCCTGCCCCTGTCTCCCCCAGAGACTATGTGCCATGTTATGCCCCTTTCCCCCAGACTGAGTGCCACATGTGCACCCCTACTCCTTACCCCACACAAAGGAGGAAGAAAGCTCTCTGCTGGGCAGAGGGGAGGGAGATATGAAAAAAATGTCATCAGGCATGATGGAGAGGGGAGAGGAGAAGCTCTGCCTGAGTCTCCCTTTCTGGTAATGAACTCTGTGGGGACAATGGCACATGTGCCCACAGAGAGTGCTCTGTTTGCCCTCTTTGGCACATGTTCCATAGGTTTGCCATCACTGTCCTATAAGTAGCAAATCCATCTAAACAATGGAACTATTTGTCTAATGTCCTCATCCACAGTGAACTTCATAAGGATCCTCTAGAGAAAGGACAGTGAGACCCTAAAGTTCTAGTACTGAGAGTTGCTTTGATCATCTATTCAACTTTCTGAAGGATCACAATTCAGGCAGCTTTAAGGTAAACATGGAACTCTTAAAACATTGTGTAGGATCTTTTCTTATTCCTCCTTAATCATTTCCTTATATGTATCTCTCTCCATTTACCTATTTTTCTATATATCTATCTTTCTACCTAGCTAACTATATCATATATTCTCAAATACAATTGCAGTTTCTTAAGGTCCAATGCTTCTGGTAGCACAAGTGCATTATGGGATATATTGCCCCATCAAGAGCCCAGGTTTCTGGGTCTCCATCCTTATATCTGATTGTTGCTGACAGATTCACAAGGACCAAGTTTCCCTACTCATTTGCTATCACTATCATACATTAAATTTGCACCTACTTGCCTCCCACAAACCATGTATTGATGGGAGAAGGTATCCCTGGGTTTTTGAGAGGCCATGTTCTTTGGATAAACGTCTTTTCTAAGAGCTATTTTAGAATGATATGGTTGTTGTCCTTCATATTCAAAGAAAATCAAAATGGCATCACTATATTGAGGTCAGTGTACAGTGCATCCAACTGTGACTGATGAGACGAATATGAGCTTGAAAGGTTCTATCACAAATTGGGCACAAAGAGCCTCTATGAGCATTTGGGGCAGAGATGTCTCTAGATTCAAAGATTTCATATTTCTTTTGAGCTACTACAATTCTGTTTTACTCATAGAGCATAGCTCCTTCTTTAATGTGGGTGTATCGTTCAGGATGGCCCTGTGCCAGCGTTTCCCATCTCTTGAAAATCGATACCAAACTTCTGCTGGCTGATGAGAAATACACTAGTGAGACTTTGTGAGCTATAGTATTAAGAGGAGTAATCAACAGGGTTACCCCTAGAGTCTGAGGTATCAGTCACTCCTCTGGGGACGCAACTTGTGAGGACAAATGCAAGTGGGGAGAATGAATCTAGAGAGCATTAGATGACATTTAAAATTTTTTATATTTGCCATGGCTACTTCATAAGTCCTGGGAAAGTACATGTTGAAAACTATAACTCTATAAAAAATGCAAAATGTTACCATTTTCCTTTCCAAAATGAATTTTGTTCCCTTTGAAATAGAAACCCTGGTTCATTGTACACTTAAGGCAAAAATGCTGCCTTTGTAGATAGAATCTGAAATTGGGAAGACCCTGGTTTCAAGTCTGGCCTCACATACTTCCTCGCAGTGCGACCCTGGGCAAGTCACTTAACCCCAATTGCCTAGACTGCAGCTTTTCTGTCTTAGATTTGATACTTAGACAGAAGGTAAGACTTTTAAGGAGAGGGGAGAGGGAAAGGAATGCAGCTTTTGCTCAGAACATTTCATGGAACTCCTTTTGGAATTAATTGCCCCTATAGCACTTAATTTTGACTATTGAAATGGTATTTCTGGAAGTATACAAAAATAATTCAGAGGAGGCAGATGGGAAGCTCAGTGAACTGAGAGCCTGGCCAAGAGATTGGAGATCCCAGATTTAAATGTGACCTCAGACATTCCCTAGCTGTGTGACCCCAGGCAAGTCACTTAACCCCCATTTGCCTTTGCCTTTGCCATTTTCTTCTGTCTTGGAACCATACACAGTATTGATTCTAATATGGAAGGTAAGGTTTTTTTTTTTTTTAAGTAGTTCAGAGTCAAGTCTGGCAAATAAGGAGACTGATTAAGCTGGGTAATAGTATTATGGGTTTATCATTTTTTGTAATGAGTTATTAGAGAACTTCCATCAAGACTGATAAGTGAGAACTAACACCTAGGCTCTGCTTTCCCTCATCATATCAAAACAGCCAGAAATGCAGCAAATAAAGTAAAATAATAATAACAAAAATAGGGGGAAATGAGAAAAATCTTTAAAAGGAAATCACTATAGAAAAACCAGGTGGTAAAACCCAGTGGAATTGCCAGTCAGCTACAGGAGGTGGGGGGGGGCAGGGGGGGAAGGGAAAGAACATGAATCTTGTAACCATGGAAAAAGATTCTAAATTAATTAATTAAATAAACATTTCAAATTTAAAATAATAATAATAATAAAAGGAAAAACCAGAAGAATAGAGAAATGAGTAAGATCCATCTCCTTTCCCATCCATAAAGAAAAAGTCCCTACTACAATTAAGAAAGATTAATTATTGGGTAAAGAATGTGGCAGGAAATCTCCAGGAGAGAATAATACTGTTGGAACTATGACTATGTTGGATGAGAAAAGCTGGATTGAAGCATTACCCATAAAGTTAAGACCTTCCCAACTATAGGGATGTTGATTCCTTGCTAAAGGGCTCTTGAGATTGATAAGAGGCTCCTGGTCCCAGACATTTGGCAAATGGATTACCAAGGGGATAAACTGGAGTCAGGCAGACTAGTTAAAGAATTTTTACAGTAGAATAGGTGAAAAGAGATGAGCATCCAAATGAGAGTGGTTACAGTGAGAGTAGAAAAGAGAACATATACTATATTTAAAAAAGAAAAATAAACTGCACAATAGAATTGCAATTCCATGCAGTCATCTTTCTTTGTGTTCTACTTAGAGGCAGCTGGATGATCTTTTGTTGTTCCTCCTTTGTTTTCGAAGAAGACCAAGGATGCGGGATGATGTCTTGACTTGCAAGTGAATTGGATTTAAGGGAGCCAGAGTTGCACAAATCAACTTCATTCTCCCATCAGCCTTACAGAGTCATCCAAGTCCAGTGGCAAGACAAAAGTCGGGATGATGGGGATGGTCCAGGATGCTGGAGATGACCTTGGAGTTTTCAGAGTCTGGCCAACCAGTGAATAGAGCAATGAACTTGGAATGAGGTAGACCTGAGAGTTCGCTACCTGTTTTAGGCACTTACTAGCTGTAAGTAGTTCAAGTTCCTTAACCTCTCTTGCTGTCAATTTCCTCTTCTGTAAAATGGGGATAAAAACAATACCTATCTCATAATGTTGTTGTGAGAACAAATAAAATTTGTAAAGCACTTTGAAAACCTTGTTGTTCATCTGTTTCAGTCATGTCTGACTCTTTGGAACTCCATTTAGGGTTTTCCTCACAAAGATACTGGAATGGTTTGTCATTTCCTTCTCCAGTTGCAAACCTTAAACACACATACACACACACACATACACGTACACTTTTATACATATATATATATAATAGCCATTAGATGCTTAAGTTGAGAATTTATTTGAGAGAAGAAGCAAGAGATATTGATTATTAAGGCAGAATCAATATGTTTTGGTCATTGATACATTTTGGAGAGAGAAAGAAAAAGTCAGAAATGACTCCAAGTTTTCAGGCCTGGGTGACTATGAAGAAGATGATATTGATAAGAATAGAAAAGAAAAACATTAAAAAGAATAGAAAAATAGAAATTAAAAAGAATAGAAAATTCTTTTAATTAGGATTCATTTTGGAGAGGAAATGAATAGTTTAGCTTGAATATATTGAATTTGCGGTGTGGGCAAGATTTCCAGGTGGAAATAATTCAGGAGGCAATAGGGAAAAGAGACCAACACTATAGGGAGCAGTTGTGGTGAAGTTCTGGATATGCAAGCCCTCTGCATAGTGGCAATAATTGAAGCCCTGGGAATGGATGAGATCACCAAGGGAGAACAAGCAAGAAGAGACCAACGATGAGACCTTGGGGACATACGTCAAAATTGAAATTAGCTATCTTGCTTAAGAATTCCTTCATTATACCTGGATCTTGAGAGGCAATCATGGGATAATGCGGACTGTCAAACACCTAGACCACTGGCTTCACTGGGGCCTACAACCCTCTCTGAGGCAGGCTGAACCAGATTAAAATATTTAATGGAGTATTTCACAAAATAAATAAATAATATATAGTTAATAACCCTGAGTGGCTTGCAAAGTCAATATACATTCTCAGGGATCATTGTATACAACTTTGCTTTTATTTGTGTTTGATGCCATTTGTGCAATGGATAGAAAAGGGCATTGGTATCAGGTAGACCCAAACTTCAGTCTTGTCTGTAATACATAAGATCATAGATTTAGAGCTAGAACCTGGTCTTCCTATCAAATTTTAAGGATGGTTTTGTTCTCCAAAACTAAGAAATGTTTCCAAGGTAGTTCTCAAGTGAAAATAATGGGCTTCTGTTGGGATAATGTCTATAGTACAACAAATGATTTATTCTTCCTGAAAACATTTCTAGAGGATTCTTTTAAAAAAGTTTTTCTCTTTTCAATGCAATGATACAGGACAATTCTGAGGGACTTGTGAGAAAAAAAATGCTATCCACATGTAGAGAAAGAACTGTGGAAGCAGAAATCTAGAAGAAAACATGATTTAACACTTATTTATATGGGTATAGGATTTGGGATTTTTGTTTTTAAAGGTTGATCTATTACAAAAATGAACATGGAAATAGGTTTTGAGTGATAATGTATGTATAATCCAGTGAAATTACTTGTCAACTCCGGGAAAGGGGAGGGAGATAACAAGAATCATGTAACCATGGGAAAGTTTTTAAAAATAAAATAAAATTTAAAGATTAAAACAATTCTTTTCTCTTTTATGACTATGAACTTGATAAGCACTAACAAACATGAACATTTGCACAGTCAAAGAATAGAAATTAAGAGGACTACATACGGCATTGTGAATCTCCATTACACACAGCTTTTAAAATATATACATATATTTAGGGGAAACTGGGTGGCTCAGTGGATTGAGAGCCAGGCCCAGAGGCGGGAGGTCCTTGGTTCAAATCTGATGCTTCCTAGCTATGTGACCCTGGGCAGGTTATTTAACTCCCATTGCTTAACCCTTACTGCATTTCTGCCTTAGAACCAACACACAGTAAGATGGAAATATATATATAAAAATATATAAGTTAACATAACAGTTCCAACATTGCTTTGCTTATCTGGGTTCCATTCTTCATTTTCTTTTACTTTCTTATTTGCATATTCATTTAAAAAACAGAGTTATTTTCAGGGGAAGCTAGGTAGCAAAATGAATAGAGAGCCAGATTTTGAACAGGGAGGACCTAGGTTCAGATTTGGCCTTAGATATCTCCAAGGCTATGTGACTGACCCTGAACCAGTCACTTAAGCCCATTTGCTTAGCCCATGCCCTCCTATCTTAGAGTTGTCACTAAGAAAGTAAGGGTTTAAAAAAAATAAAATAAAAGTATTTTGTGACAATATAAGCAAGCCCAGTTCAGGTGTTATATACTGTTGCTATTATATCAACAGGTTTACTGAAGTGGGCTCTTCCTTCATTAATCTAAGGCACAGTCCTACCATTTAATACAGTTAGATGGTATAATAGAAAAAATCTTGGACTTAGAATCTGGAAGACTTCAGTTTGAATCCAACCTCAGATACTAACTGTGTGACCCTGGGCAAGTCACAACTTCTATGTGCCTCAGTTTCTGCAGCCTTAAAATGGGAGTAATAATCTCACTGACCTCAAGGGTTGCTGTGAGGGTCAAATGAATTAATATACATAAAGTGCTTTGCAAAACCAAGGCCTAGACTTAAAAATTTTCATCTTATGACCTGCCAGGTGTTAAGCTCTGCTGTGATAGTTTTCAGGAACATATATATATAAATATGTGTATTTTAAACCTTACCTTCCATCTTAGATTTAATACTGTGTATTGGTTCTAAGGCAGAAGAGCAGTAAGGGCTATGCAATGGGGGCTAAGTGACTTACCCAGGGTCACCCAGCTAGGAAGTGTCTGAAGTCACCCCATATATATTTTCCCTGATTTCTGTTTTGCTTTCAACTTGGATAAATATGTTATCTGCTATTTGCTATGTGTATTTATTATGGAACTGGCATTTGGGGAGTTAAGCCCTGGATTTATGGGTTGGGATATCTCTTCCCCTTTAAGGAAGAGCAATCAGGGAACGGCTTGAACCTAAAAATTACTTCCCCTAGAATAACAATATATATTTCTAACCCCTTGCCTTCTCTCTTAGAATTGATACTGAATATTTATTCTATGGCAGAAGAATGGTGAGGGCTAAGCAACCAGAGCTAGGAAAGTATCTAAGGGCAGATTGGAACCCAGGACCTCCTACTTCTAGACTTAGTTCTCTATCCACTGAACCACATAGTTGCTCCTTAGGTTAACATTATTTAAGGGAGAAGTTAGGTATAATAGATAGGAGTTGAGCCCCGTATTCCCCTTTTCTGAGGAGAACATAGTGGCCAGCTTCTAACACAACCTGCTTCACCTCCTGATTAGAATCCAAGTCTCCATTGAGGCAGAAGAGAGGAAGAAACTACAGAGATTTCTATTCTCCATTTCTATCTATTAGATTTAATATTGTGAGATAATACTTGTATAAGTGCTTTGCACAGGACCTGATACATAGTAAGTGTTTAGTGAATGTTTGTTTCCTTCCTTTCTTCTTTCTTGAAGTAAATACAATGTAATCTGAGAAGAGAAGTCACTAGTAATTGGTGGATGGAAAAACATTTGCTTTGGGTACAGTATTTGAGATGAGACTTGGCAGCTAAGGATTTTAGAAAGCAGGTATAAGAAGAGAGTGCAGTCAAAGTAGGGGGGCATTCAGGGCATCTAGATGGCTTAGTGAATAGAGAGCCAGGCCTAAAGACAGGAGGTTCTAGGTTCAAATCTGTGCCCAGAAACTTCCCAGCTGTGTGACCCTGGGCAAGTCACTTAACTCCAGTTACCTAGCCCTTACTATTCTTCTGCCTTGGAGCCAATTACTTAGTATCCATTCTAAGACAGAAGGTAAGAGGGTTTTTTGTTTTGTTTTGTTTTGTTTTTTAAATTAAAACCCTTACCTTCCATCTTGGAGTCAATACTGTGTATTGGCTTCAAGGCAGAAGAGTGGTAAGGGCTAGGCAATGGGGGTTAAGTGACTTGCCCAGGGTCACACAGCTAGGAAGTGTCTGAGGCCAGATTTGAACCTAGGACCTCCCATCTCTAGGCCTGGCTCTCAATCCACTAAGCTACCCAGCTGCCCCCAAGAGTTTTTTTTTAAAAAGATAAGCTAAATAACTTGCCCAAAGTCATATGAAAAAATATTATTGCTTTGTAATATAGTGTCAGATCTGACACTATGAGAACCCCTTTATTTCCATTTATATTAATTATTTCTCTTGAAATTCTTGACCCTTTTTTCCTCCACATGTATTTCTTCCACATTTTCCCACATGTATAAAGTATCCTTTGGTAATCTGATTAGCATAACAGTGAATGAGTAAATTAATTGAGGAAGAATTGTCATCTTATTATGTGTTTTATCCTATCCATGAACAAATAATATTGTTCTAATTAGATCTCTTTTTATTTCTATAAACAGTCATTTGTAGTGGTATTTCTACAGTTCTTGTATGTATCTTGAAATTGGACTCTGTTATAAGGAAATGAGCAGGAGCAGGAAGGCTCCAGAATTCTGGAGAAGTGACAGGACTGTTGCTTCTTCTACCAGACAGTGAAGCAGGAAATTGAGTTTTGTTTAGTTTCCTAGGTGGACCAGTGAACTTGCTATTCTCTCTCCTGTGACCTTCCTTGTGATCATCTTACCAACTGCCTGTTCCTGGGTATCCTGTTGATGCTGAGGGATATTCCTACAGAGCTGCTGGAGACACCAAAAGCCATCTGTCAGTGAGACCTTCCCTTTGAGCCCTGGTCCTGCTTACCTTCCAATCTTCCTACCTCTGTCACCATCCAAGGGGGGATTGGATTACAGGAACTGGGACTTTTAGGTTGAGAGCTAACTGACAGTGTGGATACCATTTCTCTGAAGCTATTAAGTAGATTTGGTGGGAGATTTATTATATCTTTAGAAATATTATCCCAATTCCCTTCCCTTCCTTCCCTTGTCTTAAATAAACCCTGTTATTATTGCAACTCCCAAGTGTTTTACACATTTTGTAGTCATTTTCAATGGAATTTCTCTGTCTAGCTTTCCTCTTCAGTTCTATTGGTATTATATCCAAGTGCTCAAAGAAACCTCAAAATGAAAATCGATAAGAATAGTATTTACACAAACACTTCAGACCTTATAGAAAATATTTTCAAAATGGCTATGCAACCTAGATATAAAAGGTCACACTGTAAACAAATTAGAGAATTGTGGGGGGAATTATATATCATCTCTATGGACAGGAGGTTAGTTTGAGACCAAACAAGGAAGAGACAGAATTACAGAAAATTAAATGGATATTTTTAATTAAACAAAGCAAAAAAATTATTTTGCATAATCTAATAATGCTGACATTAAAAGAAAACCAACTAGGAGAAATATTTTAATTACGTTTTTCTGATAAAGGTCTCATTTACAAGACATATAAGGAACAGATTCAAATATATATGAAAAGGAGTTCTGATCCAGTTATAAATGGTTTAAGGATGTGAAGAGGCAGTTCTCAAGGGAGAAAATTTAGGCCCTCTAGACTGTGTTTTGAAAAAATTCTGCTAATTAGAGAAATGCAAGTTAAAACAATTTCTGAAATTCCATGCCATTCTTATTCAGAAGAAAGAAGGCAAAAAAGAAAAATGATAAATATTGGAAGGGCTGTGGGAAAATTGAATGCCCTATTGGGAGACCAGTGAATGGGTACAAAAATTCTGAAATGCAATTTGGTAATTACACACAAAAAATTATTAAATTATTCAACACCTTTTAATCAGTTATACCTGCTAGGCCTATACTCAAAAGAGATAAAATAAAGAAAAGTTTATATAATACAAAAATATTCATAGCATCTCTTTTTGTGGTGGGAAAAAACTGCAAATAAAGAGAGGCCCAACAATTGAGGAACAGAAAAATAAATTGTGGATTTGATGAAGTATTGTGTTGTAAGAAATGAGAAAATAGATGATTTTGAAAAGACATATTGACTGATGCAAATGAAGTGAGGAGAACCAGAAGACATAACATATAAAATGCTACATTATCATAAATCATTTATATTATATGTCATATATGTTATGTCATAAGTCACTTATGTTACATTTTTTCAATATTAGAAAACTGAATAATTTTGAGGTCTTTTATAACTGATAAAATGAAATGAGCAGAAAATGCTTTACAAACATTAACTTGTGGCAAGTTGTATTAGCTCTGCTTTAAGGACAGAAAATCTAAGGCTAGAAAAGATAAATGACTTGTCCAAAGACATATGACAAATCAATGGTGTAGTTAAAAATAAAATGGCAAAACAATTGGAAAAAAAATGAAATGAGCAGAACCAGGAGAACAATTTGCATAGTAACAAAACAAAACTGTAAAAAAAAACTCAAAAGCAGTAAAAATGATGATCTATGACTATTCATGATTCTAAAGGTCCAGTTATTATAGAGAAGTGGATTTGAGCTGTAGCAAAAGATATTGCATGCTTTTGAATACAATTGGCAAGTGGATTTGTTTTGTTTGATTATTTATATTTGTTTAACAAATTTGTTTTTCTTTTTCCAAAAGGGTAAAAATTGAAAGAAAGAAAAAATATATTTGTTATTTTTTTTCTTAATAGAGAAGTGAGGGGAGTGTTAGCGATCTGAAATGTGATATGAACTGCCAAATAAGATCACAGTTTTACTTAACGGTTTTATGTGGTTTTATGATGATCTATGACTATTCATGATTCTAAAGGTCCAGTTATTATAGAGAAGTGGATTTGAGCTGTAGCAAAAGATATAGCATGCTTTTGAATACAATTGGCAAGTGGATTTGTTTTGTTTGATTATTTATATTTGTTTAACAAATTTGTTTTTCTTTTTCCAAAAGGGTAAAAATTGAAAGAAAGAAAAAATATATTTGTTATTTTTTTTCTTAATAGAGAAGTGAGGGGAGTGTTAGCGATCTGAAATGTGATATGAACTGCCAAATAAGATCACAGTTTTACTTAACTGTTTTATGTGGTTAAGAGAGTAATCTGTAAATATTTGTAATATAAAAACAAAACACAACAATAAAAAAATTTAAACCCCAAAGGTTCATGCTCTCTGGTCTCCAGAAGATGACTAAGCATGGTCAATGAGTTGGTTTCCTTTGTTTAGCTGTACATCTTTCTTATAATGGAGAGTGCTATTTTGGGTGAAGTAGAGGGAAACACAAGGAAGTAATGTTTTTTTTTTCTTTAAAGTATCAACAAAGTTTTTTTTTTAAAAGAAGATCAATTATGTTGTAAACATAATAAATATATTCTTTTATCATAGGAGCTCTGTTGCTGTTTAGAGGTGAAATATATTATTCTCTACTATGTTCATAAATGGCTGCTATTTAATAATTCCTGCTTCCTTTCATTGATATATTTTTAACACTGTCACTGTGGTCAGGAGTAAAAATAATTCTGCCTTTCCCAAGTATTACTGGCAGATGTCCCAATTTCTTTGAAGCAAAGAAAACTTAATTTTGCTGGACTTTTAAAACTAAGTCTCTAGAAAGTTAGCAAATAATGTTTCACATCTGCAAAACCTACTAAAGATAGATTATTATCACATGATAATATAGCAATATCAAGAAATTTCATAATAAAATTCTAATTATAAATATTATAAATGTGTTAACCAGGATTACAATATATTTCACAATATGAGTGCATAGTTATGTATTTATTGTTGTTGTTCAGGTATTTTCAATTGTGTCCTGCTCTTACTGACCTTATTTGGGATTTTCTTGGCAAAGATACTGAAGCAGTTTGCCATTTCCTTCTCCAGCCCATTTTACAGATGAGAAAACTAAGGCCAACAGGACTAAGTGACTTGTTCACAGTCACAAAGCTAGTAAGTGTCTGAGGCCAAATCTGAACTCTGGATGGTGAGTCTTCCTGACTTTGGATCCAACATATTATTCATTGCACCACCTAGCTCCTTTCATATGTGCTTTGGTACATATTAAACAATTCTAATAAATTCTCATTGATTTGTTGACAGTCTGCCAAGGCATCCCATTTCTGCTTTTGATTAGCTCTAAATTGTTAGGACTCTTTTCCTTACATGGAGCTAAAGTCTACTCCATTGCAACTTCCACCCATTACTCTTATTTCTACTCTTTATGGTCGAGCAGAACAAATCAGATCCTTTTTCCACTGAGGAGCCTTTCAAATACAATAATTATGTTTTCCCCACCCCACCTCTCAAATCTTTTCTTCTTCATTGGAAGATCCTTTAATCACAGGGTCTGATCTTCAGACCCTTCACTATTCTAGTTTTCCTCCTCTAGACACTCTTCAGCATATGAATGTCCTACCTCTTTGCCCTCAAATGTCAGTCACTAAACTGTGGATACTCTTTGATCCTAGTAGACCACTACTAAGCCCTGTATCCTAAAGAGAACAAAGAAATGGACCTAGGTACACAAAAATATTCATGGTGACTTTCTTTGTAGTAGCAAAGAAATAGAAACTAGGGGGATGTCTACCTACTGGTGATGACTATACAAATTAAAGTATATGAATGTAAATAGAATAGTATTGTGTTATGAAAAATAGTTTCAGAAGAAACTGGAAAGACTTGTATGAACCAATGCACCGTAAAAGGAGAAGAATTAGAAAAATGTATCATTACCAAAAAACAACAACAACAATAAAAATTCTGATTAATGAGAAACTGAAATTCCATAGGACCAAAGATGAAGCATTCTACCCATTTTCTGATAGAGGTGATGAACCCATGAAGAAAGAAACCTATATTTTTGGACATGGCCAATAAGGGAATTTACTTTCACATAAGTCTTGCCAGTTTTTAGTCTCTCGTGCCATTCTTATGGGCAAAAGGACTATAGGTAGACAGGTTAGTTGTACAGTTAGATGGATTCAGAGCTGACTAAATCTAAAGAGTTTTAGGTGAATTTGGAAAGAGGTCACAAAAGGAATGTTCCATGGGATCTGTGCTGTTTCACATGTTTATCCATGAATGATATAAAAGCCTTAGTATAAAGCTTATCAAATTTATAGATGACAAAGCTAATAGACATAGATGATATATTGCATGATAATGCTAAGTACCAAAAATGTCACAACTGAGAACATTGAGTCAAATTTAATAAGACTAAATTTCATCATTTATTAATGTAAATTCTTACAGTTAATTCAGAAAAATCTCTAGTTAAGAACTGTGGGAACAGAAATGCAAAATAAAAACATATGATTGATCACATGGTTGGATGGGGATATGATTGGGATTTTGATAAAAGATCACTCTTGCAAATATGAATAACATGGAAATAGGTTTTGAACAAAAATACCTGTATAACCAGTGGAATTGCTTGTCAGCTCCAGGAGGAGGAGGGGAAGAGGGGTGGGAAAAATCATGAATCATGGAATCATGGAAAAATATCCTAAATAAAATTTTTAATCTCTAGTTTTTTGGTGTCTAGTCTTTCTTGTGCAACAAGCTACTCATGCCTTATCCAAATTCCTTTTTCTTTCTTGGTACCTGCTTCTTTCTGCCCTGATTCTTCTCTGGAACCTCTATATCTAGAATCTTCTGCTCCTCACTAGAAATCTACTTTCCTCATCAACTGTTGTACTCCTGAATCACAATTTCCAGGGATAAGAACCCTATCAGAATCAGGGTATCCCCCATCTCTCCTTCAAATAAAACACATGATCTTCCCTGACGTCAGAGTTCTCCTGAAAGTCAGACACCATCCTAGCTGCCATGAAACAAGATGGTAAGAATCATGGAAGGGTTCAAGACTATTGTGGACTCCCTCCTCCTACCATAGTTTGATGATTATACTGTCCAATGTGTTCTTCCCTTTCTCAGTCCCACTTTGGAGATTGGTCCATGCCTCTGAAAGGAATGGGCAGGTAGATGGGACACCTCAAATCCAGTCAGAGAAACTTGTGACCCTAGGCAAGTCACTTAACATCAAGTTCCTTCAGTTTCCTCATCTCTAAAATGGAGATGAATCTGTAGTTCTTTAACTCACCTGCTTGTTTGGTCTTCTATTATTTTCTTTTTAAAAATGTCTCATCTATTACAAATATTAATAATATGGAAATGGGTTTTGAACGACGATACATGTAAAACCCAATGGAATTGCAGGATGGGGGGGAAGGGGGAGAGAGAAAGAACTTGAATCATGTAACCATGGAAAAATATTATAAATTGACTAATTAAATAAAAAAAAATTTTAATGTCTCAGTGATTCACTTTTCTTTTTCTTACCTTGCCCCATTCTCCTTTGCCTTCTCACACTCATTACTGGAAAAAAAAAAGGGAAGATAGAAAAATAAAGCCCTTGTTACAAATATTCTCTATCTACTTGCCTGATTCTTTCAGAGGCAACCAAAAAACATTCTCATGTTAGCTGTGATCAAAAATATGTGTCACACACATGTAAAACGCAGTGGAATTGTGCATCAGCTATGGGAGGGGTGGGGAAAGGGAGGGAAAGAACATGAATCTTGTAACCCTGGAAAAATATTCTAAATTAATTAAATAAAAAATATATGTTACATATTTTTAGACACAACCAATATGGGAATTTGTTTCTTTCTAACTATGTATATTTGTAACAAGTGTTTTCCCCTCTTTCTTTATCTCTTTGCCAGGTGTTAGAAGGGGCATTTTTAAGTCTTCCAGAGTTCTTTGACTACCATGATCAGTTCTTGATGAAGTCATGGTGGCCCTTTGTGATCATCTTTTATTTTTTAAACCCTTACCTTCCTTCTTAGAATCAATACTGAATATTGGTTCCAAGGCAGAACAGTAAGAGCTAGGCAATTGAGACTAAGTGGCTTTCCCAGAGACATATAACTAGGAAGTATCTGAGGCCAGACTTGAAACCAGGACCTCTCCAGGTTTGACTGTCTATCTATCAAGCTACCTACCTGCCATTGATAACCATCTTTTTTTTTTAATTGTTATTAAACATTCCATAACATGTTCTAAGACTTTTCACGAAATCAAAGCTGAGTTCACTGGCCTTCCCTACTTTCTTCCCTTTTTGAAAATTGGTACATATCTTTCTTAGATCCTTTAGCACTCCTGTCATTTGCTGAAATCTTGAAAAAAAATCAGCTACAGTGACTTAGCAATCAATCTGCCATTTTTTTTTTCAGCATGCTACAACATTAGTCTAAAAATTTCTCTGGTCACTCACCTCTTTCAGGAAAAAAATAATTTGAGTATGCCCCCCAATATATGTATGTTTATATAATCTATATGTATTTAATATTGTACTAACATACTATTTACATAATAAAATGGAGAAATTAAAGATGAGACAAAGATGAAATAATATTTTTATTTTATTTACAAATGATACAAATACTTTTAACTCTCACCAAAATATTATTGAAAATATTTTAATGAAAGAAATGTAAATGAATATACTTTTTTAAAAATCCTGGTGTGTGTCCTAGAAGACAGAATAGACTTGTAAATAATAATTGTTAGCTAGTTAATTATTCAGTTAAATAGGTAAATGTATTTAGGCAAGCATGTCAATTTCTTATTTTAAGACACTTTTAAAATGGAAAAAATATCTAATGCAACAGCCAAATAATCAGTCCTAAGTCAGTGAACATAACAGCTTTTCAGGGTGAGTCATGTTTTCTCTGAGTGTAAATATTCACCATACGTTAGAAAAACAAGCAAGAGAATCATCAGATCTCAGTTCAGCAGAAGTTTTCAATATAACTCTCTTCCTTCTTCTTCATGTACTTAATTGGCAGTATAATAATTTAATTTCCTGTTCGTGTTTGGAGACTTTAGCTTGGTGGAGGAGCAGCAAGGAAGCCAGTTTTTCTGAACCAGAAGAGTACAGGAAGGGGAGTAACATATAATAAGGTTGGAAAGTCGGTTAGGTTCAGGCAGCAAAAGGCTTTAAATCTCAGATAGAGGTGTTTATATTTAATTCTACAGTCTTAGGAAGCCATTAGACTTTATTGAATTTATTGAAGCCATTAGACTTTATTGAATAGAGAGAATGGGACATGGTCACAGCTGTGCTTCAGGGAGGAAAAATTGGCAGATGTGTTTGGAGGATGGATTGGAGTGAGCAAAGAATCAAGGCAAGGAGACCAATTGGAAATGATCTGGGGGACAAAATGGTGGGAATGTGGGTTCCAAAGGTATCTCCACAGATGCTTTTATTGGCCCCCCCCCCCCCCCCCAGGACTTGGACAGGGTAAAACTCCACTGAAAAGCTAACACCATGCACAGAAGCAGGGAAGTTGGGAGTATAAACAAATGTAATGAGTGTTGGAGGATAAGGCTTGCCAGGGTAGATGTGATTATATGGAGATAGGCCTATCACACCTATCCTGAGCAAGTCACTTAATTTTTTTTTCCTCAAAGGAAAAAACAAACAACCCTTTAGTGTTATCTTTATGGAGAAAAAAGGGAGTACTACTCAATTTCCCACAATCATCAATATTGGGATTGGATTCATGAGTGATTGCTGCACTTCTAGTCTGGTTAAGATAGGGACATCTATTCTCAAAGAGACAGAGAGATAGAGAGAGAAGAGAGACAGAAAGAAACTGAGAGACAGAGAGAGAAAGAGACAGAGACAAACATACAAAGAAAGAGAGAAAGAGATGGATACAAAAACTTTAGGCCTTTGAAACAAGGAATATTACTCTTAAATGTCTTTTTAATGATAAATTTGTTTTTAAAATAAATTTTAACAATCCTGTACTCAAATTCCACATGCATATGTGTTTAAATAAGATTCATTAAAAAGGGCTTGAAGGAATAAATGAACAGAGTTAGCACATAATTGACATTTTTCCTTTCAGTTAATAGATTCGGGGTACTATGCATTCGCTAATTCATTAGAGTAACTCTACCTCCTGTAAATGGGAAATGTGATTTCTAGCTGCAGCTTGGCAGAAGATTAGAACACGCTAACCTGTGTTCTGCTCCCATATGAGCCAATCAGCTTCACTCCTTTCAATACCCCCCATCTATACACCTAATCCCCATCAACCTTTGAAGAGGCTAGGTAAGAAATCATGCTTGCGTCAGTGCAAATCCACTGCTGGAAAAATGACTCAAATTCAATTTAACAAATCCTTATTAAGGATGTACTAAGACTCTGTGCTGGGGCTGGGATGCAGTGATGAAATAAGACACTGTCCTTGCTTACCATCTAACAAAGAGGATTAGACATGTACATGCACACTGCATGAGATGGTGAAAGGCAGAATAGACAAATGGGAACTCCACAAAACATGAAACGTCATTGGCTTTTATTCAGGCAGATAGGGACCATTTGAGACATGTATGGGCTGATGCGCAAGTCAACATCTCTCAAATCCCATCTCCTTTTTTCCTCTCATGCACCACCAGCCTCTTCTGTCTTAGAATTGTTACTAAGACAGAAGGTATGGGTTTAAAAAAAAGAAAAAAAGAGTTCTTAATCGAGGGTCTACTGATCCCAAAGGAGAGATTTCAGAGAGTTTATGAAATTGGGTGGGGTAAAAATTACATCTTTGTTTTCATTATCCTCTAACTGAAATTTAACATTTCTGCCTTTATTTTGAAAGTTATTATTCTGAGACAGGGTCCAGAGGCTTTTTCAGACTGCCAAAGGAGTCCATGACACAAAGTAAGTTTAAAATCATGGTTGTAACCAGGTCTGTGCTAAAGCTAATTCCTGCCCACTGAAAAGAGCCAGTTGTTAAATTAGTTTGTTTTATTTTTTTATTTTGAAAAAAACCCTTACCTTCCATCTTGGAGTCAATACTGTGCTCCAAGGCAGAAGAGTGGTAAGGGCTAGGCAATGGGGGTCAAGTGACTTGCCAGTGTCTGAGGCCAGATTTGAACCTAGGACCTCCCATCTCTAGGCCTGGCTCTCAATCCACTGAGCCACCCAGCTGCCCCCTTATTAGTTTTTTTTTTTTTTAACCTCTTACTTTCTGTCTCAGTAACAACTCTAAAACAGAAGGCTAGGTAATGGGGGTTAAATGCCTTGCCCAGAGTCAGACAGCTAGGAAATAACTGAGGTCAGATTTGAACTCAGGTCTTCTGGAATCCAGGTTTTGCTCTCTACTATGTCATCTAGTTGTCCCTTTTTAAACTTTTAATGTAAGCATTTACACCTGTGAAATTGACAAATGCTATAAATCAGGGTTTAACATTGTTTTGTTGATTGTCTAGGCTAAAGAAAGTAAGGTAGAAAATGTTAATAATGCACACTACATTTTTAATGGGTCCTATGTTTTTCAGAAAGCTGATCATATACTATAAGACTATAAGTTACAAACATTTTAGCTGCTCTGCATTGGTAAAGGGAATTTCCATAATAAGAGTTCCCCACTAATTCCAGACTACCCACTTTCCCTCCATGGCCCCAAATCAGTCACTAAAATAGTCCTTTGTTTTGTCTATTTGTCATGTCCAACCCTTTGTATTTTCTTGGCAAAAGTATCAGAGTAGTTTATCATTTCCTTTTCCAGTTCATTTTATAGATAAGGAAACAGAGGCAAACAAGGTTAAGTGATTTGCCCAGGGTCACACAGCTTGTATCTGAGGTCAGATTTGAATTTAGGTCCTCCTCACTCAAGCTGTTTAGCACCTAGTCACCTGGGTGGTGCAGTGGATAGAGCTCTGGGCCTGGAACTCTTCTTCTTTTGTCTTCATCTGTCACCTAGCTCTTACTGATGGCTCCAAGAAGCTGTGGCATGCACTGTGGCCATCCCCAGTAAAATTTTCTGGGTATATGGGATAAACCAAGCTGAAAGTAATTGAACCCTTAAACCCTTAAACACTTTGGTGAGTTAGCAGAGTGTCTCTATCAGGTATGTAAAGACTTGCCATAGTGGAATAAATGGATGAGAACAATTTGTTCTAATGGCCATGGTGTACTTAGAGCATGGTGAGACATCTAAGAGGCCAAAGTCATCCCCTGCATTCCAAGTCATCATAACTTTTGTCTTGCCACTGGACTTTGATGACTCTAGAAAAGAAAATGAGGCTGACAGCTTTGTGCAACTCTGCCTCACTTAAATCCATTTTATTCTTGAGTAAAAAGATGATACTAGTAATGTAATTTTGGTCTAGCCAACCAACCTATTGGAAATTGCAACAAAGATAGGGAGAGGATTCTTCCCCCCTTTCTATTCCCCTAGGGGTGATGGAGTCTTGAAGGAGAAACCATGGCATCAAGTGGAGTAAGGAGTTCATCTGAACTGTAGATGTGGAGAGAGGAAATATGAAGCCAGTGCTTGAACATAGTATCCTGCTTGAGAGATGGTAGATAAAGAACCCATACTCTTGCTAGTCCTAAGGTATGGGATTTTGTTTTTGCAAAAGCTTTAACCTAAGGCCAGGATTTCAGCTGACTCCAAAGCTAGGGATGACTGACATCATGGCCAAGCGTCAGAATCATGTTCCTTACTCAGTTATAAGCCTAACTGGAACTACTAACTCAGCAGAGACTCACAGGAACCAACTCAATGACATTAAGAGAAGACTTTTTAGTGAGGAGGGGAGGTGCCAACCTTCACACCAATGTGTGTATTTTTACCAAGGAATTCTAGATTCATTGGGGAAATGTTTTATTTCCATTGTTTTAAATATATCATTTCAATAAGTGCTTTTGCTTTGAGCTAATTATATTCTCCAGCTCAATAATGTCACCCTTAAATAGAAGTATATCCCTTCAATTGCCTTGGAACCAATACACAGTATTAATAACTAAGATGGAAGGTAAACATTTTTTTAAAAGGTTAAATACATTAACATAAATTAGTAAGCTATGCTTTTAGGATTACCAACACACACTACTTTAAATATTGAAGAAATTAAATTAATTCTCTAACATTTTATAATTGATCCTATTCTACATTTTATTGTCCTATTTTGTATGATTGCTCAAGCCACGTTTCTTTGCTCTTTGCCACAGAACTAAGTTTAGAAGTTTTGTTCTCCTGCTAATCACTGTCCTATTCTTGCTTCAAGGAAATCTGTTGTCTTTAAGGGATTCAGGAGGACACCAGGGAGTCTGTTCTAGTATCTTTACACAACCCTCGTTTTCCATAATAACAATTTTTAACATGTTTTCTGAAATTATAAGATCCAGATTATCACACTCCCTCACTTCCCTCCCTGAGATGGTAAGCAGTTTGGTTTGGGTTATTTATATATGATCATACAAGACATTTTTCATATTGGCATGTTGTGAGAGAACACACATAAAAACCCCAAATAAAAATACACACAAATAAAATATTGTGAAAAATATTGTGCTTCAAAAGAAAAAAAAAGACTGGTACAGCTTAAGAAACTCTCCTTCTCTAGCTAGTAGGCTAGATTTCAAGTCTATACTATCTAGCAAATTCCCCTCCTCTGACTAGGAAGCAATGGGGCAGGAATGAGCAGTGGGAAGGCATTCCAGTGTTGAAACATGAAGACCTTAGGTCTAAAGGGGATAGCTGCTTACCTCAGTCCAGTCCTATGCAGAGTTAAAAGTATAATCTTCAAATTATTGTCAATATTTTTATTTGCTATTCATAAAAATTTTATTAATCATTTGGCATTTCGTTAAGCACCCATCTGTTTATAGAGTATTGATCCAGATGGAGAGAAATAGAAATAGAAAAGACAAGAAATATGTGAGATTTACACTCCTGGTGCTGTAAAGCATTCAATAAATAATTTATTCCTTTTGTTTGATCTGAGAGGTAGCTAAAACATGTAGTAGATAAAATATGAAAACTTCAGCTAGCAGAAAAAAATTGACTTCTGATTTAGTACCAGTGCAAAGCACTGTGGGAAACGAACATTTAATAAACACTGCTCTTGAGCAAGTTCCTTTACCTCTTTGGGTTTCCCCATTTGTTAGATGAGAGGACTAGATTGTAAATGTAATCTCTAAAAGTTCCTTCTGTCTCTATTGGCACTAATCAGATTCTTGAGTTAGTCAACTAGCATTTATTAAAGAATCTACTAAGTGTTATATTGTGTTGTAAGTAGGGGAGATACAAGGAAAGAAAAAACTAGAACAAAAAAAAAACCCAGACCCTGCTCTTAAGGAATTAAGAGGATTAATGTTGTTCAGTTCTAATGGTTTACTTACTCTGAATCCCAAGTACCTTAAAAAAAAAATCTTTGCCTTCTGTCTTAGTATCAATTTGAAGACAAAATGCAGTCTCTACCTTAAGGGAGCTTACAGTCTAATGGGGGGAGGAGGACAACATGCAAACAAATATATACAAAGCAAACTATAAGACAAATAGGAAATATCTAACAGATGGAAGATACTGGAATGCAAGACTTCTTGTGGAAGGTGGGTTTTTTGTTGGACCGTTAAACAAAACCAGGGGGCAGCTAGGTAGCACAATGTGCCAGGTGTGGAATTGGCAGGACTTGGGTCCAGATTTGGGCTCAGGCATTTCCTAGCTGTGTGACCCTGGGTAAGTCACTTAACCCCCATTGCCTTGCTCTTACCACTCTTCTGCCTTAGGATTTGTCAACTAGAAAAAACGCAGAACTATTAAATAGTCAAAAATCACTCTTTAATCAAGGGAAAAGGGGTTAGCGCTACTAATACGACAACAGAGCTGCTTTCCAAGACTGCAGAGTCAAGATGCCCTGGTCACCAGCCCCTGGGAGTGCCACAGACTCAGGATGGACTCCAAGGAACAAAAGAACTTGGGGAACCTATATACCACTCTAGATGACCTGGGGGCTTGGAGAGGAACAGTTGATTGACTTTACAATGGTAAGAAAGGAGAATGAGGAGTTCCAGACAGAAATAATAGGGAGGGGCTGATGCCCTACAATGGACACAAAATGGAAAGACTCAGCCTAGGGCTGGGTCACCTTGGTCATGGACCTTAGCCTAGGGGGAGAAACCATTGAGACAAAAGGGATGCTTAATATTGGATGGGATTAGCTGTTCCCACCCAAACTACTAGGAAGTTCACTGTCTGGTGTGAAGAGGGACCTTCCCTCAGGGGGAAACCTCTCCTGTGACAAGGTCAAAACCTGGGGATTCTACACTCAAACTAAATAAACTGGGGATCTCTAGATTTCCAAGTTGATAAATTGATACTTAGAAAGTAAGAGTTAAAAGAAAAAGAACTCCTGTTTTGGATGATGATGATGATGATAGCATGTCTACAGCGCTTTAAGGTTCGCAAAGCACCGCACTTGCGATATCTCATTTACTAGCAGATAATCAGCCTGCCAAACCTCCCCTTTCACTGTCAACTAAGCTCCAGCTCAAAGGCAGCATCTCAGCTCTGTGTCCGTACCTCCCAAAAAGTGCTGCCAATAAAGTTTTTTCGTTCATGTGTATATCTAGGAGTTTTTTTCCCTCGCCCCTACCCGTAGAGCCGTAATCCGTTCTGTGACTGTCGCAAAAGTTTGGTTTCCCCTTAGTAACGAACAACACAGAAGCCATGGCGACGTTGGTGACCGAGGCCCGTGTGCTTGAGGGTCCCGGCACCTCCGGGGATAGGCGCCCGGCTCAGGAGCTGAGTCAGGCAGTGAGCCGCCTGCTACCGGGCTTAGAAGCCGAGAGCAAGTTGAGCCGGCGCCGGGCCCTGGAGGGTCTTCAGCGTGAGCTCGAAGAAGGAGCTCCGCTGCCTCCCAGTGCCGACTTCCAGGAGCTCTTTGGCCGCTTGCTGCTGCCACGCCTGCTCCGCTGCCTGGGCGACCCAGCTGAGAAGTGCCGGGCCTTGGCGGTGCAGCTCCTACGTCTGGGCCTTAGCCACGGGGCCCGGCCCCAGGACACGCTGCCGCAACTCATTCCCGCTCTCACGCAGCGCCTGGCCGGCCTAGGCTCCGGGCAGCTGGTGGAACCATGTGAGGAGCTGCGCCTGGCGCTGGTGGAGCTGCTGAGCCTCGTGGTTCAGCTGTGCGGCCGCAGCCTGGCCCCGTACCTGGACGAGATGGTGCGCATCCTGCAGAAGACCATCGTGGACCCCTTCCCCGACGTCAAGAGGGAGAGCTGCAAGCTCGCGGGGGATTACGCGCAGAGCATCCCAGGTAAATGGGGAGCCCTGACTTCCTCTCGTAGAGAAGGTGAAGGGGTTTTCACTCAAGAGATTTCTCTTTCCTTTTCTCGACAGATCATTTTCATATGCAGTCAGAGTCTTTAATCGCTCCTCTCATGCAAACAATTTCTCACCAGCACTCCAAGGTCCGAGTGGCTGTGATTCAGGCCACGGGATTGGTGATACAATTTGGGAATGCCAAGTCAGTGGACGATGTTATTTCTCATTTTGCACAAAGGCTATTTGATGATGTCTCCCAGGTAACTTTCTGGTTTTTGTTTTTGTTTTTTCCTTTTCAGAGACTTCATTTCTCTTATCAGGATACATACTTAGATGATGTTAACTCACTTTAATGGAAAATAGTAGACTGGTATTGAGTTGGACAGTCAGGTAGTTCTCTTGTCCACAAAATATAGAAAATGCAAAAATCTGGAAAAAGAAGATTACTGTTCGTCAGGATCTGTAGGACTGTATAGAACAGTAATTTTTTGTTCTTAAACTATATTTTCTATTTTAAAATCAGTCATTTCAATTCCAAGGCAGAAAGACCCAGTTGGGATTAGATAACTAACCAGTGGTAAAGCATAAGTAGTTGGGTTAAGTGATTTGCTCAGGGTCACTGCTAGGAAGTGTCTGAGGTCACATTTGAATCCAGGATCTCCCATCTCTAGACCTGTCTCTCAATCCACTGAACCACCTAGCTTCCTGAACAGGAATTCTTAATCTTTTTTATATTATGGATCTCTTTGACTGTCTAATAAAGCCTAGGAACTGTATCTCAAAAGAATGTTTTTTAAAGTTCAAAGAAGTCAGGTTAAGAAACTTGGGTATATAGAGGGACCATTTGAACAAGAACCTGATCAGGAAATAAGAAAAACTTAGAATTTTTCCCAAAATTTGTTTTGCTTGAATGGCATGAAAGAAACAAAACATTAAGACTAAACTAATTTTTTTTAAACCCTTACCTTTGGTCTTAGAATCAATACTATGTATTGGTTCTAGGGCAGAAGAGTGGTAAAGTCTAGGCAATGGGGGTTAAGTGACTTGCCCACGGTCACACAGCTGGGAAGTTTCTGGGTCCAGATTTGAACCTAGAACCTTCTGTCTTTAGGCCTGGCTCTCAATTCACTGGGCTACCCAGCTGCCTCCTGAAGTTTCCTTCTAAGCTAGCTAAGAGCACTAGATTGGTTCTTAAAATAATGACACATTTTTTCTTCCATTTTTAAAGGGAATTGACTAAAAACCTATGATGTTCAGTTCTTGAGCACAGAGATTGATGTTTGAGTGTTGGATTTGTAGTCAGGAAATGTGGATTCAAAATATGCCTATGACACGCAAGTCATCTACCCTCTCTGAGCCAAAGTATCGTTTATGTAATAAGGAGAATGATACCTGTTGTACCTATTTCTCTGGGTTGTTATGAAGCACAAATTATAATCTTTTGTAAACTTCTTTGCAAATAAAATGCTACATACATATCAGTTATAGTCATAGGTATTACTTTATTTCCTGCATAGACATTTGGTTCATGAACTCATTTTTTATAAATGCACATTAGTTTACTTTTTCTTTCTCATTTTTTCATTAACAACTATGTGTTAAATTGCTACTGTATGCTAAGCATAGTTTTAGGTGCTGGGGATACAAAGACAAAAATGAGATAATGCCTTTAAGGACAGAAATTCTATTGGTTATCAACATGAACACAGATAGGTTTCAAGGGAGAGATAGTAAGGTAGTTTTTTTTTTTTTTTGGTTGTTGTTTTGGACATGAATTTGAGATGCCTATATCCAGTGGGTAATTGGTAAAGTGGGACTGGGATGAGGAAGACTTGGACATGTTTGTAGTCATTAAGGAAAGATTGAAAGTTAAAATAATTGTGGGAGCAAACTAGAAAATGTGATAAATGAATCAAGAATGCAGATAGAAGGGGTTGATCCTAGAAAGAAAGACTAGATTCTTAGGGACTAGATCTAAGTGAATAGAGCATGATGTCAAAGTGTTTTGAGACATAGAGTAGGGGAGAAGGAGTCCATGATAGATGGCCTCTATTTTCTTGGTAAGGTCCATCGCTAGGGGAAAGGGGGAGTGAAGTGGTGAGGAAAGTTTGAAGAGAAAATAAAGGGTTGGGAACAGCTACTCTGAGAAGCATGATAGCCAAGTAGGCTATATTTACTTCGGTGAGGACCCAGTTGGGATTAGATAACATAAATTTGTAGTTGGTTCAGTCAGCACAGTAATATGACATCCTTCAGCATACTTTTTAGCAACCTATGAGTAAAAGCAGAAGAGGCACATGGTAGGAATAATCCAAAACTGAGATTTGGTAAGTCATGAATGATGACAGGACCAGGAGATCAAGGGATTCAAGGATAGAGGATGGTATATACCAAACTGAACTAGGTAACCATAGGATCAAGATTCAGAAGGGAGGAAAATGAAATCAGAGCAAGGAGAACAATGAAAGGTAAACTAAAAGCCATTAATTAGAATTCTATAATGTTTGAAAAATAATGAGAGTAGTATTTGGCAAGGACTTCTTTTTCTCTCTTTTTAAAAAATTTGGTACTTGCTTGTTAACATACCTTTTGAAACAAATTAGTGATGGGAGGTTCTTTTTATTTATTTTTTTTTTTAAGCATTATTTTATTTGGTCATTTCCAAACATTATTCATTGGAAACAAAGATCATTTTCTTTTCTTCACCCCTCCCCAACTCCCACTGCTCCCATAGCCCACTCGCGATTCCACTAGGTATCTGGGAGGTTCTTTTTAAATAAAAGCTATCATTTCGTTTTACTGCCCTAGAACCCTTCCAGATTTTTTTTATATTTTAATTTTATTTCATCAATTTAGAACATTATTCTTTGGTTACAAGAATCATATTCTTTTCCTCCTTCCCTCTACCCATCCTTCCCGTAGCTGACACACAATTCCACTGGGTATTACATGTGTCCTTGATCAAAACCTACTTCTATGTTGTTGATGTTTGCACTAGGATGTTCATTTAGAGTCTACATCCCCAGTCATATCCCCCTCAACCCATGTAATCAAGCAGTTGTTTTTCTTTGGTGTTTCTACTCCCACAGTTTTTCCTCTGAATGTGGATAGTGTTCTTTCTCTAAAATCCATCAGAGTTGTTCAAGATCATTGCATTGTCACTAATGGAGAAGTCCATTACATTCAATTGTACCACAGTGTATCAGTCTCTGTGTATAATGTTCTCCTAGTTCTGGTCCTTTCACTCTGCATCAATTCCTGGAGGTCATTCCAGTTCACATGGAATTCCTCCAGTTTATTGTTCCTTTGAGCACAATAGTATTCCATCACCAACATATACCACAATTTGTTCAGCCATTCCCCAGTTGAAGGGCATCCCCTCATTTTCCATTTTTTGCCACCACAAAGAGCGCAGCTATGAATATTATTGTACATGTCTTTTTCCTTATTATCTCTTTCCTTCCAGATTTTCTTGACAGAAATTACCAAGTCAAATTTTATGGGAAGGGTAATACTTTGTCATGTAAAAGAAATGAGACTTGGTCTTTCCTTCTTTCTTCCTTTCTTTACCTGCCCACCTCCTCCACTTTAATTTTGTTGTAGGGCAAGATAAATGAATTAAAGAATAAAAAACTGTCTATAAACAGATTTTTGAACTTTGAAACAGGGAGAGGGAGAGGTTGGGTTGGGGCAATAGTCTTTAGGTACAATACGGTCATATTATATTGAAAATCTCCAAAGCTATATAATATAAATGCTAAAAATAAGATTTCTGAATTTGCTTTTTTTATTCTCATTGGAATAGATATCAAAGGAGATACACATAAATTTGAAAGGACATTCTGGAAGGTATAGTAGATTGACTTTGTGAAACATGAAAACTACCAGGAAGGAATAGTATATTAGCATATGTGGAAATAATGTTACAACATGCTATAGTACTTCTAATATGATGGAAAAAATAGGTAAAGGGATAAGATAAAATGAATGACAACCTTGGAAAAAATACAACTTGAATGTAGAAACTTTGAGACAACATCTCTAAAACTTTGGAACCCAGTTCATGAAACACTTTGAGACTTGCTGTGTATTGATTAATATTCCTAGTATTAAAGGATGTATGGAGAAAGTTAAACTTATTTTTTGGCCAAAAAAATAAATGTTTTTACTCTTTATAATGCTTCTGACACACAATAAGTTTATGGTAGATAAAATTGAAAGTAACCTTATATTTATTCATTTGTTCTTTATACATTTACTTATATTCCAAATTTTGACCTCTCCCCATTTAACAGAGGAGACTGAACAAGAAGATTAGCTAACCTGCTTGAAGCACTAACCTATTACCAGAAATCTACATTTTAGGAGAGAGACAAAAATAAACAAAATGCAGGCATTACCTTTAGGGATCTTAACTATAACTCAAAATACTACCGCAGTTCAAAGAATAAAGGCCAATTAATAGTATTGCTTACATATAACACTGGCACTAAGGTTTCAGTTGTACTTTATTAAGACCAATTCAAATGTTATAGGCATATAAGTAAAATTAGCTTAAAGAGGGGGTAAAAAATGGTAGAACATGGTGATATATTATTTATATAAGATTGATTTTATATATGTGCTTAATAATTGAAGACTAGGAAGAGCACCTAAAAGATAAATATTTCAAATAAAAATATAAGTAAGATTCAAGGACCTTTTTCTCTTATGATGTAGAAAGAATGATGGCATCTAAGGTAAATAATATGCTTTTGGAAATTACATTAGCTTTCCCACCAGCAGTGTACATTTAGTAAATTACTTTTAGTATTCCTTTCTCAATAGTAGGATCAATTATAGTAGTTTATTTCTTTAATGACCGAGTCTACAAAGATGGCATAGATTGAAGATTGTTTTTTATACTGTTTTCATCCGTCCTTTGTTTTTAGAGAAGACAATGACACGGAGTCGGGGTAAGATGTGTCTGATTTCGACTGATCGGACCATAATTCAGAAGTCACTATCACAAATTGGGCACAAGTAGTCTGTTAGAATAGTTAGGGTGGCGGTGGCTTTGATTTGCACAGCTCTTGTTTCCTTTGTGCTTCTACCATTCTGCTTTACTCATGAAGTACAGCACTTAATGTGATGCAGGAAGGACATGCTGGATGGTCCTGTGCCAGCATTTTCCATGTCTCACAATCAGTACTAAAGTTCTTCAGAGATCCCCCAACAATATTCTTATACTGCTTCTTCTGACCAGCATGTGAATGCTCACATTGTTGAGTTCAACATAAAATCTTTTTTTGGGTAAGCATGCTTTTGATATTCAGGTTATATGACCAGCCCATCAGCTTTATTCTCAGCCATAGTATTTGAATGCTTAGCAGTTCAACCCTAAAGAGGATCTCAGTGGCTGGTACCTTATCTTGTCAGGTAATCTTTGTGATTTTTCCAGAGACAATTCAAGTAGAAGAGGTTCTATTTTCAGACATGGGCTGATAAACTGTCCAGATTTCACACACATACAGCAGTGTAGTCAGCACAACAGCTCTGTAGACTTTCATTTGGTAAGTAGCTTGATACCTTTTCTTTCCTTCACTTTTTTTTGAAGCCTCCCAAACACCAAACTAGCCCTGACAGTATAGTCATAGACTTCATCATTTATGTGGACAGCTTTGGAGAGTGTACTGCCAAGATAAGTGAATTTATACCACAGTATTCAAAATTTCTCCATTTACTATGACCTGTAGTTCCACATATGGATGATACAGAGCCTATTGGTGAAGGACTTCTGTTTTCTTGGTATTAATAATCAAGCCCAAAAAATTCATCTCTGAGAGGCTGTA
Organism: Monodelphis domestica; assembly: GCF_027887165.1. Classification (NCBI taxonomy): domain Eukaryota; kingdom Metazoa; phylum Chordata; class Mammalia; order Didelphimorphia; family Didelphidae; genus Monodelphis; species Monodelphis domestica. Next base: position 222,346,121 of record NC_077233.1, on the reverse strand, counting down.
TTGAGTGCACAATTATCTGCAAACAAAAAGTCAGGCACCAACTGCCCCTCCACTTTGGTCTTGGCTAATAGCATAGCCTTCTTTGGGTGTGCAACAACATCTCAGAAACATCATGCTGAAGAGCATGGGAAGAAACACACATTCCTACTTCATTCTGTTGGTGATTGGGGAAGAATGAGAGCAATATCCTTCATCCAAAACTTGTGTGTGTATGCAAAATTAGCATACAGTGCTGTTGAACTTCTATGGGCCATGGAACTGCTTCAGGTCTTCACAA